>NC_046262.2:63501909-63801909 GCF_009819885.2 Catharus ustulatus | reverse complement strand
TTACCATTGTTGCTAAAACTTTGTCCAAATATATTCATGTATGCTTAGTCTGGGGCTTTGGCAGGAAGCTTTAATGCAGAAACAGCGTGCCCTTCCGTCCTCCGTGTGTTTGAAAGCTCTTTCGGTGTGAGTCATCAGAATCCTGTGGTTTGTGTATCCTGAGAGGAGAAGAGCTCTCTGTGATTATCAGACACTATGAAAGAGCAGCAGTTTGGAAATAAAATGATAAGGAAGTTTGTTATTTTATAGGAAATGTCTACTAATGACTTTTTTTTCCTCATTTCTCCTCTTGGTTTACTGTCACGTGTGGAGGTCTTGTGAGTGTACACAGTCTTCTCTACTTTGGTTTCAGAGGCATGTGTCACTTTCCAGAAGTGCTACTGATTGACAGAAGGGGGCTCTGCTTATGAGAAGGAGAAATTAAGATTTAGAAAACTGCACTCCTTGAAACAAGGGAATAATCCTGAATGTGGTCTTATTCCTGAACTGATGTGCAGATGTGTGCCACTGCGTGATAACTCTTCAGTAGATGTCAAGGTGCATCTTGTCTTACAACATCTGATGGGAAAGGCATCCATTGTTATGACCCCTGTTAGAGCCACAGTGACACAAACCAAACATATTTCCCCAAAGTGATGCAGATTTCTTGTTGTGCTTTCTCAAGATGGTTCTCAGCAATTTTGTCTTTTATATTCTGCTAAAATCAGGGCCCTGTCACTGTGTTGTATTGCTGTAACAGAAAACACTAACAAAATGTTCAAATGGGATGAAGAATTCAAAGTTTAGATCTGCCTCAATCTCCTTTTATGCCCAGAGTGAAGTTGTTACTATGTAGGATCTCCAACCTTTTACAAAACTATTTAACAAAAGAACATTAAGAGAATGCTCTCACTGACATGTTTGGGATGTATTTGCCTGAGAGGCTACTGAAGGAACAGGAATACCCTTGAGAAAACTCTTCTCCTCCTGGAAGAAGAAAAAAAGAGGCATAAAATAACCCCCCAAAACTAATCATTGCTGACTAGTTCAGCAAGCTTGTGAAGCTGAACAACATTAGGAGAACTGTGGTATGTGAGTTTACTTAGAAAAATAAAGGTCTTATAATCTTTCCAAACATCTTTAATCCCACAGGGAGGCCTAATAATAATAACTTAGAGAAAATCCAAATTCTAGGAAGTGTCTGGAACACATGGAAGGCATGGATAATATTTGAAGAATGATTTACAGAGTCTGTAGGCTGAACTTGAACTGATGCCCTTAGCATTATTTTTCTGTATTTAAAAGGATCCTGTATGAAGAGCCGTAGAATTGCTGTTTCATTGGAGAATGTGTGCATGTCACCTCTCAATCTCCTACCCCAGCACACAGGCTCAGCAGCATCAACAATAACTCTGTGAAGAACCTGATGACCACAGCAGTGTTGCAGTGGTATGGACTGCAGCTATACAGGTGTTTAGACAAAAGCAACCCAGCCCACAGCATTTAAATGGCCACTATGCCGTATTATTTAAGTAGGAGCCTCTTACTATGTGAATAAGATCAATAGTTTACACAGTGTAGTGAAGTGTGCTGTAGTTTGAAGTAGTAACTGTTTTTTCCTTGTGTTCTGTGCCTTGGAACAAGCTTATTCTCCTTATGACCTTTATCTTGACAGCCACTTTATCAATAGCAATAAGAATCCACATCACTTCTAGAAAATATGATTAGAGATTCAGGGTTATAAAGGACTACCAAGTCTTTTTATGGCTACAGGACATCAACAAGTTCAGTCTCAAGTTAAGTAAAATATAATTTATATGAACATCTGCGTGACATCCCAAGTCTTTGGTTAAATAGGATTACATGAAGAAGAGTGTTGCAGCCAGTAAAATACTAGTAATAACAAATTTAGGTACAGCTGGTGAAATTCTTCTCAGATGAGGCAAAAATTACATACTACTCTTTAATTTTAATTTGGGCAGTGTTTAATTCTGAACCCAGTGATTTAGGGAAGTAAAACTTAAAAGATGGGTGATCTGGAAAAAGGCAAACATTTGTATGAAGCATTACTCAGGAGAATGTAAATGAACTCTGTTTAACCCAGGACCTTGTGTAACTGGGATTCCACTACAGAGGACAGAACAGTTATTTACAGGATATTGATTCATTCTTAAATTTGGTAGGGACTCTCCATAAAACTCCCAAGACATACACAGAAAACCAGTCACGTGCTCCATTAGTCTTCTTCTGTAACATTAAAAAAGTAACTCAACACCTGATTTCCCACACAGAGACTGATGCACTCAAAATGTACATCAACATTTGCAATGGCTTAGCTGCTCATTGTTCTTCCAAACATGTAAGACTCATTTTTGCAATCTTATAGACTATTTGGAAATCTTGTGCCAACCTTCATCACTTGCATCACATACAGTGGGGAGGAATTTGGCATGAAGAAGTTTGCAAGCTATTGCAGTTTTTAGAGTAATTTGAAATTAAAAACTAAATAGCACCTCCAGAAAACAAAGGCCTTGGATATGCATATAAACAACAGTGTCTGATCTTGTCAAATTTTATTACTATGCAAATAATTCTAAATCACAAATTACAGAGTTCCTTCCTATTTTGCGTTATGTATTTTCCTCTCCTTTCCAGCATTCTCTCTCCAGCATTGGTTGAAGTCAGGAGAGAAGCTTTCATCACTACACGGAATTTCTTTCATTGTAGGAAATTACAGTAATTTCACAACTATAAGGCGCACCCTTTTGACTAAAATTCTCCCCCGAACCCGGAAGTGCGCCTTATAGTCCAGTGCGCCTTATATGATGTACAAAGTTGCGACATATGCCACCCCGCAAGTGTGAGCCGTGGGGGGAGCCGGCAGTGCCGCAGAAGCCGGGTGGAGGTGGGCCCGGGGGCCTGCGGCACCACCCCTGTTGGGTCCGGGCGGGCCCGGGGGCCCATGGCTGCCAGGTTGAGGCGGGGCCTCGGCCAGCAACTGCGTGGGGGGAGCTGGGGGCGGAGCCTCGCTGCAAAAAAAAACCCCACACCCTATAGTCTGGTGCGCCTTATATGATCAACAAAGTTGCGAATTTTGCCGACTCCCAGGGGGTGCGCCTTATAGTCCGATGCGCCTTATGGTCATGAAACTACTGTAAATAACAGAACGCCTCAGAAGAATTAGAAAACCTGCTTGTGTGCTGATATAGGTGTGCAGATAAGTTTGACTCAGGTTCAATAAAGATTGCAGTAAACCATGGTGTTTTATCAAAACCAGCTTTGGTGTTGACAGTCTCAAAGATTAATGAAAACTGCTGAACCTCTGGACTGCCCCTAACAGCTGACATATGTTGGTATGGTCCTTCTTTTCCACATGTCTATCTGGCTGACATTTTTACTTATTCCTTATTTCACTCAGAAATAATATTCATGGAGAATATACTTCCCTTCTTTAGGTTTTCTCAAAGTGAAAAGGTTCAGAACTCAAGTTGCAGACATCAAGTGTATTGCTGAAACCAGGCAAATGAGATTTGACTGCAAGATCTCTCCTTCCTTACAAGCAAGGTAAGAAACAGAAAAGGTGTTTGCAGTGAATGGCATGATTACACAAGGCCACCTGTTGTTAAAGTGGTTCAACCCATCATTTAGGGTTTCTGCTGGTACCAGCTGAAAGCCTGTACAAATTGCCAGCTGATGCAGAGCTGCTTGTGGAGATGCTTTGTGTTTAGAAGGGGGTTAGAAGGACAAAACACTGTGTTTTATGGTAGTTATAATATACTCACTTTTATGTACAACATACTACGTACCATTTCTTTTGGAGGATTTCCTTTATAGTAACCTTCCTCATACCAATAAAGATGCTTTTCTGACATGCCTTGCAGATGGTAAGTTTTGCTTAAATAAAGATTTCTTATGATTTTAAAATTAAAAATTCCTGCAGGCAGGAACAAGAAAATCCTACTCATTTTGAAAGAAACCCAACCAGGGCATATTTCTTACAGGATATATGTACTAATACATGTGGTTCCCTGCTACAACCAGAGTGAGTGTCTGATGCTCCTGTCATAACCAAAGCAAAACTTCAATGAAATTTTTTCAGCCTTTGCTGAAATCCTTCTTACAGCCATTAAGCCTCATTCATAGAGTTAATCTTCGATCTATCTTTGGTCATGGTCCTATAAGATACTCTCTCAAAGCCACCCCACCCCAGGCCCTTACATTTTTGTTAAATAGAGAAAATCCTTCTACTGGCAGGGCCATGAATATCTCTGACTTGGATTCGGGTCACCTGTCCTCCTCACAACCTTCCAATCTTCTTTCTTTTCACTAGACACAGCAAATTCAAGAGTTCATTAAATCCTTTTCCTTTCTTTTCCCACATTTATTCCTAGGTGTCTGACCAGTTTCCACAGCAGAACATATCCCTCCTTTCCTCCAAATGAACCCTTTCTCCAGGCTTTCCATCAGCTTTCCCAAAGCACCAGTCTTCCTCAGTAAAAAGCTGTCTCCAACTTGTTCATTTGTGCATTGGACAGAGCAAGGGCAGAACTTGCAGTTAAGAATGGCAGGAGACATGCAATGTCCAGGAAGATGAGCACTCCGTAAAAGTGGAGAAAGGAAGCAAGGGTGTTCAGCAAAGTGCAAAGTGTGAGGAGCAAAGTCAACACAGTTAATATGAAGGAAAGTAAAGAGTTAAGTTTTCAATTTCGCCCTGGGTGTCTGAGTGGAAATCAGTTTGCGTTATGATTAAGAATGTTCTTTTCAGGTGTCTGTGAGAGGAATGTGAAATTCAGCAATAGAAAGATGAATCAGTGTCTGTTGCGGTTAGTTTGTAAATTCCCAGCGTATAGTGTAAGGTAACAACACTCTGAGCCCTGAATTCCTCCACGTTGAGGAAGCCCAACAACAGCACCAGCTTATTTCTGCACATATGGATGTACATACCTTCAGATCACAGAGCAAATTCCCTGTAAAACAGGATCAGGAAGGCTGCATGAGAAAGCAAATGAGAAAATATTACCCAGTCATAACTACGGAAGTCATGGGTTGCTTGGTAAATGACTGGATTTTTGTGGAAGACAGTTCCTGTGAATAACAAGCATGGAAGGTATCTACAAGAAGGGTTTGAAGTGTATAAGAATGTGTCTGGTGAGATCAGACACTCAGTTTAAAAATATTGTATGTATTAATTCTAAAACTCAGAGTAACATAGTATTTCTGTTAATGCTGTGTTGATTGGTGCAACAGATGACAGAGTACATTTTAGTAGGTTTAAAATCTTATCACTAATTTAGGTGTTAGTGACCACACTACCTAGAGAGTTGTAAAATACAGATCATTTCCCTCAAGATAACTTCAGACACGTAGACACTCAAGGGAAAATAACATAAAAGAAATACTCCATTAAAGACATTTTAGGAGGGCAGTACAACAAATGAAATACAGAAAAGCTATTTGCAGTGTGTTCAATTAATACCACTAATTGTTTTCTCTTGTGCTAATCTACAAACTGTAAAATTTTATCCTTTCTGTTGCGCCCTGAAGCACTAAGTTTTGCAGTGTTAACAAGAAATTCTTACTTAAAAGTTCAATAAACATTAAACCTTCTATATTCTTGAACTTCTTTGACCTCAAATTTTGCTATTGATTCTTATTTTCAGTGACCAACTCCCCAGGAAAAGAAGGAAGACTTTGCAGTCGGAAGTTGGTGATAGGTTGAGAAGAATTATTTTGGTAGCTAAAGAGACCACTTAACCAGAGTCTGCAGCTCTGAGCTGCCTGAGAACAGTCTCAGTGAGAAGTGAGCTCTTTTCCATGCATTTCACACTCATCTAAATCCCTAAATGGGGCCCTACTTTACTGGAGATCCTCATTCAGAAGCTGCACTAAAGCCACACTAGGACGCGTGCTGTTGCACATGTGCATGTTGTTTTGGGCCAGCCAGGTACTCTTCATTTTCCACTAGAATTGTTATAAGGCAACTTTTTCATTTATGTGGTGGAGGCACTAGAAAAAATAAGGTATTGTTTAATATGCCCCTGCTCATGACTAAAATGTTGTGTCCTCTGCCTTTGATCTCTGCTAGCGTTGTTGAAGCTGGGTAAAACCAGCTGAACTCTTTTTCACCCATCACATTGGTTTTGCTCTTCGCAGTATTCACTCACACAAATCCTCAAACAGCTGTATAACAAACAGTTTTTTGTTTGACACCACACTCTACTTTCTCATCTGTTCTTCCTTTCAATGCTAACTTGTCTGTAACATATTGATATCACTTTTTACTGATCTAACAAGATACTACCTGGCAAAAACGTGAGGCAACAAAATTCCCTCCCCTTACGGAGCAACATTTAACCTGCTCAGCAAGGGAAAAGATGATGTTTGCTTGAAATGCAAGTGCACATTCCTGTGGGAGAGGCTATGTGATACTTCCGTGGAATCCTGAAGTACATTCAAAACTTGTGGCAGCTGAAGTCTGGGAAACACAGAAAAATCAGTTGTCACCTCTTCAGGACATGGACCCCTGTGTTTGGGTGTGGCAAAAAAATTTCAGTCATAATCAGAAAACTTACTCTGGGCTAGGGCTGGGTGATTAATTCTCTTTTGTTATGATGACTGAATGGAAAGAACTGCTGACTGAACAAAGAATAGAAATTGAAGAAAGTCTGACTGAAACAAAACTAATTTCTACAAAGCAAGCCCAGAACTAACCCAGATTTATCTGGGTTCTTTCTAAACCCAAATGTTTTGCATATTTCTATTAACACCAGTTCCTTATTTCTAGATTTCTTAACCTGTTTAGGTTTTTTTATTCTCTTCTTCCTAAATAAAGTCTCATTTTCAAATTACAAAAAATTCCCACATAAATTTTCAAAACTAAAAGTGCTTTGTTTTGAAAAGACATAATAATCCAGAACCTTTCTAAATGGACTACATGCCGAAAAGCACTGTTGTGAAGTTTCAAAAATCATCCTCTGCTCTTTTCTTAGATAAGTTTTGATGAATTAGTGCATGAGTTGGGAATAGCTTTTCTCCCTGTGCTACTTCTTTCTCCAGTGAAGTAATAATTTGTTTAACTCCTTAGTCCAGCTCTGTTCCAGCCACATGCAAAACTGAAATACACTTCAGTATTATATGTGGTGCTTTGTTCCTTGGATGTGGTGCAAAGAAAGAAAAGAGAACACACCTTACTTGAAAAGCTATGTGTTATTTACTATTAATTTCCTATTTTTCCTATCAATTATGCAAAAGTGTAGCTTAAGTATATCCACCAAACCACTCTTACTTGTTCTATTCCCAGTGCAATTATTTGTGTCCCTGCTGCACAGTATTTCAAAAGATCCTCAGGCGGTTTGTTGATCTTCAGGGAAACCCCTAGATTTCCTTCCTTATTATTCATGGGGATTTCCCTGCCTGCTGCAGAAAAACAAGGATCAAAGTGCTTTATGTGCTGCCTCATGTCTCCAGATTCTTCATCTCCCTTAAATATCTCAGGAAGTGAGTGGCCATAAATAGAATTCTTGAAACACTAGAAATGGGTGCAACACAAGCATATTTTACGAACCGTTTTATTAAAACAACATTCAAATTTACCTTAAAGTTTTGGAGGTCTTTTCATACTACAGGGAATACCAAGGAGAAAAAGAAAGTAAATCTGTAGTTTTATAACTGTAATTTTTTTTTAATTAATAAAATAATTAGGAGAGAGACAACAAAACTAGGAAGATGTTTTAGAGCAAAATTGATTAGAGACATGCCTGTGTGCAGTCTTTGAGATCTGTCTGTGTGATCAGCCTTTTTAATGACAAAGTGTTCCTTAGCACAGATTGCTCAAACGAACAGGGCATTGGGCTATAGTGTGGATTTCTGCCTGAGCTGCTTGTTAAATCCAGCAGGAGAATGGCCCAGGCTTGCTCTGGGTTTTAGGAGTCACGGGTCTCCCACTCACGAATCCAGCGTGGCAGCCCTGCCTCCTACAGCTCACCAAGCTGCTTAAATACGTAAGTGCCATGTTTAATGCAACATACACTTCCCTTAAATGCAGCAGAAAAGATTGTGGAACCCAGAGAAGGTATTTTCACCTGAAAAGGTGTTTTCACCTTCTGGCTGATTGTTTTCCAACAGCCACTAAGTTGAAAATGCTGACTTTCAGTCACTACCTAGAGACACTACATTTGCCAGGCAAAAAAAGAAACAGACACAGACTTTGCCAGAACATACCCTGCATACTATTAATCAGTCCTTGACAGCTCTGAATTTCCATTTACCTATTGAACCTTTTATTTGAGACAGGTATTAGTTATAGTGAGGGTAAATAAATATTTAAGTATTTTAATTAATATGTGTAATGGTGCTGTTACAGTTCATTGGAGATGGGAACTCCTTTTAGGTGCAAATCTTACTGCTTTTGTATTTAAAGCAAATGTGAAATCATAATGAAAGATGTTAATTTCCCACTGAAGTCTGATGTGAGTAGGACTGACCACATCTTGTCTAGAAATATGGTGATTTTACTTTCTGCTAATTTCAAGCTTGGGGTTTTTTTCAACGAATCTCATCAAATTTTGGTTACCAAGTCAAAAGACAAGAAACCTGTGTGCATACACTACTGATCATAGTAAGTATTGTTCAGTTTTTCAGCAGTGTAGGGATGGTTGTAGTCCATCCCAATATGTGCAAAACCTCCCTTGTTTGTCCTCAACTAACACATGTGCCTGTAATCACACCTAGCTTTTTAAAATATGAGGAATTTCAGAATGAAAGGTAACAACTTTTGCTCTATATGGAAATCTGTCGTCATAAGGGCTGAAATTCACTGCAGTCTTCTTCAAATATGAAATTTCAGAAAAGCAATGGTCATATTTAGGAATAAAAATAACAAATGTTAAATAAATATTTTTTAAGTATTTTGAAAATAATGGGCCAAGTAAACATCAGTAAGTGAGATTTTAATGGAGTTAGTAATAAGGTTGACGACCATTTTCCTCTTAAATTTGATTCTGCTGAATTGTACATGAAAAAACCCAAAAGATTACAGTACTGTGCTAAGGAATTAGTGGGAATGAGCTAAATGTATATATCTGGGGAATCTGAGGGCTTGGACTGCTTGGGACAGAGATGCCTAAGAAATCTAACTGCACAGCATATTCCCAGGCTATGGAGACATGCCTGGCACCCAGAAGTGCCTCAGGAGCAGGAGGGTCCTTGCTCTGTCTTGCTTCTCTTCCTAGCAGAGTCACCGAGTACTCTGTGCTGAGGAAGGAATGGGGCTGCAGAGCTGCCTCCCTGGGGGCACCTCTCTGGCCACTGTAGTGGACAGCAGTGACATTACCAGACTTACTTGTTCTAAGGCGGACTGAAGGTGGGAAAAAACCTCTCTCTTGCTCTAATGGTGGTTGCTCTGTCCAAAAATGAACATGGGAAATACACGGCCCATGTCAGATTTAGCTGTGAAATATGCATTCAGATGTCGTTCTAACCCTCCAATTTCAGAAATTATGAAAACAAACTTCACTTCTTTTGGATAACAGAAGTGGTGAGAAAAGTCTTATCCCTAAGACAAACCCTTCAGTGTGGCCAGATGGGACAGTAAAGCAAAGATAAGAAAGCAAAGCTGCCATGCCAGGCAGCTGCCTGATTTGGTGAAGGGTGAGCAATAAAATTGTTACAGCATTGCACTTGATTTATTGTAAAGATGGACTCTGATATGCTTCGTTTGTTGTCATGCAGCTTGTTTGCTGTATGCTTTATCCTGAAGAAGGACGTAGCTACAATTCCAGCAAGTTTTCCAGTCACCTTTTGTCCTGTCCTACCGTGGGGGCTGGGACACAATGTGCTTTTTCCAAATGGCAACGCTAGATGGTGTCCCTGCACTTCAAAAAAAATCACATAGCCTTGCCTCGGCTTGGGAATCTCAGAAACGGTGAAAACAGTGGAGTGATGTGATGTGATATGACGTGTTGTATTACTGTATGCATGTGTCTCTGTTGTAATCCTCAGACACTATTTATCTGCTTAGTTAATGACTTGTGAAGCTATTTTCTCTGCTAGTCTCTGGTAATAACAATTTTAAGCGCATGCATGCTTTTCCTTTCCTGTTTTCACCAAACACCCACACGGAACCGGAGGACAGTTAATTTCAGGATGTTAATGATAATTCCAGAAGGCAGGACAGATGTTACTGGTTCTGGTCCCAATCAAGTGAATGCTGTCTGTGTAAGGGGCAGCTCTCCCTAATCTAAGTTACCTTGAATTCCAACGCAGTGCTTGTGTGCATGTGCCTCTGCCAGACTGAGACCTGCATGTCCACAAATATCTCTCCAATAAAATGTTTTCTACACACTGTGCTGAATCTAAAGCATTAAAGACTTGAGTCTTTATTCTCTCAGAAAACCATACAGAACTTAATTTGTGAAAGAAAAATGCAATCTAAAAACTTAGACAGGAAGGGCTTTTCACTTTTGCTTTATAGAGGTTTGGGTGTTTTTGGTGTGTTTTTGGTGTATTTTTGGACTTCAGCAAGGAGTGCGGACATTGCAGGAAGACATGCAGATTTAAGTGTGGTTAAATGAGGAATAGGCATAATGAATGCCTCCTGCAGCCCCTGCAAGCTCTTGTCCCAAGGCTGGATCACCTCAACTAAGCTGGATCTTGCAGCTAGTCTGGCTTATTCACCTGGGAACTCTCTGCTGCTTGCACATCTCTGAGGGAACTGATGGGAAGAGAAGGACTGGCTAAAGCACAGATAGGTCCTGAGCGGAGTCTTGCTATGAGCAACACAGAGCAGATGACACATCTTCTCAGGTTTCTCTGTAGTTGTGCTATGAATTGCAGAGAGTCCTGCCCTGACAGTGCAGTGGTGGGGCTGCTGACAGCCTTGGAGGGAAAGCCAGAATTGTGCTTCCAGCGCCCAGGAAATACAGCAGCCAGTGGTTGGGCTGGATGCGTTTTGGTTCAGTTTCTGCCCTTGTGTGTGGCTGGCACTGCCACTCCCTCCCCGCTTCCCACACACCTGGGCCATACAAGCCCTTTGCATGCCTGTGCCAGGAGCTCAGAGCGTGGTTAATTCCCCTCCTGCTTGTGGTCAAATGGTGAGCCCTGCTGAGGCCAGGGCTGATGCCATCTGGTTTCAACCCTCCTGCTGTTCATGCAGCCTTGCACTTGGTGCTCTGGGGTTAAACCTCAGTCATGAATGAGATGATTGTTCTGGACCTCAAGGGGAGGTAGAGTAACTGCTGCAAGGAGAGGATGTTAACAAGCTGTGCAGCTGCTTCCCCTGGCACCATTCAATGCTGATATTAGCAAATATATCTCATTTGTTAAGGACACGGTGAGTTTTTGGGTTAGGTTTTTGGGAATGTGATTTGTTCACAATATACTTGGGAATACAAGGTGCTGATGTCTTAGAGGAGGTGACTATGCTGGTCACCAATTTATTGGTAAAGACTGGCTGCTGCCTTAGGGAAGGAGAAGGCATGAGTGAAGAACAGGGTTTCCTTGTTGCCCTTTTTTCCAGTTGAATAGGTAAACTCTAAGGCTGGGACCACAGCCTGGGTACCTAAAGTACTCTGAAAAGTAGAGGTAACCCAATTCAGGATTATTTTTAGTTAAGAACACTGATCAGTGTCAGGCCTGGCAAAAATAGCTCACAATGAGCGAACTATTTCTTTCTTGAAAGGGAATACCACCGGGAAATGCAAGAAAGTAGTGGCATATTTATGAAATTGATCTCTGTTGTGCTGAAAATTTCCCTATATATACCCCTGACAATCTTCAAAAATGCAATTCTAAGCCTTGGTAGTTGAAACAAAGTTTATTTCTTGTCTTTTGAGCTCTTGGCACGTTCTTGGTGCTTCTGTGCAGGTCCACAAAGACACACTTGTGAGCCATGGACAAATCAAAATAACGAGTGAAATGTTCCTAGCTGCATATTTCTGCAGAAAGTCAGAGATGGTCTCCTTATTTTGTTGAGTGAAGCACGTGTAAGTAGGATTCACAGGAATTTTCTCTCTCTTAAGTCCCCATTGGCAAAATTTGTCTTCTCCATGTGTGTCTTAACCATAGAGGACAGATGCATATCCTGAAAATTCACCAAGACCTACCACGAGGTGTGTGTCTGTGTGTCCACTATACAAAAAGCAGTGACTTGTTTAAAGGCCTGAATGGCCATCTGGATTTCCAAAAGGTAGACGAACAAGGAAGGGAAGAAAATAGAAATATCAAGCACTCTGCAATTGTTATATTGAATGCTCAAATAGAAAAAAGCCAGCTGAGACAAGGTGATGTTTCATAGAAAAAAGTGCCGTAACTTGCTTTTTGCTGCTCTGTGTGACTTTATGAGAAATAAATAAAATAAAACAAATACATTTACAGGTACAGCTGGTTAGGTATGTAGATTAAGAGCCACACACTGCCCACCACTGCCCAGTGAAAAGCAAAAAGACAGTGCCCACAAAGTAAAATAAAGGAAATTCTACTGAAACAAAATTACTATTTTTTGCACCGTTAAGGCAATCCAGCACAAGACTCTTCCTTCTAGGAATTATTTCAAAAAACTGAGTGGTAACAGGCTTGGACAACCTGGTTTACCCTATTTTGAGCAGAGAACTGAACTAAGTAATTTCCAGAGGTACCTCCAACCACAGCCATTCTGTCATTCTGGAAAATAATTTTCCACATAGTATAACTTTTATGATTTTAGATTAGCCACGGCAATAAAAAAGAACAATGCCCAATACACTAACAATAAACTGTCAAGGTAATTGACAATCTCAGAAATTTCAATCTAGGATTGAGATTTTAAGACCAATGTGTCAGAAGTCTGTCATGAGACCTCACCATATGACCCATCTGGGTCAATATTAATTTGCAAATCTGTCTTTTTGGTCCTTGATCACTTGCCTTATTTTGAAAAACATACTCCAAAACGTCTATTTTCCTGGAGTTGCATGGAAATTGAGTTTTATGATGAAGCCCCACTCTGAACTATTGAGCACTTTTTGCAGGCACTTTTTGATTCAACATTAACTCTGACAGAAACCATTTATCTTCATATTACTTTATCACCTGGTGTAGTGATGCTTAAAATGATTAACTTATAGTTTCAAGCTTTGTGATTTTTTTCAGAAGAGCATCTAGAGCAACAAACTTAGTCAAAAGAGTCAGACTTACTGCATTGCAATGTTTTCTTCTAGAAGTGCTTTGTTAGAAAAGTAACAAACTGACTCCTTAATTCATCTTCCATTAAAACATCAATGATGTCCACTCAGCACATTAATAATTCTTGTCATTACAGTATTACAGAATGCAGAGGTACTTCCCCATACACAGCTATATCATTGTGAGAATGATCAAGAGCTCTGTGCAATACAAGAATGAGCTCTGAGGGCTTTTTTGGTTTGTTTTTGGTTTGGGGTTTTTTTTGGTTGTATGTTTATTGTTTGGTTTTTGGTTGGTTGGTTGGTTTGGATTTTTTTGTGGTTTGTGTTTTGTTTGTTTGTTTGTTTGTTTGTTTGTTTGTTTGTTTTTGTGGTTAGAAGCATTATATTTGAAAAAGACCCCTGCTTCAATGCTATGGGATATACACTCTGCAATGTCTGTATGAATAACATCACACCTCAAACAAAAAATGTGTTAAGTTGCTTAATTCATGTTCCCAGCAGAGGGAGGTCTGGTCCCTGTAGGCAATCACGTCCTCAGCAAGTGCCTTTGCAAAACCCTGCAGGTGAGCGCCTGGCCCACACCCCTGGTGAGCCAAGGGCCAGAAGTGCCTGCACCATGGGAGCAGGGAACATGGGAGCTCCTCTTTCCTCATGAGTCTTTCAAATCTCCCACACTCACAACCAACTTCTTGAGTTTTTTTCTGTGGGGAACCTTGCCTAGTAGATGCATTAAAATCAGCTACGTACAAGTCACTGAGACCAACATGTACCATTGGTTTCCTAGTTTCTGAGTTTATAACCCATGGCATTTCACAGATTTCTGTCCATTGTCCAGAACACAACCAGCTATTTCTGAAATACATTAGCAAGCAGAAATGAGTTAGCAATTACAGATCGATGTCAACAAAATCAAAATGCCTCGTTTTAACAGAGTGACACTTGTTTCACTGAGTAGCTAGTCCTCATGCTGTGGCACTTCTGTAAGCCACCTTTTAGTGACTGGGCAGTAGGACCAGGGGGAATTCAGGAAACATGAGAAGCTGCTGGGCATTGTTAATTCAAAGAGAATGGTGCCTTCACACTTACGTGAGAGATTTTATTGGATGATACCAGTGTATGGTCTCAGGGTGGAACACCACAGAGCTGGTCATTGCTGAGGGATTTTGGGATTGCTTCTCTGCTTGCTACTTGATTACAGGTCAGGGATGCATCCTCTGAGGTCAGTGTTGTTGCATTAGCAGAAACACAGCCTGAGAGGATAAACGGGGGTTAAAGGACTTGTGAGACCCATGTGAGTCATCCTGTGCTTAGGCCAGTGGCTAAGGAATTAAAAGACTTAGGAGGAGAGGATGAGGTCACTTGGTTTGTGCACCTTGGAGAGGAGAAGGCTGAGGGGTGACAGCATCGAAGTCCACACATTCCTCAAGGGGGACAGCCAGAGGGGACAGCAGCGTTGATCTCTCTGGTGACCAGCAAAAGGACCTCAGGAAAGAGCTGCATCAGGGGAGTTCAAATTGGGACATTTTTCTGGAACTCTTTGTGCTTGAGTAAACATCTATTATGCATGCTCTGTTTAAGCATTTTTCATTCATTCATTCATTCATTCATTCACCTTAAGATGAAGCCAAAGGAGGGTCTATCAGACACAATTATGTTTACACACACAGACAAACTTACTGACATGAACAGCCTTATTGTGTGAGTGCTGCTGTGCTTGAGAAGGCTGGTAGAGCTCCCACTGACTTCCACAGCAGCAGGTTTTAACCCTGAATTCAACTGGAATATCATGTGAACAGCAGTTTGGTGTAAACAAAGCCATACTGTACCTGACTCCAGTGGCTCTGGTACTGCAGAGCACCTGAAGTCTGCGTTTACCAGCTGAGCTCCTGCTCTGCCTGTGGTGTGGAGGAACAAAGTATTTGCATGGGTGCAGCTGCGCTTCAGTATCGTGGATATAACTTGAAGTGCAAGGTACTTAGCCTCAAGTCATCTGTGTGGTCAGCAAGACTGTGCCAAGGGACACCAGACTGAGAGGTAAAAATATGACACCCTATGTATCAGGATTTACTAAACAAACCGAGCACCCATCAAGACACCGGGTTCAGGCTGTTCATCTTCACATCTGTCTGTCAGTCTGCACTGCAAGAGGAGATATATAACTTTCTTAATGGCCTCACGTCCTTAGACTGAAAATGTTTCACAGTTTTTACACTAATTCAAATTCTTGCTTAAAATGATAATTTTGTAACATGGGAATGCTACAGGTGGTTCCTTTTGACGTGCTTTTTCTAGGTGGAACCGATAGAAGCGATATTTATTTTTCTTCAGCAGACCTTCTCCTCAAAGACACTTACTGGGATGTATGTTCCACATGCATACACATGACTTTGAGAAATTAGCAAACAGACGATTCTCTATCTAAAGTCCACGACAAATAATGATAAATTTAGCAACAAATCCCATCCAGTGTGTCCCACAAAGTTTGTTTCATTGCTCCTTTGCACATCAGACATTACACACTTATTTTTGCATTTTTTCTAAGGCCACAGGTAAGTTCCATGATGTTTGACTTGGCTGATAATAATTACTATTTCCTATTCATTACTTCATATGGGAGGGAGTCCTTCTGGCCAGTCAAACCTGTAAAGTCTCCAGTGCACATTAATCAGGAACACAATTCCTTTTTGCTGCCTAGGGGACATGAGTGTGCTGAATACTATGGGCAATGCACAAGATCATTTCAGAGATTTACTTTCTAGTATGAGCCTTCTAACAAAAAATTAGACATTAAAATAATTGAGATAATGAAGATTTGGGCATCTTCAGCTGCTGTCAGTCACAAATGCCTCTTAACCTTCTATTCCATTAGAATAGAATCACTCTATTCTAGGACTTTAAAATTTTCCCTGGGCCAACAGCTCCTGCAATATTTTAGAGAAGAGGACTGCGCAGTACCAAATGCCTGTTGAAAACCAGGACTGGAATATCATACATGTTGGTGGACAAAGACACTTCAGAAGTCTTGTGAAAAAAAAATTTAGCTCCAAGATGGGCAAGGTTTATCAGTGAGCAGCATGAACAGCCCTGCTGGCAGCACTCACCAGGTCTGCTTCACAAGATCTGAAACATTAGCAACCATTGTGCGACCCCCCTGCTCTTTCCTGTGCTCTTCCTAAAGTGCTTGAGACAAAATACACTAGAATAAAAACTGATGTTCATTTCACAAGGGGAGGCTGAAAACACTACAGGAGACTCAAGCCTACTTCAAATGTAGTGGTATCTTGAAGATTTGAAGAAGACAGTATCATGAAGGTTTTCCTTAAGCCAAAGATAAGAATGTCACAAGGATAATTTCTCTGTTACAACACTACTTATGTGCTATGATGAACTCCTGACACAGAACAGTCAAAGGTAATTTAAATATTTTTTTTCCATTTCTTGTTTCTTGCCTTGCAAAGAGTAAAAAGCAAACTCTAGCATAATTTTAGCATCTTCTAAGATTTCTGCAGGGTATCTTCCCATGCCTTCGTGAATGGGATACAGAAATCTTCAGAAAAGAGAAAGAACATTTTAAGGTGGAGAAAAGAATTTTAAACAGGGATTGTGTTTTTTTCCCAAGAAACATAAAATGTCATGCAAAACATCATTTTGAAAAGACACTTGCTGTTCTTACAGGTTAACCCAAGGGATGGTTCAATGGGATCAGATGACGAATCACCAAGGAATGAGAATGGCAGCGTTTGTTCAAAAGGTGTTTCAGACCCTTGGTTTAGAGCTGGAGACTCGTGAAGATTTTGCAAGAGAGGCAGTAGATGCTGCAGTGAAGCAACCAGTACAGCACCTTATGTTGTTTTGAGGCAAACCAATGCATTCTGCAGTAATGGAAGGATTAGAAATTGCAGCCCTCCTTGTCTGCTGTTTTCTATCAAAAATGTTATGCATTTCTCCCTCCACAACAGAACCTACCATCTGGTCTCACACAACACTAATTACAATTTAATATTTTTTTTTTCTGGCTTTTTTTTTTTTTTTTTTTTTTTTTTAATTCTCTGCATGGTGGATGATTATTGAGGAACTTACAGAAATGCACAGTTCTAAAGATCACCTTAGATTCCTTCTGCAGAAATAAAACTACCCTCAGCTGCCATTCTCTTGACTTTCAGTCAAGTCTGATTCAAGTTTTGGTCAACAGAGGGAGATATAGCATAACTTATCAACACATTTCTCAGGCCAGTCTATGGTCAGTTTGTCTTCCACACAAAACTCGGGGGGTTTAGCAAATCTAATTAATTTTGTACTGATGTTCGTAGTTACTTAACAGCTGTACATATAATATTACACTCTCAGGACATCAAAGAGCTACTTCAGGTCTCAATGCCAAAGCAACCCTTGCTCTTGTGTATTTTATTTTATTCAGTATTAGGAATGGAAAGCTGAAGCAGGAGTTTGTGCATGGCGCAATCAAGGACATTGTGAGGAATGGAGGATCCCTGGGAAGTGAGGTAGGATGCACGCAAAGAGCCATCCTGGGAAACGACCACTGTGGCTTCCCCAGGGACCTTTCCTGCTAACCAGATCTCCTTGCCTTCAGCAGCTCCACTCCTGCGAGTGGAGGCAATCTAGTCCTTAAACACAGGCATCAATCCACAAGCAGCTTTCTTATATAATGATGGAAAGAAGGTCTCTGAAATGCCTGGGGTTTTTTAAAAATTGGGATATATTAATATCCTCTTGACTTACACAATGAAAATGCAATTAGTCACGGAAGTCCTGTTTTCCCTACTCTGTTGCAGCTATCCACATGCTGCTCAGGCTCACGCTGTCTGGTATTAGGTTTACACAACAAACCACACCAAAGGCTTTTGCAGAGCTCTCTGATGACCTTTACAGTCTTCTGAGAAGAACAGTACTTTCATTATTTACTGTGAAACCACAGAATCACAGAAGAAATTAGGTTTTGAGATGATTGAGTCCAACCTCTGCCCACCTTGTCAACCACACCACGGCACTAAGTGCCACACCCCGCCTTTTCTTAAACACCTTCAGGGCTGGGTCACCAGGGATGATGATTCCACCATCTGGGCAGCCTATTCCAATGCCCCATCACCCTTTCAACAGACAGAAGCCTTAAGAGAAAGGAAGGGAAAGGAAGGACATTAAATACTTGAGAGTAAAAGTGGACTCTAGAGTAGAAAATGAAATGTCAATGCCTTCCTCAATGCCCTTGCTTCTGTCCCTGCTACCTCCTATCTGTCCCGTACAAACCCATGACTCAGTGGTCTTGTGTTGGCAAGGCTTTAGAAAGCAGGAATCTTGTGTTGGGCCAATACGTGCCAGTCGTCTTTTTGAGTATGGCACATCCACTCAGCACATGGTGAGAGGCGAGGTTTCCACGGGAACTGTCATGTTTAGGGCACTTCTGACTGTGGGTGCTTTCTGCTTCTTTGGTGATCCTTCTCCTTTGATATTCACCTGCCTGATCTGCTTTCTGAAAGCTTTTAGAAGTGTTTCTATCGTTTTAAAACACCCCAGGATACAACCCATAAAAGCTCATTCAGGTTTTTCCGGGGACAAGAGAGAAGAGAAGATAGGCCGATGTGTTTACTCCTGTTTCTTCGCTGTGTTTTTTCTCATCCTGACAGCCACAAAAAGGGGCTGGTTCCAGCCTTTCCAGCCGCATGCAGGCGCATACAGTTAGCTGGGGTGGGGGCCGCGGTCCCCTTTTGCTAAGGACAGATAAGAACGGAAAGCAGCGTTTCCCCTCCAGACCGCTTTCAGTTTCTATTCTCCAGCAGCACTGAAGTTTCCTTTTCCTGTCGCTCCCTGCCTGGGGGTGGCTCCCAGTCAGTCCCTGCCAGCTCTGCCGGTACCACGGCTAGGGCGGGCTCGAGGCCGGACCGGGACCGGACCGGGATCGGGATCGGGGCCGCCGGCGGCGGTGCGCAGCCGGGCTCGCCATGACGGCGGAGGAGAAGCAGAGCCTGCGGTGCTACCGGCGGTACATCGAGAGGAGCCTGAACCCCGTGCACGTCCTCAGCAACATGACGGACTGGCTGTCCGACGGTGAGAGCCGGCAGCGGGCTGCCCCTGCCCCTGTCCCTGTCCCTGCCCCTGCCCCTGCCCCTGCCCCATCACCTTCCTGCCCGGTGCCCTCACTGCTGTGCTGGTTTCTCGGTGCCAGAGGTGAAGGAGAGGGTCCGCAAGGAGGAGGAGCGGGGGGTGACGGCGGCCGCCGCGCTGTTCCTGGATGCCGTGCTGCTGCTGGAGGCGGAGGGCTGGCTCCGCGGATTCCTGGACGCCCTGGTCGCTGCAGGTGGGGGATTTGGTCCCGGGGGATTTGGGAAATTTGGGCATTCAGCGCCGGCCGGGGGCTCGGCTGCTGGTCTTGCCACACCAGGCCAGGTTGCCGCAGGAAAAGGCGAGCTGACAGAGCCTGGAAATAAGCCTGTTGGGAAGTGAAGCAGCTGGAACAATTCTGAGCATGGAGAAAACCTCACTGGCCCGAGACTTGTCCGTCTCAGAGCCTTTAAACAAGGCAGCCATTGTTCTTACAAATACAATGAAAGGACGCTAAATCCTCTGAAACCGAAAGCCAAAAGTCTGGTAGCGTGGGGTAACTTCACTCAACGACAGAGTCTTAGATGATTTTCAAAAAATTTTTCAGAACCTTTAAAAATTACTCAGTGGCACTGCAAGTCGTCTGTTTCAATAAGTAAATAACCATTAGTAGTTTATGAGAATGATTCTTCTACAGTTGCTGTAACTACTTCATGTGTAACTTCCTAATCCAATTTCCTTTATGAAATGGAGCAGAAGAGGTTGTGAAGGTATAAAATTAGCAGCCTCTGCACCTTTCCTCTATACATGTATATTGTTTCATAGGTTCTTGTTGATGATTTATTAGATGTGTTCATAAACTCATGCCATAAGTTACTTTTGTTTTAATTTCCTTACCATTAATTATGATTAATTATCTCAGTGAACAAATATTACAAAGTTTTTTATCACTTAGATGTAGCCTACTTAACCCTTAAAGCAAGCACTAGGCCAAGAGCAACCTCTAACCAGTGTGTGATAATCCTGATTTCTGAATTGCAGAACTATCTACTTTGAACCTATTAGTAGTGTTCAGTTTTGTGTATCTTCAGAAAAATTTGAGACAGTTAGCCTTCTGATTCAAAGTCCTATCCCAAGTTCTTGTTAATTGGGCCAGATACTAAAATTTAGGATTACTCTTCTTTTTGGTAGATGCAGGGATAAGTAACACTTAGACTAAAGACGTTATTGTGGTAAGTATCCATACCACTCTCCTGGTCTTCTGAAAGGAAACAAGAAGTTAGGCAAATTCTTTTGTTTGCCCACAAGTTCCCCTGGAACCCTGATCTTCTTTTTTCCACTTCAGAAGTCTGCACAGCAAATCTCACAAGTTCTTAAAATATGCTGCTCTGCCACTATCTGTTCCAGGACAGTATTTTCAGTTATTTGATGACTATCTAGGTTGCAGGTGTCTGTACTGCTTTCAGTCAGGGACTGGCTTCAATCCAGCACAGTAGGGATTTTTGAAGGTGGATGGACCCAAGCACAAGAGTAGAAGATACAATGCTGGTAAATAAAAGCAAAGGCCACCAAAGCATCTTGTGATTCTGAGTAGTGTCCTTTGCTCTGGGAATCCCGTGGAAGAGTATCATGGAATGTAAGAATTCCAGGGATTGTATGAATGAAAGACTGGAGTGGATATAGTAGCTTGGGTGATGTGACCTGTGACATAGTGTGGCTTTTTTTTTGCTTTTGCAGGTGCTACTTGTCTTTTAGCATCAAGTTTTTTGTATTAGACATACAAGTGCTAAAAAGGAAAATAGTCACTTATTAGATAAAAACTGTATGTGGGTCATCTAGATTTATATCATTTACAGGACAAAATAATTTTAATTTCTCCAGTGTGGCTCAGAAAATGTTCATTCAGCTTGTTCCTAACTATTCTACGTAGAGATTGAATTCACAGTGGTGATTTGTCTCTTTTTCTGAAAGGTTACACTGGACTGGCAGAAGCAATTGAAAACTGGGACTTCAGCAAGCTTGAAAAACTAGAGCTGCACAGGCAGCTGTTGAAGCGGATAGAAGCAACAATGCTAGAAGTTGATCCTGTAGCAATCATGCCATACATAAACACATGCCTGATAGAGAGGGATTGTGATGAGATCCTGCAGGTATGGTAAAATTCTAGTATTTACCTAATTTTGCTTCAGAGAAATGCTGGATACCCCACTTGTGGGATAAATCAGTGCCTGTGTGACTGGTGGCTGGGTGGGGAGGATGGCTGGTGACAGGCCTGCCATAATTTTTGTGACTTTTTCATTTCCTATTCTGAACTAGAGAGCCTCACAGGTTTATGGCAGATAAAGTTTATTACAAGGACTTTCACAGAATAGCTCTGTGATGTTTAACACCATTTACAAACATTCAAACAAATAGCATACCTATTTTTATAGTCCAGCTAAGTTTAGTATGTAGCTACACTGACAGAATTGAAGCTGTAGTGAGTAAATGGCTGAATCTTATTGTAAAACTTTTATTCATTGAGAAGGAAATGCAGTTTTAAACTGGACGTCAAACATAACAATTCCATCTGCTAAGCAACAAGCAGCGGGTTTGGTTGCTCAGAACCTACAGCAGCTTCTGTTTGTGGTGTGCACAGATCAGTGAATACAGAAGCAAGGCAGCGGGGATAACCAAACTCATTGAATGCCTCTGTCGCTCGGATAAGGAAAACTGGCCCAAAAGTCTTCAGCTGGCACTGGATAATGCAGGATATTATAATGCAAGTGAACTGTGGAATATAAAAGAAGGTAAAACGTGAATTGTTTTTATTATATTCTTTTCCCATTTTTACACCAGACAGTATTTTTTTTCAGGAGAATCAGACAAATTTAGGATACCGTCAGACTACTTTGCAGTCTAAAAAGAAAAAAAATTGAAGACTTATTTTAAATGTCTTTTAATATATACAAAAAATTAAATACAAGTAGTATCCTATAAACAGGCATAAAATAGTTTTTAACTGTTTTTCCTCCCAAATGGTTAGGCATGGTACCTATTTTTGGTAAGGAGAATCAGACAGCACAGGTTCTTGAGGCAAAAAAACAGCCGCATAGTTATTTTCTTCATTCCCTTCTTAATTCAACTTTTGCCATCTTTTTGCTTGCTTGAGTTGTGATAGATGCAATATTTTCTGATAAAATATGATTAGTAATGTCTTAATCTAGAGAGTGATACACTTCTATGATCCCCAGCGCAGATCATATACCTTTTCTATGAGAAATCGATAAACAGCCCTCACCAAGTTATTATGTTCATATTTTGTAAAAGTGCAGAATTATATCCTATAAGATTTTGCTTTTGTCATTGAATTTACCCTCCCCTCCTTGAAAAATACTTGTATAAGTAACCTGCAACATAAGAGAATTTAGAGAAGAATACATTATTTTGCTACTAAAAAAGTGATTTTAGATAAACTCGACTGTGTATCTACGTATCTACATTTGCTGTCTCCCTAGGTACTTGTTTGAACTGGTTTTTTAATTAGCAACAGGGCTAAGCTATATTTAAGTGGCTTCTTAAACTATATTTCTTATTTTGAAGGTTTTTTTATTACTGCAGTCAAAGGGTGTAATTTCTTACCTGGAGAATTAATTATTGTATATGCATACATTTAATAAATTTATTAAATTTTAGGTAAAATAATACATAAGAGTAATACCTATATGTATATAGACATTATTTTATGTATTTGGTCGCTATGCATATTATTTGTTGACAGTTACATTTCTAAAGTTATCACTGTTTTTTGGTCAGGTTCCTCTAACATCCAACTCAGCAAAGCCAAAATCAGCCTACTGAAGAAACATTGGAAACATTTTATGCTGGCAGATAGTAAGAGTTGGTACCAGAAATTAATTGCAGATATCATGTGCTTTCTGGAGCTGGATTGATGTGCAGATGTGTTCTTTCTCCCACTCCAAAAGCAGTACTTTGTGATCATATGTTCTGTTTGCAAAGAGACTCTTCATGCAGGGCCCAGGGATGGTTCTTTGAGAAAGTATTAATTATAACACCAAAGAAAATGTCTCTTTTGATCATTAATATAAAGAATAGAGATATTCTTACAATTTCTAGGTCTTTTCAGAAGGTGGGGAGGAAGGCAGAGCAGAATCTTGAATTTACAAAGCTTCTTTGAATTCCTAAGAATTTTTCCTGCTTGTGGTTAATGTCCATGTTACAAAGTGACTTCTTGTCACTAAACACAGAGAATAAACCTTCCTCCCAATCTATTGTCTCCTTTGTTTTTTGGAAATTGTTGCACATGCATTGAACACATGGTTCTTCTAAACCCAGGATTCTCCATGCTATCCATCTTCCTTGAAAAGGAGCCTCTGTGCAGCATCATTTTATGTACAGTAATTTCACAATTGTAAGCCGCACTATTTTGACTAAAATTTTGATCCAAACCCGGAAGTGCAGTTTATAATCAGGTTTGGCTTATATATTGTCCTAGTTTGGAGGACAGGTTTCTGCTGAGAAAGGCAGGAACTTCTCTTTGAAATGGAGAATGTAAACCCCCTCCCTCTAAATTATTATAATTTTGAAATCAAGGGGCTCTCAGGCAAAGATATGGGAATTAGGAATAACAGTTCTTTTCTAGGTAAATTAAAATAGAAATACAGTACTACAAAGAAACAAACTCCAAACCCTGACAAAGTCAGAGTACAACCTGACACCCTGTCAGGCAGGGTGTTGGTAGCAGTCCCATTAAATGGTGGCTGCAGTCCTCTTGCAGTGACAGATGTGGTTCAGTTGAAGCAGTGCTCCTGTAGAAGGTGCAGTTTCCCTCCGGGGGTCCAGTGATGATGTGGAGAAATCCAGTTTTCCTCTGGAGTCCAGTGGAGAAAGGGGCTCCCTTAGTGTCCCAATACCTCTGTTTTATCTTGGTAAGAAATGTTGGGCCCTTCCCCCTGGCTGGAGCAACTTCCAATGGGATGCAGTAATTTTATCAGTCACACAGTGGGACTCAATGGGCCATTAGCAGAAAATGACTCGTTGGAGGAAGGATGGGTTGTGAAAAGATAAAGAACAATGCCCTGCCTGGTTTCAATGGATGGCCCATTAGCAAAACTTCTCCCGTGGAGATAATGGATCACTGCCCCACCATCAACAGATGGTGATAGAATAGATACCTTTTATCACATCCTGTCTTGTAACCCCAGACGTATATGGACAAAGAACAAAAAGTTGCCGACACCCGGACATGCAACTTATAATCGTGAAATTACTGTAGTCTTTTTCTTCCAGCAACCAGCTCCTTCACCTGGTCATCACAGCAAATATGTTTTAAAATCATAAGAATCATTAACGTATCTTTTTTCCATTTGTACAGATAATGGCAAAGATGTGGATGGTGAAATGACAGATACTTCTGAGAATTACTTTGAAACCGTGATGACATTTTCTGAAGAAACAGAATGTGATAATCTCAGCGAAAATCTCTCTTCAGTTTCAGGTAAGTGTTAAGAACTCAAAAGTTTGTGGTTCGTGTTTTCCATTTCCTTGAGATTCCCAAAGGACACAGATGTAGTGTGCCACAATGGAAGGTGCTGAGGAATTAGTACAAATCTCTGACTTGATTTAACTGTTTTCTGTTTTAATGTTTAAAAGATCTCATGCTGGGCATTGCAAATGTTAGGAGTTGCCCCTCATTTATTGCATTTCTAGTGAAAAGTTGTTCTGTCAGCACATTATCAAAAAAGGTTCCAAACCATCCTGTTGTTTATGCACTTCTTCTCTAATATAATTAATTCCCACATGACCTGATGTTAACCAGTTTAGAAAACTGAATGTGACTGCAAAGGGTCTGTGCAGTGACTGTCATGGCAAATTTTGCTCCACCAGTAGTTTCTAGTTTCTATTCTGTAAGTCCAAAATGTGTTTTCATTCTGAGTTGAAGAAAGACCAGGTGAAGTGAGTGTTGTCAACCAAGACCTTGAAATGGGTTCATTTTATGAATCACAGTTGAGGGGTAACAAAAGTGTGCCATCAAACTCACACAAACTTCTTGTTTGGTGCATCTGTCCTGTTAAGAGGCTTGTCTGTCAGAGAATGTTCTGTGTAGACTGCAAAGACTCTTTTACCTTTATGATTTTAGATTGCAACTATATGGGCACAACATATTTTTTGCATTTTTATTGCAACACTCTTCACAAAAACATTGCTTCATCCTAGAAAGTGCCAATGAATCTTCATCTGTTTATACACCAAAGAAGGCTCGGAGCTACCAGATTGAGCTTGCACAACCTGCTATTGATGGGAAAAACACTTTGATTTGTGCCCCCACAGGTAAGGAGACAGACATTTCTTAGAAAAAGTCTCTTGGTGCATGTGGCTGTGAAGGATAAGGAATGGTAAAGGTTGAATGGAACTTCTCCAGCCATTTCTTTCAAAGCTGTCTTCCATTCAGGAGATCCAGATCTACCCTGGACCATGGGCAGCACAGAGGATGGCAAGACAGACGTGTCTGTTCACACATCAGTGCTTGTATTCAGCACATTGAGCATTCATTTCCATGTTCTGACTTCTGCTTTCTCACTCCTCAGTGTGGATTTTTCAGTTTAAGCTAGTCACTAATCTTTGAAGATATTTAAGAAATTTGTCTTGCAAGTTGAAGGAAAAATAGGATGAGTTAGCCTGAGGCTCCCCTCTCTTCTCTGCTGTGATGCCTACAACTTCAGACAGCTTAATTTGCCCCTGAGTCCTGGAGAGGCAAGTGGGATAACAGAGGCTGGGGTAGAGGAGAGCTCTGGGGAGCCTGCACAGCAAGCCTGAGGCCCAAAGGAAAACAAGTGGGAGATAAGCAAGGCTGCATGGGGAAGGATTGAAGCTGAAAAGGCCTGATGTCTTTATGTAGTCTGATTTGATGTGGGAGCACATGCTAAGAGTGAAAAACAGACTCAGTGATTTCAAAGAATTCAAATACAACTGCAAATGGATTTTAATCCCCAGTGACTGATTAATGGTTTTTACGACTGAGATTGTGAGAGAGAAAGGGATGATTCCCCACCTGAGCAAGCAACATCCTTGTGTTCAAATTTGTTCCAAATGTGTTCAAGTCTGGAAGAGGAGTGGCCCCACTCTCAGCTCCCCTTTGTTGCAAGGCATTCAGATGAGACAAGCTAGTGCTTACAGGTGCATCTTTTCATGGCAGTCCTTTACCTTTCATGGTTTTTGTTTGAAGGATCTGGAAAAACCTTTGTGGCACTTCTGATTTGTGAACATCATTTGCAAAACGTTCCCTCAGGACAAAAGGCAAAAATTGTCTTCCTTGCAACCAAAGTGCCAGTGTATGAGCAACAGAAAAATGTATTCAGGCAGCATTTTGAAAGAAGTGGGTAAGTGTAATTCCTCATCTTCTGTGGTCAAACTGCCAGCTCCAACTCTATGACATATAAAACTTAGTAACTTGCCTTTCAAACTCGCTGAAAAGCCCATTTTTCTAGCTTTTCTTGTCCTGTAAAGGTATCCTTTTTCAAACCTCATTTTTTTTGTATCTTCTTTCCAGATACTCTGTTCAAGGAATTTGTGGTGAAACAGTTGCAAGTATCTCTGTAGAAAGCGTTATAAGGGACAGTGACATCATTGTGCTAACTCCCCAGATTCTTGTGAACAGCATGGAGAAGGGGATCCTTAGCTCCCTCTCCATCTTCACTCTGATGATATTTGATGAGTGCCACAACACCACAGGCAACCACCCTTACAATGTGCTGATGACCAGATACCTGGACCAAAAATTTGACTCCTCGGCAAACGAGCTGCCTCAGGTAAGGCGCAGCCATTAGTGGTGAAGACATTAGAGGTGAAAGTGTTTTGCAATGCAGTCAGAAAAGTCTTGCCTTTTGTGCTGATCCAGTTAAAGCTCCCATTTAACAATGGCTGCAAATGGAAATGGTGGCATCATTTTTTCGTTCTTGGACACTTCCAGGCTTTTTTCCAATGTTACATCTTCCCTGCAGCTGCCAAGAAAGAGTGATCAAGCATGGCAAAGACTGGAGTGCTTGAGTGCAAATGGAAGAGCTGAGAAAGCATGTAGTTTAGTAATCTACTTGTTACCTCTCTGTTGCTGTTTTCTGCCCCATAAAATGGGGCCACTGCCTCTGCTGGCATGAGGTTTTCATCCAGCTGAGAAAACATCTCTGAATGAATGCAAAGCATGGATCTAGGTGTGGGTTTGCTCTTCCTCTGTATGATAATCACCGACAAATACAGCTTGTTGGATTTTTTTATGGATTTTTTTATTTTATAGTTTATTTTAAGTTTAAATACTCAAAGTCTGAGTGCCTGGAGAGGACATAAGTACATACAGGTTTTGGTTCTTGAGATTTTGTGCCTGCTTCTAGTTTGCTTCTGCTGCCTGTTTTGTTTCAATGTTTTTGGAGATGGTGGCAATTTGGTGACTGGTAACAGTATCTCCTGGTTTTATTCCATTTGTGACAAAGGAGCAACCACTGCTAATCATATGTGTGCTTAGATTGTAGGTTTAACTGCTTCTGTTGGAGTTGGTAATGCCAAGAGCACTGATGAAACTATAGAGCACATCTGTACCCTCTGCTCCTACCTTGACATACAGGCCATATCCACTGTCAGAAAGAACAAAGAAGATCTGCAGAGGTTTGGAAACAAGCCTGAAACACGTAAGCACACTTCCTTTTTTTTTTCCTATGAGTTGCAAAGCACCATGATAATGACAGCTACCCAATTCCCCTGTATTTTAGATTTAAGATAAAAGCTTAGAACTAAGCTGGAGCTTTGCTTCCTGCTAGCTTGAGAGAAGTTTAGGTTTGCAGTCTCTTGTTGTCCTGCAGTAAGGCAATGGCCACTTGGGCCTATTTTCTCTTTGCTGTTGATGCACCATCTCTGGTTTTTATTCAGTTCTGCCAGTGAGGACTGGAGACTTTTTCTGTGCACCTGCAGTGCTCATTGATGATAAACTTGATTGTGATTGCATGGAGCACCATGTGTAGCATTCTTCTAGACAATAATTTGTTCTGTGCTTCCTGAGGAAATGTTTTACTTACTCAGCACACTGACTTTCATTTTTTTTCTCTAGATATCAGATGGGTTAAAATGCGAGCTCAGAATCACTTTGCAGACATTATCTCAGGTCTGATGTCTGAGACAGAGGTGTTGATGAGGAAGATTTACTCAGTGGGTAAGATGCTGTGATTTTAGGCTAACATCTGGGTATACATTGAAACACAGGGAGTGAAGAAGACAGACAGACTCTTCAGAGGTTGTTCCCAGAGTCTGGACAAGAGCCAGTGGGAACAAACAGAAATATTTAAATAACAGAATGAACTTTTTTGCTGTAAAGTAGTCAAACACTGGAACAACTTGCCCAAATAAGTTGTAGGCTCTCTGTCCTTGGAAGTATTCAAAGCCCATTTTGACTGAATGACCTGTTCTATGTGATCTGCTTTGAGCAGAGGGTTGAACTAAGGACCTCCACAGGGGCTCTCCATGCTCAGTGATTCTGTGATTGTGTCATAATACTGTTCTTTTGCATAGACCTTTTAGAGCCAATATTAGTGGGAAATGTGTTATCTTCTAGGTAATTATTTTTATTTGTTATTTAAGGTGAACAAATTTTTGTTCTCTCCTTTAATAGATACCATCCCCCAAATCAACAAGAATTACTTTGGAACACAGAGATATGAACAATGGATAGTTTCCACTCAGAAGAAGTGCAGGCTGTTGCAACTGGAAGATAAGGAGAAGGAGAGCAGTATTTGTAGAGACCTTTTCATTTGTACTGAACACTTGCGGGTAAGTGTGTATCCTCTTTCCTTCCATACAGAGGTCATTCTGTTCCTTCTGGTACGAGTATGTTCACCTAGAAGCAGATTTTGAACCAGTTGTTCTGTTTGTAATTGTAGAATATACAGTAGTTTCACGAATACAAGCCACACGGATTATAAGCCGCACCCCCGGTGCCTCGACAATGTTGCTGTCTTTGTCAATAGATAAGCCGCACCCCGAATATTAGCCGCACTTTCGTTCGTCGCGAGAATCCGTGCGCAGCTTTCACAAACTGGCCAATTAGTAACAGGATCGCGGCATAGCGGGCTTTACTGGCTCGGGGCGGGGCCAGGCAGGCTCGGCCCGCTCATGGTTGCCGACGGGGCCGGCTGGGTGGTGCTGCAGCCGCCGCCGGGCTCACTGGCCCCCCTCTCCCGTCAGCACCGCCCCGCTGCTGCGTTTACGTAGTCGCCCTGCCGGCGGGCCAGGCACTGCCGCCGCTGGCAGGCATGCCGGCCGCGTCGCCGCTGCGTTCACGTAGTCGCCCTGCCGGCGGGCCAGGCACTGCCGCCGCTGGCAGGCATGCCGGCCGCGTCGCCGCTGCGTTGTTTACGTAGTCGCCCTGCCGGCGGGCCAGGCGCTGCCGCCGCTGGCAGGCATGCCGGCCGCGTCGCCGCTGCGTTGTTTACGTAGTCGCCCTGCCGGCGGGCCAGGCGCTGCCGCCGCTGGCAGGCATGCCGGCCGCGTCGCCGCTGCGTTGTTTACGTAGTCGCCCTGCCGGCGGGCCAGGCGCTGCCGCCGCTGGCAGGCATGCCGGCCGCGTCGCCGCTGCGTTGTTTACGTAGTCGCCCTGCCGGCGGGCCAGGCGCTGCCGCCGCTGGCAGGCATGCCGGCCGCGTCGCCGCTGCGTTGTTTACGTAGTCGCCCTGCCGGCGGGCCAGGCGCTGCCGCCGCTGGCAGGCATGCCGGCCGCGTCGCTGCTGCGTTGTTTACGTAGTCGCCCTGCCGGCGGGCCAGGCACTGCCGCCGCTGGCAGGCTCGCCGGCCGCCCCCTCCCATCTGCACCGCCGCCGCGTTTCCTCGCCCTGGCCGGCACTGCATGCCCACGCACCGCCGGGCTCCCCTACGCTGCTGGCCCCGATTCTGCTGGGCTTCCCCCGCTGCCAGGCAGCCCCACCCACCGGCCTTCCTGCTTCTGCCATGCTCCCCTGCACTGCTAGCCCCAGTTCTCCCCGGCTCCCGCGCCCTGCTGGCCCGGGCTCTGCCGCCCCCCTGCCCCGCCCTGCTGGCTCAGGCTCTGCCGCCCGCCCCCCACACTGCTGGCCCCGCCTCTGCCAGGCTTTCCCACCTCTGCCGGGGCCGGCCGGGCTCCAGCTTGGCTTGGGGCTGCCGCGGGCTCTCACTTCCGTGTTGGCAGCTTTTAGAATTTTGTTAATGTATTAGCCGCCCCGGAATATTAGCCGCACTTCCGGGTTTCCACCAAAATTTTGGTCAAATTGGTGCGGCTTGTATTCGTGAAATTACTGTACATAAAGTTGGAAGGGATCCCCAAGCATCACTGAGTCCAGCTTCTGTCCCTGTAGAGGACATCATCCTCACCAGGAGCCCAAGAGCTTTGTCCAAGCACTTCATGATCTGTGTCCAGCTGGTGCTGTGAACACTTCCCTGAGGAGCCTGTTCCAGTGCCCAACCATACTCTGGGTGAAAAATCTTTTCCTGATATCCAAACTAAACCTCCCCTGATTCAGCTTCAGGCTGTTTTCATGAGTCTTGTCACTGGTCATGACAGTGAGGAGATTTGTACTTACCTCCCCCCTAAGTGAGGATGTTGAAGGTTGCAGCAAGTGGACACAGGCTAAAGCATAAGGCGTGTAAGCGTTGTCTCTGTGATACTCACCAGGGACAGATTAGTGCAGAGGAGGCTTTGCAGTGCTTGTGTTGTCACAGAAATGGAAGAACACCTCAAGCTTGCAACACTTAATCTAGCTAAATAAAACTTGTGTTCATCCCACCGTGTGGAAAATGAGGCCTAAAGGCATGTCTCTCTTCCCAAGCAGAAATTCAACGACGCTCTGATTATCAGTGAAGATGCCCGCATCGAAGATGCTTTAGCCTACCTAAATGAATTTTTCACAAATGTGAAAAATGGACCTTTTACAGAGTTAGAGAAGCAACTAACGCAGAAATTTCAAGGTATTTCCCACAGCACCTGTGTCAGTTGCAGGGGAGAAGAGAGCTTGTGGTAGGATGGTCCAGGTATTTTCTTCAGAGTAAGTGCAGTTGGTTTTCCAGAAACTGCATTTTCCAGAAGCTGTGGTGACTGCATAGGTGCAAGTACAGTGTTAGGGCATGTGGTGGGGGGGACTAAATTTCTGGGACTATAAGCTTCTAGTGCAGAAGCTGATAAAATAGTCATAATTGTAGCTGGATGCTCTAGTAAGTTCTTACATACCTGGCTTGGAGATAAGGCAGCAGTGCTCTTATGGCTGTGCCCCACAAGTAGGGGGATGGTCTACAGTCATGGATGCTGGTAGCGTTAGGTGAGCCAACATACACTGCTCAGTGCGCTGCCTAGCCTGGTCAGTCCCAGTCTTCTGGGAAGAAGCAGGTGGCCCTTCTACCCTTCTCATTGAAAGTTAGAGGTTGTCACTGTTCTCTGACTTCTGATTTAGCGAGCAGTGGGCTGTATTCCTAACTGTGGTCTGTTGTGTTGCAGTTTTGACTGCAGTTTTAAATTACTGGGCTGTCTGCCCTTGAGTGTCAGTTGTTTTCTAGGAAGAAATTCTGCAAAAGCGGACTTTGTTTTGTTGCTGTCTTTTGGTACACAGTATAATGCAGAAGCTCTCATGTCAGTTTAACACAAAATGTGAGATATTCATAGTTTGGGGATTTTTTTTTTCTGGGGATTTTGTTGCATTTGACCAATAGATTTCCCTGTTTGCATCTGAAAGAATGGAATGCAAAACAAGAAAAAGAAGCTAAAGAGTATGTGTGTGCTGTTTGAAAGTAGGTTTGTGTGGGAATTCTGCTTTCTCCATTAAAAAAGGTAAATTTTTCAAGAAACCTTTTTTTTTTTTCTTTCAGAGAAAGAACTAGAGCTGACTGCGCTTTCAAAAGATGAGTCAAATGAGAATCCAAAGTTGGAAGAACTTGCTTGCATCCTGGACGAAGCATACCGCTATAACCCGGAGACTCGCACTATTCTCTTTGCCAAGACAAGAGCCTTAGTAGCTGTATGGCATTTGTTTTTAAAACTCGTAAAATGGGGAGTGGGGAAATTAAATGTCTCATCTATTACCCATCCTATTTTGATCTGAAATAGAAAAATGTGCATGTATTTGACGTTTCTAATATATTTTACTGTGTCTACCCAAGCCCTGATGTTCTGACACAGGATGAGTGAGGCTTTTTTCTTTTTCTGAAAACTGCAGTACAGCTGTGGTGTCTTTCATGACATCTAATTACATGTTATAGTTGATCATTAAGCCCTCAGATTTTTATTTGAGGCCTAAAGTCAGTTGGATGTGTTCTAACAGTTTTGGCTTATGGTAGTGGTGTTAAGAATCAGCAGCTCCACTCCATTACTGACTGCACATCAGGAAGTATTTATGCATTTCTCAGAGTATTTCTATAGACCTAAAGAAGTCATGTGCCCTAGGACCTGTTTTTGATCAAGAAAAAGGGAAAACTTTCTGCAGCAGATGTTTTCTGGACTCTTATCACTGGTCTGTTTCATACTTGCCTATGATCAAGGATCTAGGTTGAATGATGCTTTTTTTCCCCTTATGTACCTTGCTCCCAGAAAAGGTTTGAGCTTGAAATTAATGTGCTACTAATAGTTAGCATGTGTAGATTAAAACATTTACTGCAAATATCAGCTATCTCTGTCACCGCAAATAGATTTATCAGCTGAATGACCCAGCCCCCTGTTTTATCCTTTTCATCCAGACATGATGGATGAATTGCTAACCAGAAAAGTTTAAAAGCAGGCTAAAGTCCAAACTAACAGCACCAAGCATCTTCTGGCAGCTTTCCATTTTAAATTTAACAGCCTACAGTAGCTTGGTTGAATTTTCTTCTTCTGTACTGTCAAGATGCTAGCATTTCATCTGCATACGGGATCTAACTACCTATTTGCTCCCCAGGCTTTGAAGAAGTGGATAGAGGCAAACCCTGTACTTAGCCACATAAAGCCAGATGTGTTGATGGGTAGAGCAAGAAGAGACTATAAAACAGGTATGCAGATTTGCACTGAGATATGCTAAACCAGTGGTGGCTATGCTGCTAGAACTGTTCTGCTTTTCCTGTGTTCATCTTCTGTGCCCTGAAACAGAGGAAAGTCATGCAGGTTTGCACTTGCAGTCTTCCATATCTGAAAGACCTTGAATGGATCCTAAGGTCATGCTTGCCTTTTCTGTTCAGAACCTTTGGTTAAAGCAGCAGTAACACTGTCAATGATACTTTCCTGCAGGATTCTTCTGCTGGTTCAAGGGCAGTTTAGAAACTTCACTATCACAGCGTCTTGTGATTAATTCTTGATAATCTCTGTTACTTTTATAGATCCCGCCTTTTTTTTTGTTTGATGTCAGAAAGACATTTTAAGACAGAATGGAAGACACAGCTGAAATGAATTACCTATGGCTTAAGCATTAGCTTGGATTTTGACTCAGCTGCATGGGTGTCTCCAATAAAGATCATCTGGGTGTTGAATCTAAAATGGTGTTTCCCAGGTTGATAATTCCTGTGACACATCAACAGGACTCCCTGGTCAGTGGGTATAATATACACCCAGCTGCGTATCAAAATTGAAGTAGTTTTCCAGATCAGAAGGATGTACTCATTTCTAATCACTTAAGTAAAAGGAAGTGTGGGTATCTTGCTCAAGGAGCTCTTGGGTATTTTTTCCCTGACACAATTTCTTGGTACTGTAGGTATGACCCTGCCAATGCAGAAGGGTGTACTGGACGCATTCAGAAATGACAAAGACATCAGACTGCTGATTGCTACATCTGTTGCTGATGAAGGCATTGATATTACTGAGTGCAACCTTGTGGTGCTTTATGAATACTTCGGTAATGTCACCAAAATGATCCAAGTCAGAGGTATGGAATTTTAGAGCTATTACTTTATAAACTTGTTTTGGCCTAGAAATGGACGTGAAATGCTGCTAAAAGGCACATTGGAAATACTGTAGTAATATGTGCATGCCTTGCTGTTGTTCCTCTGTGCCTTAGAGCAAAGAAGTGAATGATGGGACATGATAAGTTTGTTCACAGAGCTAAGTCTTTGATGTTGTCTGACTGTTGCTTTGCCAGGCAGATTAGCCATGCTGCACGAGGTTATTGAACTGTTGAGGGCTGATTATTCAAGTAGACAATTATACATACAAGCAGGACTATGGCGAGAAGAACTGTTGTCAGAAATACTACAAATCATTCTGTGACAATTTACAAAGGACTGCTGCAATGGGGTTCTTGTATTGTCTTGGCTTCTGAAGGCCTTCCCCAGCCCTGTGGTTCATTACCAACCCAGCTACTCCCAGGTGCATGAGGCCTTTGCCTGTGCAGATCTCTAACATTTAAGACCAAAAGAAAGACACCCAGTTTCTGTCTTCCCTGCTTGTCCAGAGAAGTCTGTCATGACTTTGGCCTTAAATTTGGTGATTTTACAGTGTGGCCAATAGAGGGGAGAAGCCACACTAAATACTGACTTGTGCTTCAAATTCCTAAATGGCATATAACTGCCTTCTCTTTTAAGGGTGCATCTGCAATATTTTATCCTATTTTGCAGCAGTTAACATCATAATTTAATGTGTTTTCCATTGTACTTACACAGTACTCTACTTTCAGGGTTAGTGCGTCGTGACCTTCTTACCTATGTTCTGTAATAAAATAGTTGGTCCAGAATTTACTTTTATGGATGAAAATATAGCGCTTATTATTAAAAAGCCATTATAGGTGCAAAGAAAAGAGGTGATGTCAGTTTCAAACCACATAAAAAAATGGTTTTTGTGGCACAGAAGGTCAAAAAAAAATGTGAACATTTTTTTTAACTGAAATACTGCTAAACTGGTGTGAGATCCCTGTAGTTCTGGGTTTGCCTATGTCACAGCTTTAATAAACAGACAGGCTGTAGGCATAGTCAGGTAGAAGAGAAGGCATTTGCTGCTGTTGTCTGTGTTTTTGTCAGCATTATATTTCCAGTTTCTTTGGGTTTTGTGATATATGGGGTTTTTAGAGTTCTTTATACACCAATTTGCAGGGCTGAAAACTAATAGGAAAGACTGAGATAAACTTTCCTCCTTTTTTTTTTTTTTAATACAACAAGAAGACAGCAAGATGCTACACAAAATTGTATTTTAAAGCATGCCTGAACTCAACACAGGGAGGCCACAGAAGCAGGCAATACAGTATTGGCTGGGGTATATCCATGGGGATACCTGGAAGGGGGCATCTTGTTCTGGTTTGTTATTGAAAAATGCTCTTCAGAAGCAGCATTATCTGAATCTGATCATTGCAAACAAAAGCAGCCACACAGAAAGCCCTTAATAATCTTATGGCAGATCTGTCACTTTTGCACATCTTGTTAAGAGTAACTAAAGAGCATAAATGTGTTTCTGTATAGGTCGTGGAAGGGCAAGAGGCAGCAAGTGCATCCTTGTGACAAGCAAAACTGAAGTGGTTGAGAATGAAAAACTAAACTGTTACAAGGAAGAAATGATGAATGCAGCTATTGAAGAGCTACAGAACTGGGATGAAACAACATTTGCAAGAACGGTTTGTGATTTGTTTTCATACTCAATTTTTAAAGGCATAATTGTTTCAGCCTTCTCCTACTAAGTCTCTGTGTAGGGCCAAGTGATAACCCACATGGATGTGCATGGACCGCCACCAAGGGCTAAGGAGAAATCTCCATTTTTTTATTGGATATGGGAGGAAACAGTGACAAAGATGAAGAGACTAAGGCGCTTAATGCCTTGTCTGCCTCTGTAAAACTGGTATATCCAGTATATCCTTGGTATATCCCTGAGGTGGAAGACAGAGAGCAGGATAAAGGCCCCATAACCAAAAAGGAACTGGTTAGTGACCTGCTACACCACTGCAACACACACAAGTTTATGGGGCCAGAGTAGATCCACCCAAGGGTGAGAGAGCTGGTGGAAGAGCTCATCAATCCAGTTTCTGGCATTTATCAGCAGTCCTGGATAATCGAGGAGATCCCAGGTGACTGGAGGTTGGTCAGTGTGGCCACCCATCTACAAGAAAAACCAGGAGGATCTGGGGAACTACAGCCCTGTCAGCCTGACCTTGATATCAGGGAACGTTATGGAGCAGATCATCTTGGGTGCTATTACCCATCACATACAGGACAATCAGACATCAGGCCCACCTGGGGTGGGCTTATGAAAGGCAGGTCCTGCCTGAGCTGCGTGACTTTATTCTGTGACAGTGTGACCCTCTTTAGTAGATGTGGGGAAGGCTGTGGCTGGTATCTCTCTAAACTTCAGTAAGGACCTTGACACCATTTCCCACAGCTTTCTCCTGGAGAAACTGGCTGTTCATAGCTTGGATGGGTGCACTCTTTGATGGATAAAAAAATAGCTGTATGGCTGGGCCCAGAGAGTAGGAGTGACTGGAGTTGAGTACAGTTGGTGGGCTGCTATCAGTGGTGTTCCCCAGGGCTCTAGGAAGCCTGGAATAAGCCAGTGGCAAGCACTACTAATAAAAAAGCTTTGCACATAGTTCTCCCATACACCCTGACTCACAAATCATCCTGTGTTACCAGACAAGCTTGCAGAGATTGAGCTGTGCAACAAAGGGTGCCCAAGGCACCCTGGCCTTCGTGACATTTCTTCTCCCACCTCCAAGGCTTGGTGCGATTGCTCCTGCTTCTTGGGGGATTCCATTTCTGCCTTTGGTTCTCAGCTCCAGATGTGCCTTGTTGCTTCTTTCTCTGCCCGCAGTTTCTATGGTCTCTGTAGTTTTCTTTCCAAACTATGGGATTCCCAGAGCAGCCGCATTAATTGTGCCGTAGGGTCTCACACAACTTCAGTGTTCACACTGACATACCAGCCTTAAGACCAGAGGGGCTGTTGGAGACTAGAGGGGAGGAAGGAACAAACAGCATGAATGCTGTCCATCACATAGTCTCATTCTAGCCCTGCATTCTAAATGGACAAATGTACCCTGTTCTTTCTTGGTAAGAGTTATCAGAGCAAGGTGTGTTTTGTTTTGTATGCTTTAAGTAGTAGTTTCCTAGATGTTACATGCCCAAATTCATGTTTAGACTGACATTGGGACTTCATTTCATAATGATCTTGATTTTTATTTATTTATTAAAGGTATGTCGCCTGCAAAAGAGGGACAAGGTACTACGAGATTCCAGGAAGAACGAAACAAAATGTGAAGTAGTGAAAGGGAAAAAAAATCTTTTGTGTGGAAAATGCAAAGTGTATGTGTGCAGTACAGACGACATCAGAATTATAAAGGTATGTTTCTGTGTAGGAGCTACATCCATGACCACCAGGAAAGTCAGCATTATTGAACTAACTGCATTGTCTATCAGCGTGGAAGTGGGCTATTTTGTGCAAACTGGAGGAGAATAGAAATTCTGAGTAAATCAGTAAACGACAGGAACAGTTGTGACTTACTTCTGTAGTATGATATAAGATATGAGTTGATGTTGTCCAAGGTGTGCAAATATGGGATACAGTAGGAATCACTTCAGTTTTCCTGAAGCCCTTGGGACGAATTTTGTTGAATACCCCCTGATCTTTAACTACATAACCTTCTAGAGTTACTGCTGGATATTTACAGTAATTTCACAATTATAAGCCGCACCATTTTGACTAAAATTTTGCTCCTCACCTGGAAGTGCGGCTTACACTTAGGAGCAGCCAATATATGAACAAATTTCGGAAATTTCCCAACCCGGAAGTCCGAGCCCGCAGCAGCACCGAGCCGAGCCGGAGCCTGCTCGGCCCCGGGTGGCAGGGCAGCGGTGATGCAGCGGCAGCGCTGCCCGGCCCCAGGGTTGCGGTGGTAGCAGCGCTGCCTGGCCCCAGGAAGTGCGGCGGCGGCAGCGGCCAGGCACGCTGCACCCCTGCTTCCCAGCGGCAGTGGCCGGGGACGCTGCTCCCCCGCTTCCTGGCAGCAGCAGCCGGGCACACCACACCCCTGCTTCCCAGCGGCAGCAGGTGGGCACGCTGCTCTCCTACTTCCTGGTGGCAGCGACAAGTGGGGCCGGGGCTGCTCCCTGGCGGCCGCCCCGAGCGAGGCTGAGCCAGTAAATCCCGTGATCACGCGATTCTGTTACTAATTGGCAACTTTGTGAAAGTTGCATGCATATCCTTGCTGTGAACGAAAGTGCTGCTTATAATCCGGTGCGGCTTATTTATGGACAAAGAATGAAAAGTTGCCGACACCCGGAGCTGTGGCTTATAATCAGGTGCAGCTTGTAATTGTGAAAGTACTGTACTTTACTGATTAGCATTAGATGGAAGTCTCTCTGCTATTGAGGTATTTCTCCCACAATTTCTGTTGACTGAAAATTAACACAAAGTACTGGGATCAGGTTATAAACTCCTTGTCTTATGGCTCAGTTTGAGTTTTGAAACGCAAGGTAAACCATGGTTTCGTAAGAAGAGCCCTACAGTTCTTCAATATTATTTTGTTTTCCATTTGGTAGGTGTAGTTCCCATTGCTTCTGTGTGTATCTAGGGACATTTTGTTTTTACTTTTTCTGAACATGAATATTTTCTCTGTAGACAAAAGAAGGCAATATCCTACATGCAGAAAGTGGTGATCACGGAAGAGAGACTTTTCTGGGCACTTTGAGTCTTTACATTTCTCCTTTTTGTTCTTGTGAAGCTGCTTCTATTTGTGCTGCTCTGAAAAGTGCAGTTGCAGTGTGATAAGGGGCTTCAGGCCCCAACTGAGCATACCCATGTCTGCCTTCAAGCACTTGCCAAATTTTTGTTTGTTTTTAACACTGTTTTTGGAATGTAGATAGTGCTAACTACTACTCTGCAAGAAGCTGGGAATAGCTCAGCTTTGTAAAAAGTTGGTTACATTTCTTTGACAAAAAACAAGGGCTATTTAAAGCACCTCTGACCTTTACTCTATTTTGTGCTCCTGACTTATCACCTATACCTGTGCAAATAGATCCAAGAGTTCAGAAAACTCTTCAATAAGTGGTTTTGCTTAGTACTCAGCAAATAACCCCTCAGTTTTTAAAATAATCCCTAGAAACTGCATTTCCAGGAGGAGCTACCATTTTCAGATTCAAGCTCAGATTGTACATATGCTTTCAAATAAGGCTGTTAATTTCTTTAATCTTTTATTATATATGATATAAACAATTCCTTTGCCTTGTTAGGGTTATTTTTTCTACCACTCCAAAGTAATGACCCCTCATGGGAAACAAGAATCTCTCAAACTTGTCCATTGTCTGAATTATTCTCTTAGTTTCATGGACACGGCTCAAATACTGCAAACAGTTTTGAAAAAGCTTACTGAGTTCAAATATGTGTAAGCTGGTGACTGGGGATACACAGTAATTTATTTTTTAAATTTTGATAAGCCCAGGCCTGGGTCCTTCTAGTACCTGGTATTCCATGAATGGGGGTAAAAAAGAGCAATGAGCCAAAGAAGCTGGAAGGTGAGGATGACAGCAAGTGCCTTAACAGGGAGAATATGTATTTGAGAAGGGAGGGGGAATGACAAGTACAAGTCAGGAATGTTGTTTCTAATATTAAGTGTTTCTGGCATGTGTTGTTTCAGGAATCTCATCACACTGTCCTGGGTGACACGTTCAAGGAGCGTTACATAACAAAGCCCCACAGGAAACCAGTTAAGTTTGATGATTTTCTGAAAAAAGGCAAGATGCATTGCCAAAATGCTGAGTGCCAGCATGACTGGGGGATCACAGTGAAGTACAAGACATTCGATAATCTACCAGTGATCAAAATCAAAAGCTTTGTACTAGAGGACGTTGAAACTGGGACACAAATGGAGTTTCAGAAATGGAAAAGTATTAATTTGTCTTTGAAGAATTTTGATGAAGAAGCATTCAGCTGAACTCAACATTTTAATGGATATATTGTTCTAATGCACTATGCTGAAATAGCAGATGATCAGTTTTCTGTTAAAACTTTTGTTGTTTATACTAGGCCCCTCACCCACATCTGGCTAGATTATAAAAGGCTGGTAAAGCCACAAAAACAAATACTTGCTATATAATGAAATACTTAACCAGAAGTTACACTAGAAGGACAAATATGTGTTCTTCTAGTGACAAATTTGGATCTAGGTGTCTAGATCCACATCATTATGGCTATGAGTAATTTGGTCTGAAAAAAATAAAAGATCAATTTGAATAACTAACTAAACATCCAACTTTAGGTGGTAGGCTACACCTTCAAGAGTTGAGGTGTGAATCAGCACCTTCTTTGATACTACTAATGTGTTGTTGGATTGCACATCCTTGCAAACAGCATGGCTTACCAGCACTTCAGGCACTACTCTAGCTACTTTAGAGACTTTTAAAAAAGTTGCCTTTAGCCTTCTAGACCTGGATATATAAAATTGGGAAAAAAAAAAAGTCCAGTAACTTTTCTGTAAGGAAGATTGTACATTTTTTAAATCTATCTTTAATAGGAAATGCTTCTGCAACAGTAAGAAATGCAGTAGGGCAGAGCCCTGTTGGGGATTCATCCTTGTGATAAAAATGGCAGCACTTTTTTGTATCACTGCATCTTGATCAAGCTGCTGTTGCTCAAGTTGCAGAATGGGTACTCTCCTGTGTTACTGAACTGAACAAGCCTCTGAAAGGGACAAGACAGTGCCCTGGATCATGAGAGGAGGTTCCATTTTGATGGGGATTAGCACTTACCTGGATTGACACCTAAAATGTCTCAAAGACACTGGATATACTGTAAGCTTCCTGTCAGAGCTGATCTAGCATTCTTACAAAGTCCAGGCATTAGTGTGTTCAAATTTGTCCTCTTTACCTAGATCCCAGACTTCTCTGGGAAAAACAGAAAAACAGAAACTCTGACAGAGTTATGAAATGTACTTGTACAGTTTAAAGCACCTGCTGATTCTACACATCTTCAATGAGCCTCGTATTCAATATTTCTGGAAACAAAACCAACACATTTTAAGATCACTTTGTGTATTTGACAGTGTGGTAGGGTATGCATGTGCAAGAATTATGTTTCAAAACACTGGAACAAATTTAAAAAAAACCCAAAATCAAAACACAATTCCCCCCCTGCCTCCCAAATCCTAATTTAAGAGCTAAAAAAAAAAAAAAATCAATCTGAATTTATGAGTTCAAAAATTAATTTAAACTGCCTAAATCCTACTCAGTGAGTCTTGTGATGTTCTTGTTAAGTGTTGTGTGGCATTAAAAGCAAAAGAACTTTGTAAGACTGCTTCATGTTCCACCCCAGTCCATGACTTTTACTGTGAAAGCTGCATGCATTGTACAGGAAGGCTGAATCTCAGTCTTACAGTAACTTCCTCTGTACTTAGTTTTTACCTAAAAGGAAACGTAGAACAATGAATAAAGATGATTTATGTTTAGATAATGCCTCCCCTTCAAAAATACTAGGAACAAAATACTTTTTAAAAAGGCTGGTTTGGCACTGCAAATTTCTTGAGTATCAAATTACTCTTTGAAAGGATCATCTGTTTTTGGCAATCTTGGCATAAAAACCAATTAGTCCAAAATTCCAGTTTATAGTTGTAACTACAGTGAACTTGAAAAGTTTTGGTATTTTTCTGTTCTTTGAACAGAAAGATTTCAGACTGAAACAACTTTGCAATTCAACAACTAAAAGAATACTAAAGGTTGATGGGATAACACATAAATAAGAATTGAGCATGATGCAAGAAGCCTTTCCTTCAGTACACAGGGAGATGGGAAGGTGGGGAAGAACACCAGCACCCTATTTGGCCTCTGAGAATATCTGTTTTTTTAAAAAAGAACTGAAGCTGAAATTGCCTATTTCTTACTATGATTACTACCATATTAACAACTCTCTGTTCACAGAATCACAGAACAGCTATGGTTGGAAGGGACCTCTAAATGTCATCTTGTGACCCAAGGGATTTCCCAGGACAATGTCCAAATGTCCAGTTAGCATCTGAGCATCTCCAAGGATAGAGACACTACAACCCCTCTTGGCAATCTCCTCCCATCAGTGCTTGGTCCCTCACGAGTGAAAAAGTGTTTCCTGTTGTTCACAGGGAACATGCTGTGTTTAACACTGTTTGTGCCCACTGCTTGCTCTGTCATTAAGCACCACTGAAAAGAGCCTGGCTGCATATTCTTTTGTGCCCTCCATTCAGATTATTTGTACACAAACAGCAGAAATATCCCTGAGTCTTCACTGGACAAAATAGTCCTGTCTCTCAGTTTCTCCTCATGAGAGACACTTCAGACCCTGCAACATCGTGGTGGGTCTCTGATGGATTTACTAGAAGAGCTCTGTCACAATCAAGCAATAGCCTGTTCCAAGTACAGTGCAATCTCCTGAAGTTTCCTAGTTCATGAGCACTTTAATAGTTGCTTTTTATCCAGAAACAGCCAGACCTGACTGCACAAAAAACACATTAGGAAAGTACTTTGAAGTAATTTCTCCACTATGTTAATTGTTGCAGCAGTTGCTGTAAATACAGTTAAGAGCAAGAATTAGTACTATAACCTTGTTTATCTCTGAGTAAAAGTAGTTTGTTATCCCTGTAAATATATTCATTTGGCATTATTGATTGGGCAGTCACTGCACTGAGTGCATGAATTTAATTAGTGTTTGCTGACTGACACAGAAATTGCTGATGAGGATCTTGAAGGCGTGGAGATTGTCTTCTTGAGGGCACAAAATAGAGGGAATTGTATCATGCCAGTATTCTGTTAGGTTACAAAAGACTGCCAGTATCTCACAGTATTTGTTTTCATTCTATCTCATGCAAACTTGTCAAAGAAACTAGAATTAAAACATGGGAAGTCAAGATTTTTATGATTCTACAAGCCTGTGTTCCTACAGGGATAATGAGAAAAGTGTAAGTAGAATCCAACACTAAGAATAAAATGACAGAACCACCAATTTTTTAAAAATAAATTTAATTTTATCTATTAGAAATATCCCCAAAAAGTCCACCTTTCCACAAAGGCTTAGATTTTAAACAGAGTTCACATTTTTTAAAATTAATAAACAGCTAAATAATTTCAATATTAGATTCAGATTTGTTTAACTGAATAAGAAAGCAAGTCAGTGTCAGGTAATCAGGAAGGAATAAATTTTTTTTTATACTGTCAGTTAATTTCTAGATCACTGATATGAGCAGAGGCAAACTAAGTGGACCAAATACATGAAATCAGCATGTGATCTTCAACGGTTCTACAGATGCCAGCAGTATTTTAATGCTGTCAGACTTTTGCACTGTATTCTAAGGTAAGTCAAGCCAACTGCCATACAAAACAGTTAATAAATGCTGTTTATTTTATAGGGTTGTGTCCAGTTTCCTGGTACACAGAAAAATTCAGCACTGTAAACAAGCCTTCTAATACAATCCATGGAAAAAACTGTTCACGTTATGGTTCACACTTTGAAATGCAAGATTACTATAGTTTCATTGTGCTCAGAGGAAGCAGGCTTGTACCTGGACCTTTTTGCTTAATTTTTTTTTTTAATTAGGATGCCATTTTCCGGATCATGTAGTTCAGAATGCCGCCGTTGTGGAAGTAAGTGAGCTCCACATCAGTGTCAAATCTCATGATGGCATGAAAGGTTTTCCCAGTGTCCAGCTGTTAGGACAAATATGTTGCACATGTTACTTGATATCACAATAAAATAAGGTCAACTAGTAAAATACTAGTAAATCTACATAGTAAAATAAAGCTACTAGGGTAGTTTTGATATCTTAAAAAATTGTCGTAGGAAGCTAAAATGAACAGGCACCAGTACTTGTATCCACAGTAGACTACAGGAAGCTGCTTGAGAGGAAATGATTTAAAACAAACTACAACAAAAAGTATGAAGTCTCATTGCATTTGCTACTTCATTTATAACTGAGAAATTTATAGTGGACTTTGAGTGACTGGTCCAAAATACAGGATGGCTCTGTGTTAATTAAAACAGTTTGAGCATGCTGCTTTTATATCTTGTCATAGTAAATCATAGAATGGTTTGGGCTGGAAGGGACATTAAGGATTACCTAGTTCAAACTTCCACTGCCATGGGCAGGGAACATTCCATTAGAGAAGGTTGCTCAAAGCCTTGTCCAACCTGACCTTGAACCCTCCCAGGGAGAAGGAATTCACAGCTTCTCTGGGCAGTAGTTCCAGTGCCTCATCTCAAATTATTCCTTGTATCTAACATAATTCTACCTCCTTCAGTTTAATCCCTATTAGAATAACTGTTTTAATCTCCTTCACCATCTCAATTCTTCTCCCTATTTTAAACAAATCTGACTGCCATATGACATTCAGCATATGTTTTGAAGAAGTAATTAATTTTGAGTAAAATTACAGTGATTCAGAAAATTCAGCTCTTAGGTCTCTCTCACCTTAATCTGGACATTCATCTGTGGTTTTAGATTTTCAGGAATAATAATTGTGTAACGCTCCCGTCCAGTGAGTCCTAAAGTTCCTGCATCCTCTCCAGGTAAATACTGCAGAGGAATCACTCCCATTCCTACTAGGTTGCTTCGATGAATTCTCTCATAGCTTTCAGCAAGCACAGCCTTGACACCCTGGGAAACACACAACAGGTTTATTTATTTCATAGCTCAGAAAAGTCTATCTGTACTCACAAGAAGAAAATTGGTTTGTTTGTAGTCGCCTCCATTTAATTTACCAGCTACTGGTAGAGTCAGCAGGTCTGTCTGACAGCAAACTGTCCAAGATGACTAGTACATTAACTTTCACATCCTGCATCTACTTTAACACGTCTTACTCAGAGCACCACTAGTCATTTCCATAACTCTTCCTAATTCAGTGTTGCCCTCCTATAAGCACCAGTGTGCCGTTTAATTAATTTGAAAATTTTACATGTTAATACATTTAACACAAAAACTCTTTGCCAGAAAAAGACTCCAAAAACCTAGATGAACTTAAACACCAACTCTCTAAACTTCTTCTAATAATGCAAGAAAGCTTGAATCAGAGTTCTTGCTGTAAACAGTGTAAGACTGGACAGACAAGGAAAAAAACAGGTATTTCACATGTGGAATTCTATTTGGCTACCATGGTGAAGCCATGCTAAATTTAATTTTCACTGATACTCTTCTCTAACACTTTCTAGTTTCCTTGCTAAATGAGCTTAAGGATGCTGCTGAAAGCATCCTATGGTTTATGGGGTTATGGAAAGTGGAAGTAAAGAAACTGGCCTTTCTAGTGTGGATTTCTAGATGCAAATCAGTCAACCCTTCAGTTGGGACAAAGATCTTCAAAATAGTTCTTGCTACCAAAAGTGAGAAGAGCTACTTGGGATTTGGTAATAAGCTAGTCTTACTGACAAATTAATGAACTGTTAGTACTGTCCTCCTAGTTTACTGTAGCCACTCACCAAGAGGAATGGTCCTTTAGCAGCCCAGTCTCTGGAACTTCCTGCACCATATTCCTTCCCAGCCAGCACAATCAGAGGATGACCAGCCTGCTTGTATCTTTCTGCAGCATCAAACACGTCCAGCTGAAATAAAAATGCCGAATGCTTTATAAAGCTTTGTGCGAGTGGAAGCACAATTTCAGAGAAAGGAGGGGGAAAAAAAACGTCCCCACATAAACAATTGAAGTCCACAGCTTCCACCAAGCAGCACTTTAAGGACATGGACGATATAGCACTTCTAGTCTGATCTCACTGCCAAAAGAACCCTGCACCTTCCCCTGGTGCTTTTACAGTGGTTACACTCTCCACTGATATGCCTGAAAGCACCACATTGTATAGGTACACGTAACTGCTTCCCCTGAGTCAGCTCCTGCCCCCTCAATTAGCTTTACTTACAAGGTACTGAAGTAAATTGCCTAACCTGGTAAGAAGGAAAGCCAGCACTAACCCACTCTGTTGTCAGTTTTGAGCTGTATATGTACTTACAGTTTCCCCAGAAGGGAAATGGATCGTCTGAGGTCCTTGTTTATCAATAAACTTGTTGACTAAGCGAATGTTTGCAAATGTCCCTCTGGCCATGACAGCATCATTCCCTCTGCGGGAGCCATAAGAATTGAACTCTCGAGGAGTCAAGCTATTAAGGGAAAAGAAGAAAGGAAACTGTGTTGGACTTAGACTAAAAGCACTCTGTTCTAAAAAAAGAAAGTAATAAACTGGTGCTTCTGAGGCAGGTATGTATGTAGTTCCCACTCTGGCAGTAGCATCCAGTTGGCCAATACTTCTCCTTTGAGATGTTTTGAAGAAAAAGTAATTCATAAATAGCTACAGCTTGGTCAGAAAAAGCAGCTTTCATAATATTCTCAATTCTTGTCCCAAAAATAGTATCCGACAGTGATGCAAGGATATAATTCGAATTAAGTAGGAAGATGCAACACAAATTTTTTCTTAACAGCTGGTTCCTGAAGATCCTTATTATTTATACTACTATAACAAAAGAACTAGAACAAAGGCAGAGCACTGTGCTAAATATCTAAAAGGCAGCGAGAATCTCTGCTGCAAGTTAGAACTGTAGAAGAAAAATTTCACTTGCAAACAGAGGAGACACTCAAGCCTAACCAGCAAACAAAACATGCACTGGAATGGGACAGAAAATTAGACTGTTTGCATTGGACCATATCCAAACTGCAGCTATGACATTCAACATCTGTTTTGTAATGCATGTAGGACTACTCAGATTTCCAAGTAACTGATAGCAGGGGGTCAAGAGAGTCCACGGTAGCTGGTTTTCAGTATATTACACTGTTGTAATCCATTCTCTTTCTAAAATTACTAGGTCTAGAGAGTTGACTTTTTTTTTTATATCAGTGCTGCTGCTCAAAACACCACTGAAGTTGCAAGAAGGGGTAAATTACAGAATAAAAGCATTTTATCACCTGAAGTCTGAAGAGGTCAACTTGGTAAGTCCTAGTTTTGCCTTAAGCTGAACCCTAACTACTAAACTGTTAGTCTGGCCATAGAAAAAGATGAACATTTTACAGGAGTTTGGACTCCAGTCACAATAGATTTGCCAGTTATTGCAGCTGCATTGAAACCTAAACTTATGGATGTTCTGTAGTGCCTAAGAGTCCAGATACGTGAAATAGTTGCACATGCTCGAAGAAATGAATATAAAATCAATTTTTGGCACTAACAAAAATGGTCATTTTGCTTTGACAGGGAGACAAATTTTGATTCCCTTATTTATGAACAAATGTATAGGCTAATTTTTGCAGTAAGTCATCTTCTTCCCCTATTTCCATATAAAGGTCTTTAGTTCTATAGTGATAATAGATGTACTATTCTACTTCTTACATGTAGTGAGACTTGCTGAAGCAGGAGAAAGAGAAATGTTTTTCTTTCTTAATTTATATGTTGTCCAGGCAGGTATAAAGGTATAGAAGTGGATGTGAACAGACAGAAAGTATGCGTGCCTGTAATGCGGTATAGTAGCTATGGTTTGTTTTCTCTCCCCAGTGTATGGCAAGAACAAGAAGCAGTGCTTACCCTCTGCTGGTCAAATAACGGGCTGCAGGACTATTTCTTGCTATGTTCCCAGCTGGAGATATGTGGTCAGTTGTCACAGAATCCCCAAAACTCAATAGGACATAAGCGTCTTCTATTGTTTTTGGGGTCTGAAGAGCCAAAGTCTAAGCCATCATAAAGACAAACAAACAATTAATGTATGAAAAATAATTCCTTTACCTTTCTCAAAAAAGTGCAAATTGCAAAATAGAGTCTCCCTTTTTATACAAGTTAGGAGAAAGAAAAAACCTAACACTATTAAAAATGTTTATGTTTTTGAACAAATATCATCCCTGGTTGTCTGCCAGCAGGTTCATACATGAAGAAAATAGAGGAGACAAAAAAGCCCAGCCAGGGCTTTCTGTGATACACGAAAATCGAGGATTCCTAAACATGTGCATGCATTATAATCTCTATTTACTTTTAAATGGCACTGAATTAGCAAATCAAACCCTGAACTATTTGGTGCAACATGCAAGCAGGCATTTAATTTCCTGTTATTTTTCTTCACTTGCTTTGTGACTATTTAGAAGTACAGTAATTTCATGACCATAAGGTGCACCCGACTATAAGACGCACCTCCGGGAGCCGACAAATTTCGCAACTCTGTACATTATATAAGGCACACCGGACTATAAGACGCACTTTTTTTTTTGCAGCGAGGACCTGCGCCACATGCAACAACATAACGAATTAGTAACGGAATCCCGTGATCGTGGAGTTTACTGGCAGGTGCTCAATTTGCAAACATTTTTTACAGATTGGCATAGGCTTTCAAAGGCAGCCCCAGGCGCCCTCCCTGTGCAGTGGGCCCTGGCACTCCCGCCCACCCGCGGTGCCAGCTGGCGCAGCTCGGTGCAGCCGCAGGGCCGCCTCCCCCTTGCGGCTCTGTGCTGCCGCTGTGCTGTTCCCCCTCACGGTTCCATGGAGTTGCCGTGCCATTCCCTCACTCAGCTCGGCGCTCCTGCCGTGCCACCTGTCCCTTGCTCGGCTCGGGGCTCCTTGTCGCCTGTCCCTCGCTCGGCTTGGCGCTCCTGCCACTGCCCCAATGCCGGCGGCTTTCCCCCCCATGCCCGGGCTGCTCCGCCACCACCAGCTTTCCCCCCGCGCCGGCGCTGGCCCGATGCCGCCGCCGGGCAGGGTCTGCTCGGTTCGGGACTGTTGCGGGCTCGCACTTCCAGGTTGGCAAATTTCGCAACTTTGGCCATTATATAAGGCGCACCGGACTATAAGGCGCACTTCTGGGTTCAGAGGAATATTTTAGTCAAAAGGGTGCGCCTTATAGTCGTGAAATTACTGTATTTCAACTTAAAAGGAAAAGGAGACTTTTCAAGAGCCCTGAAGTGAAAGGGAATGGTTACAATTTTGAGTTTCACTCATGCTTTTGTATTAAAATGAACACGATAGTGCAATGCTAACATTTAAGAACCAAGATTTCAATTGATTTTTATGAATCCTCTCAGGCCCCTTGAAGTGGCTTTGCTTCACCTTCAGTATGAGTCAAGATCACTGCACACTTTAGCTTGATTCAAAGGGAAAGCACATACATACCAGACCATCAAAGAATGGAGGAGACTTGATATAAGTAGACTTGGGATTCCAAGTATACAGTTTATCTGTAGGAGCATCTAAGGCATTCCAAGCTTTGTTTACTGTCTGAAAAACACACAAAATCCTTTCACTGATTTCTAAGTTTTCAGAAGCAACATAAATTACTTCAGAATCCAGGCAGAATTACAAATTTGACTTTAGCAATAGCCTCATGTATTTCTTAGAGCACTTTGGAAAATGCACGTAACAATCAACATTACGTTTGGGGGTGGTTTTTTAAAAAGATTAATTAAAAGATTAAAAGATTTAGGAAAATCCTTGGTTCAATACAAAAGAAGAGACATTCATCATATTTTCTGAGAATAACCTGTATTATGCACACAGGTAACACTTCATAATTTTCTATTGTATTTGTAATCTCAAGAAATTTCCCTAACATAAAAACCATATGAATATTTTGTTTCAACACTTGAGAAAGATTTGCAGGAAGACATTACCAAGTACAAGTCTTTTTTATGGTACCATTCCTACCAGTTAATGTAAACTAATTTTATATCAGCCTAAAAAAAAAAATCAAACATCTATGAAGCTGGAATATTCCACTTCCTAGTATCAGCTAGGGATGGCTGTTCGCCTACATGTTACATTAAAATATTGTAAAGAGAATTTTCAAAACATGACTGTCTGAAAAAATGAATTAATTATCCAGAAGATTAAAAAAACCCAAACAAACAAAACCAACTCATCTGTCAGAACAAAAACAAAACCTAGAGAAGAAAAAGGTTCATTTCATTATCATGATCATCTTATTTAATATCTTCAGAACAGCATAGGGCATCAATCAAACTACAGCTAAGAGGATTAATTCACCTCTATTTTCTCGTAGACCTCCTTGAACATCCCAGGAATAACAAACTGACGCTCAACAGCCTGAATCTCATTTCTTGTTGGCCAGATATCTTTCAGGAAAATCTTCTTCCCCGAAGCATTTATTCCTGTGTAAAATGGTATTGTCAATTGTGTTGCATAAATTTTTCATTAAGAAGAAGGGAAAGTTTGCCACTGTGTTTGTTCTCTGGCTATGTGTTCCTTGCAATAATCACAAGACACACTTTATTTCACTTACAAGAGAAGTGTGTCACAAAGTTGGTAATACCTGTACCTAACACTTCTTTTGTGACTTCCAATGACCTTCCAGAATAATTGACAGAATCATTTACGCTGGAAAGAATCTTTGAAGGTCATCTGTGCAAAGAAAATCTACTAACTCAGGTTGGGCCTTGAAAGACTACCACCCAGATATAACCAAAAATATGATCCAGTGGAATTAGAGGGAAGCCAAGCCTGAGTATTATTCTTTCTCTGTCTGACTCCTTGTTGCTCTTACTCTTAACGATTGCATAATTTGTCTCCCAGAGGTACTTAGTACTTTAAAGCACTTCCCTAGGACAACTGTTTCTGAAGTGCTTAATTCCAAGTAGTTTAGTTCCTGAGCTGTGAAAAGAAGCATCCCAACACTGTCTTACCTAAAGGCTCTTTCTCAAAGTCGATCCGGATGGTCCCTGCAATTGCATAGGCTATCACCAGCGGCGGGGAAGCCAGGTAATTAGCACGGGTGTTGGGATGCACACGCCCTTCAAAATTCCTATTGCCAGACAACACACCCACTGCCACAAGGTCTCCCTGTAAGATGGAATTTAAGATAAAGATAGGTCAGGTGCTTGCAGAATCCACACACACACCACGCCTACAGAGCCTCACTGCACTGCAACAACGGAACGGTCTCCTTCTGAACAACCCCAAAACATTTTCCCACAGGAAAGAGAATATAGACTGCATTTACTTTGTACAGAGTCGAGAAGAGTCAACATACAGTATAATACAGCTCAGAACAGCACAAAGCAGAGAACAGCTTACATAAATGAGCTGCACAGGAAAAACTGCATACCTGTGTAATGGCCTCAACAACAGACTCTGGTAGGGGTCCACTATTGCCAATACATGTCATACAGCCATAACCCACCACATCAAACCTATACAAAGCACAAAAATAATGGTGAACAAAAAGCTACCTTGGAGCAAGACATTTAACCACTCAGCAGTTGGCAATTGTTACTTTCAGGAGAAGTACTTCTTTAACAAATGAAATACTTCTGAAAACAGTGTTTTTTAAATACTCTGTTGATACCATTGCAGGGACTGTCCATGCACTCAAAATGGGAAATGTGTGCGTGAACAGCAAGAGGAATGACAATATAGTGTGATTTATATGGTTTCAAAACAATTACAGTAATTTCACGACCATAAGGCACACTAGAATATAAGGCACACCCCCCGGGAGTCGGCAAATTTTGTAACTTTGTAGATCATGTAAGGCGCACCGGACTATAAGGCACACCTTTTTTTTGCAGCGAGGATCCGCCTCTGGCACCCCCTGCACGGTTGCTGGCCGAGGCACCGCCTCCACCCCACTGCTGCAGCCCCGCAGGTCCCCGGGCCCCCCTGCACCCAGCAGCCATGGCACCGCGGGCCCCCCTGCACCCGGCAGCTACGGCGCCGCGGGGCCACTCCCTCCTCACAGCCTGGCATGGCCGTGGGGCCACTCCCCCTCACAGCCCAGCACAGCCTGGCTGCCGCTCCCTGTCACAGCCCAGCACAGCCCAGCTGCCACTTCCTGGCCACCACTCCCCCTCACAGCCTAGCACAGCTGCAGGCCCACTCCCCTCTCACAGCCCTGCATAGCCCCACAGCTGCTCCCCCTCACAGCCCAGCATAGCCCGGCACAGCCGTGGGGCCACTCCCCTCTCACAGCCTGGCACAGCTGTGGGGCCACTCCCCTTCGTGGCTCGCACTTCCAGGGTGGCAAATTTCCGAACTTTGTACGTTATATAAGGCGCACTGGACTATAAGGCGCACTTCTGGATTCGGGCCAAAATTTTAGTCAAAAGGGTGTGCCTTATAGTCGTTAAATTACTGTAGTCTTGAAAATAACCCATCCTCCTGCTTAGGAACATAAGTCTTCAAGAAGTAACAGCAGGCCTTCAGCATTGGTACAAAGCCAGCCAGCCCAGCAGCAATGTGTTCATCATGCAGGATCACACCATAAGGTACCTGCAATATCTTTTAACCTGTACAGGGAAATAGTTATTTCATTGCATCACTTGCTGACAATGCTTTTAGTTAAGCAGCCATAGGACAACAGTAAGAAAAGCACTCCTACCCTAGTTGAGAAAGGTAAGGCATAACTCCACTCTCCCTCAGATAGTAAGTGACAACCCCGCTTCCTGGGGACAGGCTAGTTTTAATGTATGGCTTCACTGTCAAACCAGCTTCAACAGCCTTCTTAGCAAGCAATCCTGAAAAATACAGAGGATAGTTGCAGATTTTCCTGGAAGTGAAACAGTTTGGTGGATAAGCATGTTAAGAGAAGTACCATTAAAAACTGGGAGCAGAAAAGCACCAGCAAAACTTTGAGCCAACAGCACTAATTCTGTGATAACCAGCTAGAGGATAAGTGCTCTGTTGAACTGTAGATCCAGCCTGCAATTTCTGTTCCACAACTAGAAAGTTGAAGGAAGTTGCGTTCAGCAAGATGCGCTCACTGAGGCAGCAAGTAGACATTCAAAATTCAGGACACTACTTGTAAGACAAATATCTCACAAAAAATGGAATGGAGAACTAAGTTCCCACCTACTGTTCCAGTAACCCAGAGAAGCAAGAACTGCCAGCATAGGACTTGCTGCCCTCAGGAGCAGAAGGCTATGAGAGACAACACCGGCCCTTGCCACAAACAAGCCACCTCACAATCCACAGCTTGTTGCCCAAGTGCTGTTTTACCACTCCTAGATTTGTAATATGCATAAAGGTATTTCAGTGGAACATGTTACTAGACACACATTTACCCTGAATTCCTTTCTTTGAAATTAATTGTCCATACAGAGACGAATGTTCAGAAAACAAGTCCTCTTCAGATCTTTTCCAAGATGAACATAAAAGAAGCAGCAGATAGGCAAACTATGAAAACTTCACATTCCCATGCTGCATTTTCCCCCTCACACATGACATTTATTTAGATAAGAAAATGGACATAAGCTGTGCTTTGATGCACCATGATCTCCAACAGGAAAATATCACTCTAAGTACCAAATTTATCTGCAGAGCATTCTACACTTACAGCCCATAGAGCTATTAAACCAAGATGGTTGAAAGACCAGTATCCGTATGCCTCAGAGGAGGTTAAAAATGCATGTCATTAGCCTGGGAGCCAAACACTAAAGGAAATTATACTCAATAGCACAAGTGAGGGATATACCCACCTAGAACTAAGGGTATAGACAAGGCAAACAGAGTCTGCCTGGAGAAAACCTACTTCTTGATCCTTCGAAGAAAGTAATACAGCTCCATTTCTTTGATAATGCAGAATGAACCTAAGGACAGAGGTATGCTGCTTTGTCTGTCCTGTTAAGGGCAAGTGGATTGGGACACCTTGTTCAATTCTGTTTCTCTCAAAATGGTCAGAAAACAAGCAGGCCTCTCTTCTGCTTCTCTTTTGCCCCACATCTTAGTTTATGATGGACTTTGAACCTGTTGCTAGAGTTTAAAAGATCTTTGACCTGAGGGGGGTGAACTGCTGTAATATGTAAAGCATGCAAAGATAGATGCTAGTCTAAAAACAGTTGATAAATATCACATCAAAAAGTCAGACACAAAGTGACTGTTGACAGAGACTGCTGGCAACCCAAAAGCTTCCCAGCATAACACAGGAACAGAGACAAATTACATTACTTTAACCAGGAAGTAATAGTCTCTGGTTAAGGGCCTTTGTATGCCCACTGGACATCCCTTCTGACCTTTGCAGGAATAAAGTCTGCATGTCATGAACAGTCTGACAGACTACTAAGCCTTTATGCAGTGATGATCCTACAGTAACAGATACCATCTATAAAGAAATATGTAAATATGCAGCCAAGAACTGAGGAAACTGGGCCACACTTGTTCAGTATAGACTGAATCCTTTGAGCTGACACTCTTCATTCCTATTTTGTGGCCAGAAGCACACATAATGAATGACAAATTTTCTGCCCAGACTGGTCATGTTAAAAATGAACAATCTCCTGATCTGAAATTTTACACAACCAAGTCAGACTATCTGTTCTGTAGTGGTGCATACCAAGCACTCTGGCCTTCTCTTGGACGCAGTTAAGATGTAAATGAAAAGACTCTGAAAGCTGGTAATCCCTGAGAATGTAATTTGGTTCCTCTACTCACACCTACCATGCCCCCAGACTCTTGTAACAACTTCAGAGGACAACCTCTAGCTAAATGCGCATTTTTCATTCTGCAGACAGATCAGAGCATCTTCAGACTTGCCTCAAAAGACCATTCTTCACTGTCCCTCTTCTGGCTTTGACTTTCAAAAACCTCTTCTAAGGTCTACATATCAGCTTCTGTGCATTTGGAAAAGCGTCAAAAGTGCTGGTTAATTAAGTTCCAGCTTGCCTTGTAGAAAAGGCAAGAGCAGGAAGAATACATTTTCGTCAACCTACATTTCCAGCTACCACTTCCACAAGTCCTTCTGCTGCCCTTAGAAACTAAGCGCAGTTTTAGCACTCCAAATGACAAAACCAGCACTGTACATGTTGAATTACATCAGTATTGTTGTCTTTAGGACACACATCCTGAGCCACAGAAGAAACTACCTTACATTAGGTAAATCAGCTTACCTGCACCCAACATGACTGAGGGATTACTGGTGTTTGTACAGCTTGTAATGGCAGCAATCACTACTGAACCATGAGTAAGCTCGAAGTCCTGGCCCTCAAAATTAAATTTGACTATGCTGTTGTGTCGGTCAGGGGCAATTTGAAATCCCTTGAATCCTTGCTGTAGGAGGAGAAAATAAGAATCAAAAGGAGTGGTTAACAAACATTTTGACTGAACATTAGTATGGGCTGTTTTTTCCACTGATGAAAAGCATCTGCTAGTCACATCCATGCTTGTGATTTTAGGTCTGATGGTGAAGGCTTGCATCTCTGGTCAACCAAAATGGTGGACAAAAATTATTTTTTCTGGAGTTTCTCCAGTTTCTCTGTTTACTGGTAAAACCGACAGTCTTTGCAGCAAAACAGATTTGTATTTTCTTCCTGCATTAATATATCCTTCTTTGGATTTCTCACATGCTTTTTACTCATGTATGTGACAGATTCCTGATCACACACAGCCCCAGTACACAACACAGTCCTGAAATTTTAGCATAACATGTAAGATTTTTAAACCAAGATTATCAAAAAGCTTGAATGTATATCAGGAGCTTGTTTGAAAGGCAAAGTTCTGGTAGCTGGAAAAAAAACAAAGAGCAAGAAGACACTGTTCATGCCATGAAAAATTATGTTTAGAGATCTGAAAGAATAAGATCACCTGATGGAGTTTGGAAAATGTAACAAACCAAGAATTACTTGGTTTCTTGATTTACATCATTGGAGTTCTGTAATGCCTTTAACAAGGATGGTTACTGTATCAGGTAAGGATTCAAACTGATGCAGAAAACATAGGTATTCTGGAATATTCATTCAAGTATTCTTTCAATGACCACTTTTGACTGGATGATGCAGAATGTAGTCATTGTTTTCTGTCTTCACCACCAACACTAAAGAGACACAGAGACATGCAGTTCTGCTCTGCTGAACACAGTCAATACTTAGTGCAAAACTACACTGTGGATTCAGGGCGTAACCTGCCTGGAATGCTCGGAGAGCTGAAGAGCTGAGTAGATACCTCAGAACTCAGTGCAGTAGGTATTCTGTCCCCTAAATTAACAATCCCCCGTTGTGGCAGAGTTCAGAAATCTCTAGTCTATGTCAAAACCATGTTAGGCCTAAGATCAGAAATACTACCCCAACAGGGCACTTCCATGCAAGAGAAGAAACACTCCAATTTTAAATACCTATTGCTTCCATCACCTTTGAAACTGCAGTCAAATATTCTCATTTATTTTTCACCAGGCAAACAAACACACAACTCCAGAGCATAGTTCCTGAGCATCAGACAGTTTTCAGAAGCATGCATTAGTTTGTTTGCCAAATGTTCCCAGTTCTTACCTTGGCTCCCAGACAAGTCTCAAAGTCCTTCTTCATATCTGACACAGCAACTTTGTCCTGAGGTCTTTTTGGTCCACTGCAGCAAGGTACAACAGTATGGAGATCCAATTCAACAACCTGTTCAAGTAAGATAAACAGAGAGTGGTTGGGCACTGCCTGGTAGGTTGAAGCCAGGTAAGCCACAGGTATGCTTACCTCTGCTGTTGAATCAATGCTAAGTCTGCACATCATTACTTGCAGAAATTACTGACACAAAAAAATGGGAAGATCAGAAGAAAAGCAACATTTCTAATTTTATATGCTGCCAACTCACAGGTATGGCTATCAAAAATACCGAAGTTACTGAAAAAAACAATGTAAATAAAGCATCTAAACATTATAAATTATTTTTCAATTTGTCTTTACACATGCTAGAAGCAGATTAAAAAAATTATGTGAAGAAATATTGGTGCTGATACAAACCAAAAGCAGACTACAAATCAAAAGCAGACTATTCATCCATTCCTCACTCATTTTCCAATTTTGTTTTCATAATGTGCTACATCCTACCAAATCTACTAAGATTTTTGAATAATCATGCAGACCCAAACACAAGTTACAAGAAAAAATTTTACAGTAGAGAAAACCAGGAATATTCTTGAGTTTCCTGGACACAGAGTAAGATCTTAATTTTCTTGCACAAAAAATTACTTGTGTGCTCTGTGATTACCACACAAGAATTCTAAGGGTCCTGATTCACACAATAAAATAACTGACTGAACAGAAAAGGAGTAAAACTGCAAACAAGGTTTACACACAACAGCCACATTATCTCCACAGCTACACTTCAGAGTATCCTTCAGTCTGGAAGGACTTCTCAAAGCTCCATGGAACAAACTGCAGAATCTGCACCAGCTAGAGTTCAGTTGAGACCCAATCTATACCTACATCCAAGTATTCACACCTGAAGAGCCAGCTATCTCATTCCATTGGGCCTTAAAATAAGACAGCTGTGCAGACCAAACCAAAGGACAAGGAATCCTTTGACTACTTCTTAGTTTCTGTGAAAAACACAACTGTCACAATAAAAGAGGACAGAGCATGAAGCAAGGAGCCAGAAGACAGAGTAATTTCTAACCTGTGTGAAGTCTGGATCCTGAGAGGAGTTCTTGAAATCTCTTAGCATTCCCACAGCCTCAAGATACCTTTTTGTGTACATAACCTTCTCTTTGTCACGGCCTAAAATGAAAGCCAGATACAGCAAAACCAAAATGCAAGTGAAACGGAGGAACCACCATCTGACTGAACAAGTGCCTAACAGGCACACTGTCAACAGTGACCCTTTCAAGAGAAATATTAGAGGTCCACTAAAAACAAACCAATTGAGCAGATTAGGGGCTTTTGCAGAACAAAATCGTAGGTTCCAATTTCTGTCATCTGAACAATCTAAATCCAGACTTTTGTCAGGCTGCCTGAAGTCTAACACTCAGCTCTTCTTAAACTTGCAAACTAAGTGCAAGTACCAGCCTTTATAAGTAAGTATCAATTTAAAAAATGAACTGAAGCCCAGAAGGCCTCACCTGATTTAATTCCACTGCTAATGTCATGTAGACCTGGAGTCCTTTCAATTCCCCTTAACTTGTGGTGTGTTGTACTCACCCGTTTGTATCAGGTACCCAATGCTAATATCATCCACTGGGAAATAGGCAGCTGTTGCTCCATACTCTGGACACATATTGGCAATGGTGGCTCGGTCAGCAATGGACAGCTGGGCAACACCAGGACCAAAAAACTCCACAAATTTACCCACCACTCCGACTTGGCGAAGATGCTGTTATAAAAAGACAGTGCCTGTGTCATAGTTATGTGTCAAATGTCATGAGCATGTCTGTTATGAAATCAGCTTTTGACTCAGAGAAATCTCTTGTGAAGATTTCTACAGCCATTTGAAGCTTTTACTTAAGTAAATCATGAAGATGACGACACAGAGATGCAAAGTTTCAATAACAAGGTACAACATAGGACAATATTTCTTCTAAAACTTGCTTTTCCTTTCATTTAAACTAGACTATCCCACAATTGTATTTTTCTCAACATGATGTTCTAAGAGGAGGAAATCTGTGCGGGGAGTCTTCAGACAGCAAACCCAGGAAGATGGAAAAACAGGGGGAACCAACTGCACAAGTACATGAGTCAAACTGAGTACACGACATCTGAATAAAATAATGAAATAAGTTGGTTTTCCCCATTTGAAAGTCTCTGTGTAAACAGTATCCATGATGAACTTCTGTACCACATTTCTGATCTCCAACAACACTAATGCTGACTAATGCTCTTAATTCAGTGACAATCCATGAAGTGAGTAAACTTATTATGAATATATGACATGAGTCAAACACCTGCACATGAAAGAAATCAGACTGGGGTTACTGTTCGATTTCCAGCTTTTACATTGCCTTCCTTTAAGTGGTGACTTCAAAAACAAGTCATCAGGATTTTTTTGAGGCAGAAGAAAAAGTATTGTTGCTCCAAAACATTACTGTATTCCAAAATATCTCAACATTATTTTGTGTAGTTTCTGGGAAACAGATTTTCCTGAAAATTGTCCTTAATGAGCTGATTCCAATCCACAGACAGTGATAAAGCTTTTTAAAAGTTACAAAAGGCTACCTGGAAGCACATACAGGGGCTCTTAAGCATTCTGTATAACTGCTCTGTCCTAGAGAATGTGTTTAGCTCTTAACAGTAATGAAAAAATATCAGATCTTGGTAATTTACCTTGGTAATGGTGAGTACAATGTCAGTGGATGTTACCAGTTGCTGAGGGTTTCCTACCAGCTTATAGCCAACCACCTCAGGAAGCACCATGCTGATCGGCTGTCCCAACATCACTGCTTCTGCTTCAATGCCACCCACACCTGCAAACAACAAGAGGATACAATGCGACTATTCAGAAAGATACTGACATGTCAGAGATAAACACTGGAGTCAATTGCCTGATGAGTACAGTGATTTCACGATTATAAGCCGCACTTCCGGGTGTTGGCAACTTTTCGTTCTTTGTCCATATACAAGCCGCACCTGATTATAAACCCCACGTTACAACACAGGGTGTGATAAAAGGTATCTATTCTGTCACCATCTGTTGAGGGTGGGGGCAGTGATCCTTATCTCAATGGCAGATATTCTGCTAATGGGCCATCCATTGAAACCAGGCAGGCCATTGTTCTTTATCTTTTCACAACCCATCCTTCCTCCAAGAGTCATTTTCTGCTAATGGCCCATTGAGTCCCACTGTCTGACTGATAAAATTACTGCATCCCATTGGAAGTTGCTCCAGCCAGGGGGAAGAGCCCAACATTTCTTACCAAGATAAAAACAGAGGTTTTGGGACACTAAGGGAGCCCCTTTCTCCAGAGGAAAACTGGAATTCTCCACATCACCACTGGACCTCCAGAGGGAAACTGCACCTTCTGCAGGAGCACTGCTTCAACTGAACCACATCTGTCACTGCAGGAGGATGCAGCCACCATTTAATGGGACTGCTACCAACACCCCGCCTGACAGGGTGTCAAGTTGTACTCTGACTTTGTCAGGGTTTGGAGTTTGTTTCTTTGTAGTACTGTATTTCTATTTTAATTTCCCTAGAAAAGAACTGTTATTCCTAATTCCCATATCTTTGCCTGAAAGCCCCTTGATTTCAAAATTATAATAATTTGGAGGGAGGGAGTTTACATTCTACATTTCAAAGAGAAGCTCCTGCCTTTCTTAGCAGACATGTGTCCTCCAAACTAAAACAGCAACTTTTCGTTCTTTGTCCATATATAAGCCGCACCTGATTATAAGCCGCACTTCTGGGTTTGGATCAAAATTTAGTCAAAATGGTGTGGCTTATAATCGTGAAATTACTGTACTCCACTCAAGGTGTGAACAGGGAGAGAAAGCAGACAGCCTGAGTCTTCTGCTAAGAGGCACTCCTCATCTTGCTGCTCTTTCTGCAAGGCTGGGCTTTTAAATTTAGTTTTGTTTCATATTTTCATCCTTGTTCCTAAGCCATTAGATGTGATACTAGGTGAACATAAGTAACTTACTCTAAGGATGCTTGGCTTTTACAATAGCAGATGTAAAAGTTGTATTCAATATATTAAACATGTAACACAACAAAAAACCAAGAACCACTGACACAGCACTGAACATGATGTGCTGGGAGTGAAACGTGCAGACCATGACTGTTGGTCACAAAATGAAAACTCAGAAGTTATTTTAAAAGAAAGAAATACTACTAAGAAATGCTAACAGAAAAGGTACTTGTTAAGACAGAAATATCTGCCTTTATGTCCACTATGTTTCAATAGGGTTTGGGAATGTGTAGGTGGGAATCTTCGCATAAGCCCACCTTTGCTATTAGAATTCTAGCTACTACTTAATATTGCTAATTTATTAAGGTAACATATCAAAATGTCATAGTCATAAGAAATTTAACAAAGCCACGATTTTTATTATCTAGCAATTTGGCACTAAGCAGCCAAACCATTAAGCAGTTTTATAGTTTTTTGCCTGTAGAAAGTCCCTTGTATATTTACCCTCTCCTCTGAAATCTCCTTCTACCTTTTCTTTAGCTTAATGAACATTGAGCTAGAAAAAACTGCCTTATGGATGCCAATCACTACTCCAATCCTTTTTCCCCATTTAGTCAAAGAATGGTTCTGAAAAATAATTTCTGATTTCTTTTATTCAAAATTATATACCTCTGTTTATTTAAAAGATAATGCTGTTACAGATCCAATTGTGTGGCTCCTTTCACTGGGTGTTGAATAATTTTTAAACAGTCAAGTAAGGTGACATAACTGACTGACTACCACTGACAGTCATGAACCAAGTTCAGCATCACCAGCCTCTGGAAAATACATGTTGGATGCAAGAGTATGCATTTTGAGCACATACTGTATAGACTGTGTCCACCCATATTCTTCATGTTCTGGAGAAAAAGTGAGGCTAAGAGTCACACTTTTCCAAGCAGTTTTTACTGCTACAACTTCATCTAAATGATTGGTCCATGCATATGCTGCAACCAAATACAGAATAAGAAATGTGTCTGCTCCCAAAGATGTCATGCTTTAGATACATTGAACTTGTTCACCTTTGTATTCTAAGCCAGGAGCTCTTTCACCCTTGATTCAGAAAGTCTCACTCAACCAATACTGCTGCAGTAGTATAGGCAAGTTACTAAAAACAGAAAGTCCTATCACATGTGGTGCTCAAAATTTCACAAGCACATTAGCGAAAAACTAGCAAAAACTCTTTAAAAACACAATGTGTTCCATATTGGTGCAACAGCTGTTTCAATAGTGCTATCATCATATCACAGAAAATAAAGGCTCAGCTGAAGTCTTTGCTACTCTGTGGGATGACTACAAATAGTTACCTATTTATTCAATAATTCAAGCACTTCAGTTCACCACTACAAGGAAAAATAAATTTATATATATTCTTGTAAAAAATATTATGCAGAGTACTGGTATTAGAACATCACAGTTCTGCTTTCCATAATGTTCTCTCTGACCGTACTTCAGTCACTCAGATTTAATTTTCAGCACCTTCCACCTAATAGATTTGTATTTGCAGTACTTTTTGGATAATCCAACACTTTTAAAGTAGTCAAGCGACACAAGAAAAATTGGATGGTCAGTGATACTTCAATTCTGTTCTTTTATTTAATATTTTCCTGATCTACTTCCTTGTGATTTAAATGCAGAATAGTAAAGAATATATAAAAAAAACCCAGACAATGCCAATAACACGTGTAGTAAAAATCACCTGAGGTAGTTATCAGAAAGGGGAGCTAAGTTACAAAGTCTTATATAACTGTAAGAGACCTTATCAGGTTACTTGCATTTGGGGTTAGACTATGTATCTGAGTCTAGCTGGCACAGAGATCACTTTTCTTCACAGCACCCCATATAGTGCTACGTTTTAAATTTGTTTCCAAATTGGTGTCGATAGCACACCAGAGTTTTACTTATTGCTAAGTAGTGCTTACACAGTACCAACGAATTTTGTTTCTCATCCTGCCCCTCAGCAAGTAAGATGGGGTGGGGAAAACACTGGGAGAGGCACAGCCAGGACAGTTGACCAGAGTTGAACAATGAGATATTCCATGCCAAAAACAGGCTCAGCACCACCTGGGGAGGTGGGCTTTCCAAAATAGCCACTGCCCGGGGACTGGCTGGGCTTTGGTGTGCTGATGGGAGCTGGTGACTGACTGTCTTTGCATTACTTCTTTAATTTCCTCTCTCTACACTCACCCCTCTTCACATAAACTTTGTCGCTACCCTCTAGTTTAATCTTGCATTTGGACTAATAATTCTCTTCCCCCATTGTGCTAGCAGAAGGAGTGAGGAGGTGGTTGGGTGGGGGTGATCTGCCAGCCAGGGTCAACTCACCAGAGCCCAAAACACAGCTCCCTGAGCCAAGAGACTGCCCATGGTACACTGCTGTACATACCCCAGCCAAGCACTCCCAAGCCATCTATCATGGTGGTGTGTGAGTCAGTGCCCACCACACTGTCTGGATAGTAGTAGCCATCCTGATCCATCACCACTCTTGCCAAGTACTCCAGGTTCACTTGGTGGATGATCCCAGAGCCTGGTGGAATAATCCTGAAGTTTTTAAAGGCTTGAGAGCCCCACTGAAACAAAAGGAATTAGAGTAAAAAAAAAAAATCAACATGAAAAAGAACTTTCATTCACTGAAATGAATGCAAGTAAGATTATTGATTCATGCAAGTAAGATTATTTTTGTCAGTACCTTTAAAAATTCAAATCTTTCTTTGTTCCTTTCAAATTCCAGGTCCTGATTTTTTTGCAAGCTGTCTGGCCTGCAAGTGAAAGTAATCAGCTGTCAGAACCATAAGTACCACCAGAATTTTATATCTAGTCAAATAAACCCAAAGGTTGAAAGAAAAAAAAGATTTATTAGTTAATGTGAATGCTGACCCATTGCACCATTTTAATATCACTACAGGCAACCAATGAAAAGGATTTAAGAAATCTGAAGAGATAATGCCTGAACTCTGCTTCAGAGGTAAGTACTAATCTACAGTTGGCAGGCCTAAATGCTGTAGCCTGAGAAAAGCAACACTGCATGTTAGCAAAATGTGACTTTTCCAACACCTAAATCTGAAGCAATCTGCAAAGCAGTAAAGGAAACTGGAACACGATTTTCCTGCAACTTTATTTAAAAAGGCTGCCACTATGATACAGTGCTGTCTGAAACCTCTGTGGCTCAAAAGCAGAGAGTGTTAAATTCTTTACTTCAATCAGTTGCCTAATTTAGGTCTGCAGAGTTTGAAAGAACTAAAGCATAAATCTGGCCAAAGTTCTCTATACGAGAGAAAAATCTCTATTTTCATAAATATGTTAATGAGCCTAATAAAATAAAACAAGGTTGTGACAAAAAAACAATTATTAGTAACTGCATATCAAAAAACTTCAAAGATGGAAGGAAACCATCATAAAACATGACTGCAGGATCTGTTTGGAAGATTAGTTCAGTAGGCCCATATTTATGTACCATATTTATTGAAGGATAGAAGGACCTCTATCTACAGAGGTCTTGTATTTCACTGTGGGTTTAATGAATCCTAGTAAGTCTTTGTATCCTTAGCATGCTGAGGACTGAACAGCCTTATGTTTCTTTCCAGGACTCATAGGGGCCATAGTAAGCAGTGTCTCATGCTCTTCTGCTTGGAGGCACTGAAGCAGAAAGCAGTTCCTCAGAGTTGAGCCTAGTGTAGATCACCTCACTCTAGAGAAGTGAGGAAGAAAAGAAATATTCTCATTTGTCCTTTTAAAAGGGGTCAAAAAAGTGCATATGGGAAAAAAAGCCATTTCTGAGCGATTAATAATAATGCAGCATTATTAAAAAGAAGTACAATAAACACAGGTCTGGAATGAGTCTGTTCCTATCAACATTTAGTACAAGCTTTTGCTGCTCAAAAATGCACCACAGATAGAGAAAATTCTCCCCCTAACTCACCGCAGTTGATAAAACAGTCTAACTTTAAAATTTATTAATGTCTGGAATGTTGTAGTACAAACGCTAACAGTATCACCAGTAGAACTACCTTGATAAACAGTAACTGGATTCAGTTTATGTACTACCATTAAGAAATAAAAAGGTTTTTTTTTTTATTCTTACTGCCTGTTAAAATCAACCTGGATGGAGTGATCGATCACGAGATCAGCAGGACATATAGGATTGATTTTTTCAGGGTCCCCACCAAGTTTCTTCACAGCATCACGCATTGCAGCAAAGTCAACGACAGCAGGTACCCCCCTACAAGAGAAACAAAACGGCATGGTGAAACAATTTGGATAAGAGGTAAAATAAAAAAAACAACCCACCACAATCCTGAGATACAAAACAGACAGCTACTGTCACATATAAAGGAAACTGCACTCCTCCATTTTCAATGCAAGCAAATAATGAGTAGTAACCAGAACTTCTGGCATTTTAACACTTAACCTATCTAAGAGATGGTACATTTTTCAATATTTCTTTTAACACAGCTTCTGATCCTTCTCTGAACAGACATTTTCAGTTTTCTACTGAGATATGTTCTACCATGATACCTTCAACCAGCCTAGAAAACCCTATCACATACCTGTCTATCTGATTTTGTTGGCTGCTAAAACAAAAAGAGTTCTCTGATGCGCTCATAAGAATCTGGCATCAATGAGCAATCCACTGAAAAAACTACATTTCTCTAAGAGTAGCCCAAAGCAATAAGGGTTTATGTTTTTGACTCTGACCATAAGGAAGCTATTACGCAACAAGAGTGATAAAAAGGTTTTCAGTTCCTACTGAATTTTACCTTGAAAATCCTGAATAATTACCAAAAAATAAACAGGAAAAAGAATCCACATTATCTAACCTGGACACAATTAGCTGTTGCTGTTCAGCAGTTTTGACATCCCAGAATAAGCATTTTATAAGAAAAATAGGAAATTCTGTGTTATGTTACCTAGGGGAACTTGAGGGAGGGGTGTAGGAGGAAAGCAATATAAGAGTTACAGTAATTTCACGACCATAAGGCGCACCGGACTATAAGGTGCACCCCCCAGGAGTCGGCAAAATTCGCAACTTTGTAGAACAGATAAGGCGCACCGGACTATAAGGCGCACTTTTTTTTTGCCGTGAAGATCCGTGCCGCGCGCAACAAAGTAACGAATTAGTAACAGAATCCCGTCATGGTGGAGTTTACTGGCATGCGCTTAGATTGGAAACATTTTAACAGATTGGTGTAGCCTTTAAACGCAGTCCCAAGCGCCCTCCCCGTGCGCAGGGTCCGACACGCCTGCCCGCCCCCGGCTGGCGAGGCGGGGCTTGGGGCGGCAGTGGCTCACGGCTGCCGCGGTTCGGGGCGGCCACGGGTCACGTCTTTGGGTTGCTGCGGTTCAGGGCGGTTCAGGACTGTCCGTGGCTCGGGGCGGCGCGGCACTGCCCGCTCCCTCTCTTCCTATGTGGCTGCTGCTGGCTGCGGGCTGGGCGGTGCCGCCCAGCCCGCACGGTGACTGCTGGTTGGGGGTTGCCCGCTCCCGCCCCACCTCGCAGCTCGGCGCTCCCATGGCACCGCCCCACCTCGCGGTTCAGCTCACGGCTCGCGCTTTTTTTTTGTAGCGAGGAGCTGTGCTGCATGCAACAAAGTAAAAAATTACTGGCAGGGGCTCAGTTTGCAAACATTTTTCACAGATTGGTGTAGCCTTTAAACGCAGCCCCAGGTGCGCTCCCAGTGCTGCGTGTCCCGGCACTCTGGCCCGCCCGTGGTTGGTGGGGCTCCTGGTTCCCACTGCACAGCCGCGGGTCCTGGCTTCCCCTGCCCAGCGGCTGCAGCTGCCGCGGGCCCAGGCACTCCCGCCCGGCGCTGGTTGGCACAGCTCGACTTCTTCTTCCTCCTGCGCCCGGGCCGGGACTGGCGCCGGCCAGCTTCTCATTCCACCCGGCGCCAGCCACCTTCGCATTCTGCCTGGTGTCCCGTTCCGCCTATGCCCGGTGCTGCCCGGCTTCTCGTCCCTCCCCCGCCCGGTACTGCCCGGCTTCCCGTTCCGCCCTCGCCCAGGTTTTTCGTTCCTCCCCCGCCCGGCGCGGCCCGGTTTCTCATTCCTCCCGCAGCTGCAGTGGCTGCGCCACTGCTGATTTCCCCCGGCCACAGGGGCCGCACCGCCGCCACTCTGCCCTGGCTGCCCGAGTCGTGCCAACACTGCCCTGATGCCGCCGCCGGGCGGGCTCTGCTCAGTTTGGGGCTGTTGCGGGCTCGCACTTCTCGTTCCCCCCGCAACCCGGTCGGGGTCGCCCGGCTTCTCATTTCCCCCACGCCCGGGCCGCGGCCAGCACTGCCCGGCTTCTCGTTCCCCTCGCGCCCAGGGTGGCGCCGCCCGGCTTCTCGTTCCGTCTGGGTCGGGGCCGGCGCCCCCTCCCTCTCTGCGTGGTTCCTGCTGGCTGCGGCTGCCCGCTCATTGTGGCTCACACTTCCGGTCTGGCAAATTTAACAACTTTGTAGAACAGATAAGGCGCACCGGACTATAAGGCGCACTTCTGGGTTTGGGGAAAAATTTTAGTCAAAAGGGTGCGCCTTATAGTCGTGAAATTACTGTATTTTGCCAACTTCTAATGTTACACAATTGATATGGAACAGACACAATACCCTTCTACTGTCTTAGAACAACTCAGGATAATTACAGAACAATCCTAACTAGGAAATTAGATAATTCTAAACCAGGACAACCTGAATGTAATTCTTGTACCCCTTTTGGAAAGTAGCCAAAGCTGTCTTTTTCAAAAAGGACCTCAGAGGCCTGTCCAAGAGCTCATTTTTAAAGAACGCAGTTCCCCTGCAGACTTATAGGCACATTTTTAAAGCTCAGCAGGAGTAGGGGGTAAAAAAGAAGAGCAGAAAGAGAAGGAACAATATTTGCTTTAAAGTTCAGCTTCCTCTCTGCTCCAGTTTTTCAAAACATTAACAACAGCTAGTGGATGAAAAATAGTTGGGAAATCAGCACTTCTTTCATTTGAAGTTTTGCCAATTTTTTCTAACGTCTTTAACAGTTGAGCTTTACTGGGTCTCTAGTACTTCAACAACCTCTGTGAAAATGCAAAACAGAGGGTATGACAGCTAAGACACTTTACCGTTGAGGAAGAAAACCAACTGGCAGTGTAGCTGCAGAGTTTATCATGGATTTAAATTATAAAATATTCTATAAGGACAGAGGACAAAGATACAAAGAACAGTGAGTAGACTTGAAAGTCAGATGCTGTATTAGAACAGTTAGATGCTATTGTTTCACCTGAAAATTGACTTTCCACATTTAACAGGGATTATTAAATGATTATTACTGACAGCTGAGGACTCACTGCAATAACAAGGCCCAGTTTTCAGCATCTGTTAGGTAGGAATCTCAATTTGCATTTCTGGGAAAAATAATACGCTCATTTTTTCAACAGCAGAGCAGTCTTTAAAAATACAATAACACAGATTTAGAAGAGGAAGTAATAATGTGGGTTATAAATGAGAACTCAAATAGGTAGAAAAACTGAAAGTAAGAGCTCCTGGGGAACAAAAACAAACAAACAAACAAAAAAGTGAGTGAGAGAATAGACAATACTACCCCTTCAAAGAACGATTTCTAAAAACCAAACTTCCTCAATAGGATGTAGCTTATAAATCACATTTTCTTCCCGTTTTGAAATTTTGTGACAATATTTACTTCTCCATCTAAGAAGAGTTTCTCTCAATGCTCCTATTCTGAGAGTTTGCCTCTTCAAGTGTTGTCTGTAGCATGACATCCAGCAAAGTTGAAAAAGGCTTTTCCAAATATCTCACTGCTATTCTTCCCCTCAGCTCACCCCTCCAGCCCAAGCTGAGCATTGCTGCACTCTCAAAAGCCCCTTTTCCTTGCTTTGGAGAGCGTAAGACTCACGTGAAGTCTTGCAGAATAACTCTTGCAGGCTTAAATGGCACTTCAACATTCTTGTGTTGCATCACTTTCCAGTTGAGAATATTCTCAACATCTCCCTTCTTTACTAGGAACTCATCACAGTTACGGATAGCTGCTTCCAGGAGGACTCGAATGGAAAATGGCAGGCGAGCTGCATGGGTAAAAGGAAAGAAACAAATTCAGTTTTTACCTTAGGGCATATATCAGCAAGCCCAAAGTTCCACACCTAGGGCAGAAAGGCTCCCATATTCTCACAAGGCTTTATCCAAACCCTTTTCCAGCCTCCAGCTTTGCCAGGAGGTCAGTACTAACTGACCTGCTCCACTTGATGCATTCAGCAGGTTTATTATTTCAGCTCCTATGACACAGTAGACATCTTTGCTGAGAAACTTTTCCACCCTCTATAGCACAGCTAACCCAAAAACACGCTGTGCTCATCTTGCTTTTCTGCAGTCTGCTCTCACTCTCATCACTGAACAAGACATACAAAGGTTCCAGAAAAAGCATAGTTTTCTACCTGCTATGTTGGAAAGCACAGCTTTAGTAGTTTATGCAGTCTTTTGGTCTCAAGTGATGGAAGATGAAACTGAATGAAAGTGAGACTGTGCATCTATGAATCTTCTTTTACTTCAAATTAGAAATATTTAAAATACAGTAGTTTCACGAATACAAGCCGCACGGATTATAAGCCGCACCCCCGGTGCCTCGACAATGTTGCTGTCTTTGTCAATAGATAAGCCGCACCCCGAATATTAGCCGCACTTTCGTTCGTCGCGAGAATCCGTGCGCAGCTTTCACAAATTGGCCAATTAGTAACAGGATCGCGGCATAGCGGGCTTTACTGGCTCGGGGCGGGGCCAGGCAGGCTCGGCCCGCTCATGGTTGCTGACGGGGCCGGGTGGCCCAGCTCAGCGCCACGGCTCGGCGGGGCTGGCCGGGTGGTGCTGCCGCCGCCGCCGCCGGGCTCGCTGGCCCCCCTCTCCCGTCAGCACCGCCCCGCTGCCGCGTTCGCTCGCCCGGCTGGCAGGGCTGCCGCCGCCGGGCTCGCCGTCCGCCCCGCTGCCGCTTTCGCTCGCCCCGCTGCCGCTTTCACTCGCCCCGCTGCCGCTTTCGCTCGCCCCGCGCCGCGCCTCGCGAGCGCCGCGCCCGCCCCGCGCCGCGCCCGCCCCGCGGCGCTTTCGCGGCTCGCAGCGGCGCTTTCGCGGCTCGCGGTTCGCGGCTCGCGGTTCGCGGCTCGCGGTTCGCGGCTCGCGGTTCGCGGCTCGCGGTTCGCGGCTCGCGGTTCGCGGCTCGCGGCTCGCGGCTCGCGGCGGCGCTTTCGCGGCTCGCGGTTCGCGGCTCGCGGCTCGCGGTTCGCGGCTCGCGGTTCGCGGCGGCGCTTTTGCGGCTCGCGGTTCGCGGTTCGCGGCGGCGCTTTCGCGGCTCGCGGTTCGCGGCTCGCGGTTCGCGGCTCGCGGTTCGCGGCTCGCGGTTCGCGGCGGCGCTTTCGCGGCTCGCGGTTCGCGGCTCGCGGTTCGCGGCGGCGCTTTCGCGGCTCGCGGTTCGCAGCTCGCGGTTCGCGGCTCGCGGCTCGCGGTTCGCGGCTCGCGGCTCGCGGTTCGCGGCGGCGCTTTCGCGGCTCGCGGCTCGCGGCTCGCGGCTCGCGGCTCGCGGCTCGCGGCTCGCGGCTCGCGGCTCGCGGTTCGCGGCTCGCGGCGGCGCTTTCGCGAGCGCCGCTTTCGCGAGCGCCGCTTTCGCTCGCCCCGCCGGCAGGGCTGCCGCCGCCGCCACCAGGCTCGCCGGCCGCCCCCTCCCGTCTGCACCGCCGCCGCGTTTCCTCGCCCTGGCCGGCACTGCAGGCCCCCGCACCGCCGGGCTCCCCCACGCTGCTGGCCCCGATTATGCTGGGCTTCCCCCGCTGCCAGGCAGCCCCACCCGCCGGCCTTCCTGCTTCTGCCATGCTCCCCTGCGCTGCTAGCCCCAGTTCTCCCGGGCTCCCCCGCCATGCTGGCTCAGGCTCTGCCGCCCGCCCCCGACACTGCTGGCCCCGCCTCTGCCAGGCTTTCCCACCTCTGCCGGGGCCGGCCGGGCTCCAGCTTGGCTTGGGGCTGCCGCGGGCTCTCACTTCCGTGTTGGCAGCTTTTAGAATTTTGTTAATAGATTAGCCGCCCCGGAATATTAGCCGCACTTCCGGGTTTCCACCAAAATTTTGGTCAAATTGGTGCGGCTTGTATTCGTGAAATTACTGTAACACAAAATACTATTGGAGCAGTCCTCACAGCTCTACTACAAGGAATGGGCCAAACACATTCCACTCCTTCCTCCTCTAGTCCACCTTAATAATAGTTGTTTATTGTCTCTCAGAATATTTACATTTTAAAATCTTTTGAGAAGCTTCTTCCAACTTTCTACACAGGGCTGGCCCCCAAGACACAAAAGTCACTTAATCACAGTGAGACCTCCTTAGTGCTATTGTGAAAAAAAAAACCCATCTATTATTCAGGACACAGTAAATCAAAACAATTTGGCTTGGTTGTTGTTGGGGTTTTGTTTTGGGGATTTTGTACAGTTGGGAGTTTTGGGAGTTATTGTTACTGCTGTTGTTTTGGGTTCTTTTAGAGTCTCCTCCTGCCCTTCCCTGCTGAGATATTCCCTTTCTATGCTGGATAGTGAAAACTGCATCCTTTTTTCTTTGAAAAATCTGGAGGTTATCACTCTTGGAATCCTGGAATGAGTCAGCTGATAACACTGCATGTATATTTGTCTATTCCTTAATTTGTCTCTTCTTCTCTGCTTTCCACCCACCAAGACTGACATTAATTGTCTGCTCACTTATCAGAGCCTACAATGGATACACATTGCTGACATTCAGAGAAAATGTTCCTCCTCTTGTTACCTGAATTCTGCTTAATCACCTGTTTCCATTTGAAACACCAAACACCCACCATAGACAACTCTGAGACGTAAATACTCACTTTCCAAGTCAATGGCACAGACATTTAAGATTTCTACCATTTCCACTGAAAGACTTAGGAAGTGTCAGAGGATCTAAGGAGAAAGCCTCCTCAGAAAGGATTCTCTAGTCACTCCTGGTTTTCAAAGAAAAATCTTTCTGATTGGCTCAGTCATACATATAAGTGTTAGATCCTTTCCAGCTTTTAGCAGTATAAGAAAACTTGTGCTCTTAGTCTCGCCTAGCTCTCCTTACTCACTCAGGAAAAACAAGACTGCTGTGTGCACAGTATGCTGAGAAAATACTACTCTGATCTTGCCAATATTTCTGTTGTCCTAAATGTCAAGAACTACATTTTTCAAGATTCACCTTTTGAATTCATAGCTCTCACCAAAAACCAAGCATCATCCAATAGGGCAAAGTCTGCTCAGGTTCTGTTCATCAGCATTAACAAAATGCTCCTCTTATGTTGTCAACATACCATATCTCACATCTTCCAATTTGCTCAGATTAAAGAATTTCTTCAGAGGCTGTTTCGGGTCCAGTGGCTCCACAATCCGTACAAAAGGGTTGCTCATGGTTGTTAAAGACTGTTGGTGTCCCTAAAACAAAAGAAAAATCAAAGATATTTTCATTACATCTGTCCTGCATACAAAGTACATGTCCCACAGTCAACAATGGATCTATCCCACACATAAAGGCCTGTACCATAGAAAAAGGTACTGTCAGTCATTCCCCTTCCACCACAAACCTAATTGTAACACATCCTCAGAGAAAAAAGGTATGAAGGAAGATAGGAGTATTGTGAAAAATATGGATACACTATATGGTGCAGAATCCTAGAATCTTAAAAGCTGGAAACTATCTTTAAGATCATTGAGTCCAACTTTTAACTGAGCCCCACCGTATTCACCACTAAACTATGTCCTGAAGTGCACCTCCACACACCTTTTGATGATAAATCCATCACTTCCCTGAGCACCCAATTCCAAAAACTGGAATAAATTTTTCCTAATATCAAATATAAACCTCCCCTAGTGCAGCTTGAGAACATGTTTCATCCTGTCTCTACCTGCCTGGGAGAAGAAACTGATCCCACCTGGCTACACCCTCCTTTCAGGGAGTTGTAGACCTTATCAGGTCTCCTCTGAGCCTCCTTTTCTTCAGGATAAACTACCTCAGCTCCCTCAGCCACTCCTCACAGAACCTGTGCTCCAATCTTTGTTGCCCTTCTCTGGACACAATTTCACAAAGGAAATTAATTGTCTTCATTATTCTCTTCTTTATGGTGTTTCTAGAGAGTAATTTGTGCCTCTGTGATTCACAAACCACCATGACAACAGAGTCCCAATTCTTCAGTGTGTTGTGGTTGAGCCCCAGGCAGCAACTAAGCACCCACAGCCAACTCCATCACTCCTTTCTGGTGGGAAGAGAATCAGAGAGCAAAACTGAAAAAATTCATGGGTTGAGACAGAGATGGTTTGATAGATAAAGCAAAAGCTAGACCTCACAGCAAAGCAAAATAAGAAGTTCATCAACCTCTTTCATGGGCAGGCAGGTGTTCAGCCATCTCCAGGACAGCAGGGCCCCATCACGCCTCACAGTGATTTGGGAAGACGAACACCGTAACCCTGAACATCTCCCTCCTTTTTCTCCTCACAGCTCTACATGCTGAGCATAATGCCATATGTTTCAGGATACCCCTTGGGTCAGCTGTCCCAGCTGTGTCCCCTCCCAGCTCCCTGCACACCCCCAGCCTCCTCACTGGTAGAGTGGGTGAGGAGCAGCAAAGACCTCGGCTCTGTGTAAGCCCTGCTCAGCAGCAACTAAAACATCCCTGTGTTACCAATCCTGCTTCCAGTACAAATCAGAAACACAGCCCCATACTAGGTATTAGGGACAAAATTAGCTGTATCCCAGCCAAAACCAACAGAAGTGGCATTGATCTAAAGCTAAACAGACAGACATTTGCATTCAAAATTAAAAATAATTAAACAAAACCAGAAAACAGTAGTGTTTTGAGACACAAAGTATTATAGAACTAAGATTACAAATATTATCAGAGACAAAAAGAACCCTTCTAATTTCAGAAAGATTAGTTAGGGTCACCACCAAGAAAACTTACATAGGCTCTACTGTAAACATAATTTTAGTTTGAGATATTTTCTTTTTGTTGTTGTTGTTGCTGCTTACTGATTTACTGGTTTTTGTGGCTTAATGGCTTGCTCGAGAAAGAATTCCTCTTCGACCTAGGACATTAAGGTTCACATACAGAAGTTAAAGGACCCTGAGATACTCCCCATACCAAAGCCAACTAGTAGAAGGAGGCCCAAATTCACTACAGAAATATCTCTTAATGTCCAGAAAAGATTAACAGTATGCAAGCTACTTAATGGAACACTTCCTGGGACACACTGAAGACCTGAGCTCTGCCCAAGTCTCTTCTGGAAGCATTGGCTTAGGCCAACACATGCCAAGGATCAAGCTAACAATTTAACAGTGAGAACAATTCTCTTGCAGTGCCTGGCAACATTCCCAGTCACGATTAAAATTTTTTCAGAAGAGAGATAATCGCAGGCCTGATTTCCAGATCTGTTGTTGTTTTCTCAGAGTACTGTTCCTGTCTTCATTCAAGTAACATTATCTTCTCTTGCCCCAGTTTTTCAATAAAGAAAACTCACAACAAGGCAGGAGATACACATGGCAAGCCTTGGAGACTGGTGGAAAAGGATGCACAAAGTCCAGTATTGTTAAAAATACACAAAGCAAGGCCAAAGAATTAACTTATTTATCTCATCTGCAAGTTTAATGGAATGCTCAGGAAATACTACTATGTGGAACATAGGGATTTTTAAAATATTCCACTATTTTCAAAATTCAAAGTTAATGTATTTAGAAGACAACCAAGGAGAAATAGCAGAAATGGTAACAAAAGAATCTCCAGTGTGTAAAGCAGCAAGATAACGTAACAGAAAGAAAAATTTCCAGAATTCTTTCAAAGTATCTAGAGATACAAAACTGAATGCCCAGGAAAGCTGGAAGATTGGCAAATGAACTGACTGCAAACACACACACAACCTCAAATGTATCACCTGCCTCATTTCAATTGACAAGTTATTTTCTAAAACTCCTTTTCCCACCTTTGCAGATACTCACCCTGTATACAAATCCTTAAAGTTTTTGGTGTCATGATCTTTAAACAGCATTAACTACTAGCTATTCCTCTAAGCAAACTCTGTGCTTCTATAACTGAGCATGATCAAAATGAATTTCTTCCTCCCTCTTCTTGCCAGCTACCCTCCTGTTAAGATTTACTTTTTTTGCATTCCACTACGAGAACTTTATTTTATGCATATCAATTTCTCATGGGAAAGTCTAAGAGTAGTTGTAGATAAAAATACTTGGATATCCCCTGACAGATAAAGCAGATCATTGATTTGATATGACCACGAGTCCACTGTACTTAGTCCACATATTCTCATTCAAGTATAAACTGTAGCTCAAATGTTTTCCATCTAAGTCCATGTCTTGGCAAATCACAGCAGAAATTTGAGATGTTATGAACACTTTATCTACATGTTAACATTACTTTACCAGACATCACCCTCTTACCTGAACAGAAGTTTTTTAGTTCACAATATGACACACTTCAGTACAAATCTCCTCTCATCAGTGACTTACACAAATAAGCCAAACTGTGGGCTCACAAGTTCTTTTCACCTGCCTGGTCACACTGATACGAACCGCACTTACAAACCTGGAAGCCATTCAGAAATACCTGAAAAGAGCAAAAATCTCGAGAAAAAATACCAGCTAGCAGCATTGCTGTAGCAAATTTCACAGAGCCAAGGAAGCCTCAGTCATACCAACTACTACTTCCACACAGTATACTATCAACCAAGTGGCCACAGCACAGAACTCTAAACTAGTGATTTGTCAAAAGGAAGTCTGGGTGCAATACCCTGCACACTGAGTATACCAAAACTTTTAAAGTCATCTTTGCGATAGCTACAGGTAAATTTTTTATTAACTTGATACAGGTTAACTTGTGTTTGCAGCACAGATTATTTATTCACGTTTTCCAGGCGCTGAAGTGTAAATATCCAAACATGGGGGAGCAGATATCTGTCTGCCTGGAACTGGTGTAGCACGCAGGGTCACACTGACCATGGCCAGCACGTGACCACATCAATACCTGCTCAGACATACCAAAACAAGCACTTGATCTTTGGCCCAAAAATCTTAAAACTGTTTGTGTGGAGATTACATTAAAAAATGAGAATTATTCAAACCTGAAAATGCAGAATAGAATGCCAAAAGGAGCATCTTACTACTGACACAGACTCAGAGAATATTATGAGTTGGAAGGGACACACAAGGATCACCAAGTCCAAGTTAATGGCCCATATGGTGTTCTAATCCACAACTTTGGCATTACTAGTGCCATCCTCTGACTAACAGAGCTAACCTCAGGGTACTGAAAACCTTATTAAAGGGTTGCATGACTTGTATGAAGCATATCAGACAAACAACAGTTTTATTTTAGCCCTTTCTTGCTGCCTACTATTAAAATTCTGAGAACTGCCACAATCTGGCCCACACTAATGCTGATCATCTTTGAATCTGTACTCCCTAGTCAATATTGTTTTCCACTCACCTTGTTACATCAATGCAGTAGCTTATTACTGTGCCACCCCACTCAATCCCTTGTTAGAATATGCTTCAATTCACAAAGACTGCACATCAGCTCACAGTCTGATTTCTGTTTTTTCCCCTCTCCCTCACAGAAGCAGAAGTGCAGAAAGATTGTAACAATGAATACCAGGAGGGGTAAATTTATCTGGATAAAGCCATAACTTTTCAAATATATATATATAAAAAATAAGCTGTTCTTCGTAAATGCAACATCTTGCCCCTTGGGCAGAGAATGAACCCTTGGCCACAACAGCTGTCTCTTGCTGTTTGTATCCCTATACATGACACAGGACAGTTGAAATTTCTCTGGAAACACAAGTTTTACACTGTGATACTCTAAAAAAAGCTTTTGAATAAACAAAATCTTAGCACAACACTCCTCACTGCATCTTTATTGAGTGTCCCAGCAAACTCAGCTTTTACCATGAGACCTCAGATGTTCAGTAGCACCAAAAGATCATTGCAAAGATGCCTGTTGTCTGTACTGTCTGTGGGAATCTCTGTGGTGTCCTGAAGGACACACCCTTTGATGATCATGACCTGAGAAACATGCACAAGTCCAAGAGGACAGAAAGAAAAAGGTGTCTGTCCATCCTCTTTCCTTGTCTTTTCTTATTTGCTAATCTACTACATCAGATATATTCAAAGTATATTAAAGTCTCATGTGGATCTCCAGGTAAGTAACTTAAAATCTTTCTGAAAAAAAGAAACAAACCCAAAACATTCACAGGAGATTTCAACATATGTTGTATGTGTGATTTCAAATCTTCAGCTGTTGCACCTTCCTGAGTATCTAACATAAGCACAGTACTAGTCGCATCACAACGTTGACTGGAAAAGGATTTCGTTCAGTTTAAAGCACATTCTTGATTGACACTTGATTGATCTTGATTGATTTCTCCTTGACTCTACTTCACATCCCTTTAAAAGCAGTTGTGTAACTTGGAACAATGACAACAAATAAATTTTACTGAAATTAATGGAACTGAGAAAAAATCATATTATATCTGGTAATTTTGCACTTTCAGAAATTATCTCATGAAGATCACAGAAAGGGGAAAAATGTATTTCGCCTCTTGCTACACTTGAGAAAAAGTCTGGAAACTGTTCTAGACATCACTTTATAACATACTATTCTACTTTCTTTAGAGTTAAAGGTGAAACTGAACACAGCTAGTCAAACTAAAAACAACAATCTCACATCAGAAAAAAAAGAGATTATTTTTAAAAAGTACAGCTGCACTTATACTCATGGACTGTAAAGAGATCCATACAATCAACAACATGTATTATTCTGGGGTTTTTCAGGGATATCAGAGCATTCCACTCATCTCTCACATCCAGAAAAAGAGAAAACTGTAGCACTTTGAGTAGCTTCCTAAATACATTCAGACCGTAAACCATGCTCTTTCTGTAGTACATAACATAAATATTTACAAAAATTCATAATTAGTAATAATTGCACTTATTACAGAAGTGCCTGATGACAAACTAAAAACACTTTGTTTGACCTGCAGAAAGGAAAAAAGGCTCTGGATGAGACAACTTCTGTCTAAGCTTCAGGCCATAAAGTAGGAACAGAACAGCCACAGTTATTCAGCACGTTAATATAGACATATATTTAATCTCTCTTGGAGAAACATGTTTCCACAATTGCTTTTTCTATTCCATCTTTGGTTTCTTAGTTGCTGTCTTTCCAATTATGAAAGGGTGCCTATGTTATTGATAAGAGGTTAATTTTAGACATCTCTTCATAAAACGAAACACCTAGTACCTTAACTAAAACAGATTTCAAACAGTGAATGCTCTTTTTCCTGAATTGTGGGTAAATTCCTGGCCATCAGTGGGAAGCACCTGCACAGCAAAGAAGCAGTTTAATTTGAACATTTTACCAGACTCTAGAAATGCTAAAAAAGCTTACACTCAGGCAAAGCAAAGACACAATGTTATCAGTCATCAAGAAAAAGGGAAAAGTTCGACTTGCTGGAACTTGCAGGAAATCTGTGAAGAAACATGAAAAAATATGATGTTTCTGTGATGAAACTTCCAACTGAAAACTGTGAAAAAAAGAGATCAAGCTGGCAGGACCACCACGGTAAAAGTTCTTGCCTGGTGATAAGGCAGGACATAGGCAACATCCATGGCCTTGCTTGAAAAATGCAACATTTTTCATCCATGCTGAAGCTGATCTTACCACCTTCTGTTCCAATTATCAATCCTACACCCACAAGCCCTTGGTTTGGCCACTCAAAAGACTGCCACTGTACATATCTGTACTTAGCTGCCAAGTTTGCAACAACCACCTCCAAATAGCAAAAGTAAGCAACTTTAAAAATCTAAGAGGAGCTGCAGCAGAGCAGCAGGCTACTGAGTTATAAATTCTTCATCACAACATTGAGTATGGACTTTGTGACACTACTAGCAGTTACATACAGCTGAACAGCACTTCTTTAAGGGCTATTGCTCAATTCCCCTGAGCCTCTAAAACTTACATAGCTCTTCTCATGGTTTCACATTCTAGCCAGCAGGGGTTCTCCATTAAAGAAGCTGATGACTAATTCCAGTTTGCCTAAGTTATAGATGGCATAGCCACGAATAAAGATCTCTAAGCAGGTCCAGCACGTATGTTCCACCATACTGGAATTGCACTGTGCTCTGTGCATGCCTACTTTGCCTGGAAGCCAAGAAGGAAGAAGACCCATGTTAAGCAAATTGGCAAAAGCCTGCATTTTTGATATGGAGGCAACGACAACATATGGAAAGGCAACCTCTTCAGTATAAGTCAGATGTTTAAAGTAGTATAACTTTGCTTAGCAAATCCATCCATAATTCAAATCAGTTTAGAAAGAAAATCCTAATAAATTTGTGTGACAGGAATTTTTTTAGTCTAAATATCCAAGTTGTCTAAGAAAAATGTTTTTGCTACATTGGGTAAATTGACAGACAGATAGAGATGACCAGACACATGACAACACAACAACAAAAAAACCCACCCAACCAACAAAAAGTAGCAGAAACTCAGCCAAACAAACCATAAGTTAAAAAAACCTCAAGCCCACACATGCCCCCAGTGTTTGGATAGACTGCAACACCAGAAGTAAAACAAGCAGAGTCTTGTTTCATAAAAATATAAAATGTTATAATTACTTTTGGATGTACAAAGAACAGATGAGTGCAATTACTATTGCAATAAACACAGGTTTCTTGTTTCGATTTAGAGAAGCTCTTATTATTCAACACTTATTTTACCCACAGCAGATAAGGCCACTATGTAACAAATACACACTGTTGCATTGCTGCTAAGGGACAGTGGGAAGAATTCAGTGGTCAGAGAGACTGGAGAAAGAATCCTTGAGTTTCTTCCTTATGCAGAACAGTCTGCCATTACATGTAGATCCTTAAAGAGACGTCCACTAACAATTTGATGACTGAGCAACTATTCCGCCAGTATAAACTACATCAGTATTCCACACTGGCAAAAATGCAGTAATGCAAAAAAGGAGGGCTTCTTAAACAATCTCTAGGCAAAGTTTCAGGGAGCCCCTTTCAACTTTAATGCTCAAGAGAAACACTGGAACAGACAGAGCTTTGGATTGCAGATGCTCCTGCTTTCTCCTGCTACCTGAAACTTTTGACTGCAACGCTAAAATACTTACTTACTCAGATTCGTAAAGTGCTAAACTTCCAATACACTGAATAAATTGCTAATTGCATATTCCCACAAACTGTGTATTTCATAGGCTGTCATAAGTATTCTGGCCGTTTCACTCCATTAGCAAGGCTGTACCACACATACTGGAACTGAAAGTTTAGGTCAGAGATCAAGTTTGCGAAATCAAACATTGAGTTCTTTAAGTAACTCCAGTTCCAAGTGAGCTGGAAATTTAGATGCATGCCCAGTTCCAAAATGCATATATTAAACTTCTTCAAGTCATCCCTCCAGAACCCAAATGCTACCTCCTCCCTCACCTCAACACAGGTATTGTGCACTTACAGCTTAGAGGGACAGCCAGAACACTTCTCTCGTATAGACCTCACCAGCCTTTGGTAATCCAGGCAAACACACATAGGTACTGTGCTCTCATGTGCTCTCAGACAGCCTCTGAAATGCAATCTAGTCTTAACGAAATCCAGATCATAACTAAGCAGGTGTAAGTGTTAAGGGAATGCTTTGTCAGCACACTCACCACTGAGTGTCCCAGATAAAAGTAGAGACTAATTTTCCTTTTTTTCCTCTAGGAAAATGAGCAGTGTTACACCTGAGAATAAAAGGAAGCTTATCTGGGGGCTACCAAACATTGAGAAATGAAATGTTGAAATTTTTTTCCCACCTCCTGAAAGAGAAGCTCTGAACTTTAACTTACTTCCTACCTCTATACAAACTTGGTGCTTTTTTGCCCTATGGTAGTACTCTTAGGCTGTTCATTAACAAATATGCAGCTTGGACCACTTTTAACAAAGGACTAGCTTTCAGTGTTAGAAAAAACACAAAACAAACATGGAAGTGCTGCAAGAAGTGTGGAATACAGAGCATATGTACAAAGATTTGGTCTGAAATTTTGGTTCAATTTCAAAATGCAGGATTAAAAGACACCTCAGTATTGGTCTGCTAGTTTCAAAAGACTCCCATGAAGGGTGAAGAAATGCAGCAGAGGTGCATGGGAAAGGCAAACAAAATAAGAGCATTGTGAATCAGCTCTGTACTCATGCCATTATACTAGCTCTATAAACTGCTCTCTCTGCACCTTGAAAACTCCTTTTCTGAAACTTGAAATCTGAACCGTTTCTGAGCTACCAAAGATATGTAGGTGGAAGGATTCTTTTCAGGATGAAGAACTGATGAGAGGATTACTTCTGTTGTGAAATAATCTGACACTGTGGGGTCCTAACTTTTCACACCATTTCAAGACAAATCCTGAATTTCTGGTCTGGAAATAAAGATCATTTTCTCACACCAAAAACTGCTACCTGCAATCTCAGCAGCTAGTCAACTATTTGTGTAGATGAATCCAGCTTTCCAACACCTACAGCTTCAGTCTGTAAGGTGAACAAGTGTGTGCCTGATACAATTTCACAAACTCAAATTATCTGTTAGCTGAGTTTACTGGTCAAGCCCCCTGGGAAGGCAAATTAAATTTCACTAAACATTTTAAAATCAAGTTTTTCGTAACAGTTTTCACACAGAAAGGGTAGGCAAAAAACCCCCCAAACAACCACACAATTAAGACTCCTCTCTACCTCCTCTATACTTCAAGACACAAAGAGACCGCTGTTCAATTCACATCCTTCCACTTAGCTTAAGTGGATTGTTACTCTAAGGAGGGAGCAAATTTCCAGCTTTTATTCTCACTTACAATCCTACAGTGAGAGTCTATGCTGGAAAACACTAGCAAAAGAGATTTGCTCAGTTTCTTACTATTCAAATGTTATTTCTTCTCTAATTTTCTGCATTTATTGTTTTCGCTCTTCCACCATTACCAAAAAAACTTCACCAAATAGTACCAAAGTTGGAGTTGGCCAAAGACAACCAGAGAGAAAGAAAGGTGCTAAATTACAAATGTGATACGACAAAAATCTTCAGTTTGAAAGCCCTATGTTCTTTTCAATTCAGCAATAGTCTGTATGACATACTCTGTAAAGCACTGCTAAGTGATCAGACTTCTTTTTATGTGGAAAGCTTCTCCACGAATCTTCTCTATCTTGTAAAGTCTGAGGTGAGTAAAAGTATTGATAATTTTCTGAATAACTCCATACACATACCACAGATCCTGGAAGGCACGAGACTCAGCTGCACTTCCTATTCTGTGCCCATTACACCCCTCTTACTTTCTTTGAAGCAGTAACAATCCCCAGAAGTTTATTAGGACATTCTGATGAAGCACAATTACTTTTAAGCAAAGCATTACTAAATAAACATTCCAGTGTTAATATTTCTCTAGGGTGGTCTTCCTTTACTTCGGTTTTGTGAATTGATAAAGCCAGTCTGAACAATAGCAACAGCACTGAGTGCTCAGAGATATTAATTCAATTCCAGTTGTTTGGAGAGCGAATCCTCTGTTTCAGACCAAAGTTTCCTGCTGATACTAGAAAATACTAAAGTCCAGACCTCACCATCTTCCCCTTTGTCCCCCTCCCCCCACCTTCACTAGCTTTAGAGGTGTAAGCTAGATATCAAAGTACAACCTCCAGTTAAAAAATAAATGGAAACTGTGGTGATGTTATGAAACATGGAAACATATTGAACATAAACAGGGACCCACCCAAACATATACCTGATCCATTTTACTGAAACTGGCATCTCCACAGCCACAGTTCTAAGTCAAGTTAAATTAGAAAACAAATACCTGCATCTACGCTATGACCTCCAGGACTATTACAGAACACTTGCACCTGCTCTGTGTCACGAACATGAAACAGATTATTTTGTCACCCAAAATTATGAAAACCTGGCACTTTATAAGCATCACATTCAAATTAGTTTATTCCATCCTTTCCCTGTCCCACTTATGCTGCAGATCTACTGAGGATTTTTGCAGCACAGAGGAGTTGCTGTGTGCTTGATATGTATACTTTGCACTATCCTCTACTATTTAGATACTACTGAAATACCAATAGACAAGGTTTGAGTAGCTCCAGGAGGAAAATCTGTTAAAGCTTCATCTACATGAGAACAAGGCAGCACAGTTTCCACGCCCGCTCTTTTCGAGCTAAGCCTGTTCCTCTTTCTCCGTTCGGCAAAAGCCGCCCCTGTACCCGCTGTGAGCCGGCCCAGGCCGGGTGTTGGGAGAGACCCGATTTCGCCGGCCGGGGCCCGGAGCCGCCGCTGCAGCCGCCGCCGCTCTACGAGATGGTGCCTCGCAGGGGCTGCTCCCCCAGAGCCGCCTTCCCTCTGCAGTATCCAAAAACCCTTTCCAGCCCCCACCGCGGGGCCGGGAGACGGCACGATCCCCCCGTTCTGCCGCCGGGCCCTGCTAGCCGCCGCCCCCGCCCTCCGCCCGGGCCCGCACCCGAGGGGCGCCCCTCCACCCCGCCGCCTTCCCCCGCGGCCGCCGGGAGCGGGAACGCCGCGGCCGGGACGCGGCTCCCAGGCCCCCGAGCGGGCGGTGCGGGGCGGGGGAGAAGCGGGGCGGCGGGGGCCCGCACTCACCGCGGAGCGAGGAGCACAGACCGCCGCTCGCCGTCAGGAGCCGCCGGGCGCAGGGACAGGGAAGGGGCGGTGGCGGGCGGGCTCCGCCCCGCGCCCCAAGGCCGGAGCGGCGGCGGGATGGCCGCCAGCCGCCCGAGTGGGAGGCGGGAAGGGAGGGACGGAGGGAGGACGGACGAGCGGATGGCCAGCCGGGCGGCGGGCTTTCCTTTCCCGCCTATGGCCCTGGCCCCGCAGAGAGCCGCTGCTTTCCTCAGCCAGCCCCTTCCCCTGGATGTAGGAGGAGGAGAGGGAGCGCTGTAAATGTGGAGGGGTGGGTAGGAGGGTGGTGCCGAGGTCAAGGCCAGATCTGCGGGCAGAATCATCGGAAAGACGGGCATTGTGACACGGGCAGCGGGGTGTGGGCAGCGATGTGCCTTGTGCCGGCCGTCAGTGCCACGTGCTCACAGCCCGAGCGCTTGCTCAGGCTTCGGAGGAGTGCAGAGGTGCTGCCAGGGAAGCCTGGGCCCGGAAGAGAACAGGTGTTGCTCGGGACACCACCTGACACACAGGACTGCATCCTCATCCTCGCGGCAGCGCAATAGGAGTGGGACCTCCTGTTGTTTCTCTTGGCAGGGGGAGAGCTGATGGCCTGGCTGTTGGCAGAAACAGGCTGTTACTTACAAGCTGGTCAAGATCGATATCATGACGTCAATATTAAAGAACAATATCAGAGTAGAGGACATCCTAGAGGACATATTTTACATCACCACCATAGCTGAATGCCGTGGAGAGTTTATCAGTGTCCAGCGTGTTCCCAGTAGAACAGTATACAGTTTGAGCCTGAATAATGTTGAGAAATACATCAGCGCAAGCAGTCAGAGTGCAGCTGCAGTAGGAACTGCATATTGAGCTCTGCAGAGCAGGAGTCAGAAGTAAGAGGCTAGGAACTGACATTGACCCAACAAAGGTTGCAGGACCCTGTGGCCCAGCTAGGTGAGCAGATGCTGAGAGATGCAGCAGGAGCCAACAGGTCAGCTGGAAGATCCATGACTTTCACATGCTTAGACTGTGATGGTATAAAAGCTCAAGGTTTGCTTTGTTCAGGGTCCCTCCTCAGAGACACCAGCCTGAGTTGTTATTTTGTCACTGCACCATGATTAAACCATTTTAAGAGTCCAGGAGTCTGAGACTGTGATGGGAAACCTGGGGTGCAGCCTGTAAGGAAACCTGGTGCGAGTGGGGTGAGTAGGGAGTCAAACAGGGCACCCCTCAGCTCACTGGAGCTACCCATTGTGAAGTGACCGCCGTTCCAACTCACATGGTCTGAGTGTGCCTGCCAGACTGATTCCTGGACGGTCAGACAGGAAACTTCCCTTAACAATATTAAGTAAACTAAAAAGTATCTAATTCCAGGAAAATAATTGTGTACATAGTAAAGAGGAGTTGCATGTAAGGAATGTAAATATCCTGCAAGTCTTGGTAAGGTCTTGGAGACCGCTGGCTAAGAGACACGCTAACCACTGACAGCTGGAATAAAACAAGATCAGTGATGTTTTGTTTTTACCTGAAGAAAGGTTATGCTAAGAGCAAACTGAGTTACTTGCTGGCTTTGCTGCAAAGGAGCAAGCCTCAGCTGAGTGAAAATGCAAGTGCTTAGCTCTGCTTGTAAAGAAGGACGAAACACAGAAAATGCCCATGATGTCTCACCTGGATATTTGTGGCATGGATTCCTGCACACTGACCTGTGCTGACAGATCCTCCTGCCTATGTACACTATCCAGCTGGAACTGTGAGATGAGCAGAAATCAGTGGGAAGGACCCCAAGATCTAGCAAACACCATATATAGAGTAGAATTTAATTTTTTTTAACTAAATATAGAAATCCTGGCTTTGGCATACCTGCTGCTGATTTCACTGGAACAGTTAAGACTGTAGTTAAACCTGCTATTCTCTTACCCAATACCTCTAAATAGCCTGTAATCTACAATATACAGTACTTTTGAATTATTGCTCAAAATCTCTTCCAGGTTGACATGTTTTCTGTTAAGCATAAATACCACATGGAGTAATTCACCTGCCCTAAGTTCTTCTTCTGGAATTGTATTGTTTTTAGAACATATGATTTGCTTTACCAAATGGTTAACATGGAACTGAACATTAATTCATTATATTGTTTTGAAACCTTTGGCCAGAGAGGTTCCTAAGACTGAGTTTGGCAGAACTGTTATGTTTGTAGTTTGACTTTTGACTCTTGAAGGTGGAAGCCCTTGTTTCTACTTGACACCACAAAACAGTAGACGACTCTGATAGTTTGAAAAGCCAGAGAATTTCTAAAAACTCTTATAGCTTTAGATGTTTCAATATTTGATAAAAGTTCTTCTTTTTATGTATGTTTATTAATAGTAATAAAAGCATTTTGATTATGTTCCTCTTTGTGGGTTTAAGTCCTGTAATGGTTCTCTGGGTCACTTAGTTTAAAAAGAAAATTTTGAAATTTTAATTTGGTTCTTGTTGTTGTTTCTAACAGAACAGACTTCCAAGGCCCATGTGTATCACTACGTTTTGAATCATGAATAAAATCTTCCATACCTAGATACCAAAGCAATTGCTGCAAAATCTGATTGACCTAAAATCTCCTGGACAAAAAGCAAAGACTAGTGAAAATAACAGGTCAGCAACAGAAATGGGAAATCCATACCTCAGCTCTGACTTTTCCCAGTGAATATCTGCGAGGCTTGTATTTTCTGTTCTGTGAGGAGGGAAAACCCCTGAGATTGATAGTAGAAGGAAAGATTTTATATCTCAGAAAGAGAGGCAGAACTGCTTCAGCCTCTACTGGCTCTTTGTAAGGACACTGAGGCTATCAGGGATTGGAAGACACACTGTTCATTCAAGGGTTATGGCAATGCTGTTGCAATGTTATTTCTGGTTTTCCCAGCATTTGAGCATGTAAGTATTCTTCTCACTGGGGTTAAGTTTACAATAATGTGTCTTATTTAGCACATGACTAAAAATGTGTGGGTTTGCCTTTCTCCCAGGACTACCGGGGATAAGAACCATATTAAATCAATTGTTTGTAAGGAAGATGTTTACTGAAATGGGTTCTTGGGTTTAGGATCTGATTGCAAGGATGTCCAACAATCATGCATTGTGCCAAATCAGGATTAAAGAAAATTATCTTCTGAAGATGGATGCAAATAGGAATAACAATGCCTTTTATGTTGCAGTCATGTGCATCCTAGAATGCTTTTAGGGTTTTTAATGAAATTATTTCACAAGAGATGTGGAACTATGTGTCAGTCCTTTATCCTTTCTGTGTTACTGATACCTGTTTCCAAGAAGCTTGGTCTAGTATCAGATTCCTTCTGGAGTTTTTTTGAGGTTATTCACCGATGTCCTAGAAGTCCAGGGAGCACATCATATCTGTTCAATTCCTATTTGACTTCACTGCTGTGTGTCTCAACATATTTCACTCTTTCTGATCCTATCAAGAAGTTACAAATACTTTGAATTCTCAAGAGATACCTTTCAGCTTATTACAGGCAATAAAGCCTTAACATACAGCAGTAGCCTTCAGTGTTGTAGCAATCTTCCATGCAGGCTCAGCTGATCACTGAGGTTGCAGCAATCATAGGATTGCTGCAATCACAGGATTGCTGCAATCAGTCTCAAGCTGGGCTAGGATAGGGTTGACAGGGAGGCAATAAACTTGAGCTGGCAGCCTAGAGGATCCAGAGCTTTGGAGCTGTCATCAAAAAGAAGTGTCTGCATATGTCCTGCTTTTCCTGGCTCTCTTTAGTATAATGAATAGGCCTGATGAGGTTTGCTGTGGAGTGCTGTGTCCCCATAAGCAGCACCTAAAGGCATGTCCTTTAACACACTATGTTCTACAATATGAATTTATATATTCAAGTGAGTTCAGCACTCAGTAAAAGTGTTCCTGACTCCAGGAGGTCATCTGTGAATGAACTGAAGAACTGGTAAGATGGTAGCTTGCAGGTTATGGCCTACAGCTTGTCTTGAGTACAGGAAAATATGTTTAGTGGCTCATGAAGGAGCTCATGCAGAGATTTCATTGCTAGTCAAGACTGTTTTAAGCTGTTCAAATTGTCAGTGTGCAACAGGAGTACAAGCCTGAAAACAGAGAGTTTGAAAGCTCCCAGAAGACCTGTCAGAAATACCATAGCAGATCCTGGTTATTGAACTGAGGGCCTGTTGAATCTTTCTCTTTAATTAGATGATTGTGCATCCTCTAAAGGAAGTTTTGTGGTTGGCATATTATAATAAATATGTTATAATTTGCTTCTGGTCTTAGCACTGGTTTACTTAATGGGCTTTCTTTAAATGAGTTCTTCAGAAAATTGCAGTAACGTTTATCGAACTTCGGTTTCAGCAGCAAAACAAAGATTTAAGTTCTGCCACCTACTGGTTAAACGGGGTTTAGTAGAGGCTTGCTGTCACTCCTATCCGTGAGAGGGCATTGATTTGGGAGTTCAGATCCTCTTCTTAGTCCCACTCACACAAGTGTACTGTCGAGGAATAATACTGTTTTCTTGCAGAATAAAATTTCTTGCAGAATTTGTGCGACTGTGCCACAGGAACTGAAGAAAAGGGACTTGAGGATGGGATTATGTACCCAAAATTAAAGAATAAATTGTCTGAGACAAGTAAAACTCAGCATTGTGCCTTCAGCAGCAGACTGTGTAATGCTTTTGGAGAACTTCTTCCAAAGTAGATGATCTATGATCAGCTTATAGTTGCTGTATGGAGCATGAGAAAGAAAAATGGTTTGCACAATAGAAGGGGAAGGATTATTCTTGCCCCTTTCAAGAATAATGATACAACTTGCAGAAAATGCAGAAGTCTTTGCTGACCATATTCCCTGCATATCTGGAATGGTGTAGAGGACTTTAACCCAGACTAGATTCCTGTTGTTTTCATCTGAAAACAACCCATATTCAAAATGTTATTTAAACATGTCCTGGTATAGGGCAAATTTGGGAGGAAACTCCAGAAGGATCCCTCTAGAAAGCAGATTCAAGTCCCTCCCCCAACTGGTTTGGGAAAAAATTTCCTTTAAGAAAAGTGGAAAAACCTGTTTATTTAGCAAGCAAAGTATTCACAAGCATAAAAAATGAATAATATTAAACAATAAAACCTCTTGCTGTTCTCAAGAGAGATTCAGAAAGTCCTTGTGGTGGAGTTTAGCTCAGTTCACTCAGTCTCTTATCTGTCCCTCCAGTGCTGGAGAATGCCACATCCCAGGCCCTGGTGGGCCACAGGTGTGAGGCCCCAGTGTTTCTGGGTTTTCAGTCCAGAGCAGGGGTGATCAGTTTCAAGAAAAAGAAAAGCCAGTCTGGGGAACTTCTCTGCCTCAGCTAGCTAAATAAAACTAACTAAAAAGCAAAGGAGAGCTCTCGCATGGTGTCTGTCCATGCTGCAGACAACACAGTCTGTGAGAAGGAAAGCTGAAGCTCTTATTTATACATTTTGAAAACAACTGCCTCCGACATTCCACCACTTCTCCTTCTCCCCTGCTTCACTCTCAGATACAGTTTTAAAGGTGCAAAACTTATTTCTGGGCTAAACAGACAAATGGGGATTCAATTCAGCATCATAAAGTCACCCCAGGACAACTTTTGGTGTATAGGCAATGTACAACACCCTTGCACACTGTTAGCCTGAACTTGTGCTGTTCATAGTTTGTATTGCAGCTCCACTAACACTCCCTTGTTGAGCTCAGGACAATGACAGAGCATGTTACTCGTCTGATACAGCAGGATGAAGTGGGGAGTAAACTAATCCAGAAAGCTGGTAGAAGAAACAAACTCTGGAGCCCAGGCAATTTACCATCTATCACGTGGCTAGTCTAAGACAGTGGTTTTCACTTTGCCACTCTACCTGCCTAAAGAGCTTGTGCACAGTCACTAATCCTTACCTAAGAAGCACCTGTTTCCTACTGCATGCTTGCTGCATGCCTTTGGTGACTAGTAGACATAGCAGCCTTGGACATTCACTGCAGCACTACCTTTTCATTCCCTGTACTGACTAGTAATTGCTTGTAGTTGCTCTGACATCTAGAACTTTGTTAAAAAGAACTGGCACATTGTAGAAAGCAATGGAAAACACTTTTTGAAAAGAGGTTCACATTTTATGCTGCCTATACACATACATTTTTCCCAAAGAGCATTAAAGATGCACAGAAGAGCAGTAGGAATTCCTTTGCTGCGCTCTAAAGGTAGACTGTTTTTCTGTAACATTTTACATAATGTTATACTGGAACATGAGTGACTGTTCTTAACTATTTTCAGTGAAAAACTGGATACTGCCTATTTTCCCGAAGAAGTTTGTACTAGTACTTTGCTTTAGGATTCCTCCATTTCTCCACAGTAAATTAACATGCTGAATAAAACCAGCAATTGTAATTTAAGAATATTCCACTTAGCTGCTCCCAAGGCTTCCTGAACAAAGCAGATCAGATCATCAGACCTATGATATGGCACAGTCAGGATGGATGCTTCCCTGACAAATTTTCCTGCCTCTGAGGGCAGAAAGCAAATGCATCATGATGAACATACCCTCACCACCAGTGAAAGCGAGAGCACAGAACTAAATTACATCTCACAAAAGTTGTCTTTTTTGTCCGTTTGCAAGTAGTTCAATCCTTTGCACACAAGCACGGAACAAGGGGATGACATAGCAAAGAAGACAGAGGTTGGTGGGCTTTTTTACCCCATTTCTGAGTACAACATGTAGTTGCCATGAGAGTGGGAAATCCTCTACTACTGCTTTATGTGCAAATAGTACCTATATTGTTAATCTCCCTCAGTGAACAGACTGCCTCATTTACCAGAGACCTTAATGAAAAGCTGATTGTTCCCAGAGAAAGCTATCCAATGGGATCTCATATGAAATGTTAACTTGAATGCTACCAGACCCTCAATGCTTCATTTCCTTCAGTGCAATCTCATTTGCCTTTTTTGTTCCTAACACACTTCAACACTCCAGTGCTTAGGTTTCCATTATGTCAGTGGTCTGTGGTGGAAATCTGCATGATTCATGGATATTCTGTCCTGTAACCAGGTGTGTCCCTGGATTTGGGATGAGCTTTCATCTTGTCTCCAGGCCCATCACAGTTTTGGTACTGGAAATGCTAGTGCCTGTTGCCATATCGTAATGCACAGCCGCAGGTCTGCTGTTAACTTAGTGGTAGGCCCATTTCTAAGCTGGATGCTCACATCTTTTGGCTCATGGAGAATTTAAGAACATCAATTCTGCAATAATAAGGGTCACTGCCACAGTTCCTTCCCTAGCTGAGCCTCTGAAATGTCACACTGTTGCCTAAGCTATTGGCTGTCCTGCACAACTTGAACATTTATATCAATGACTGCCTGCTGGTCCTGTCCAGTTATGTCACAGCACACACAAGCAAGTTTTAATTGTTTTACTTGCAGCTTGGATTGGAAAACTCACATTCTTTCTGAAATCTTGAACTGAGTTACACACTGTAAAGTTTCATCTGTGAAACAAGGTGATAAAGCAAGTCAACAGTCCTGCTAGAAGAATGTGGGGAACTGCTTTAATACCGAACTTGGGCCTAACTTGAAGGTTGCCCCTACTCTTAGCTACAGAGCCCTCTCCTATTCCACATTATTCAATGAAATAAACACCTATGAAACCAGCAGCATTCACATTATCTCTCCATTAATCAACCATGGGCTGCACTCAACAGAACCAATTTTAGTTACAAACTGTTATAGAACAGAAGAAGGAAATGTAGTGGTAACCAGGGGTAGCAAATGGGCTTTTGGCACATAACAGACCAGTTTTTATTTTTCACAGATAGAGATACACTGCTGCCCCTCCTTCTGTTATCCTACTGTGGAACACAGCAGCTCTAAGTCAGTGCATTCCTGGTCAGGGGGTGTTTACTCCTGTTCAGCTGTACCAAAGGAGAGCAGGGATCTGCTGGGGAGGGGCAGCTGGCTTTAGCACAGCATTCCCATTACAGGGGACATCAAGGGTCCACAGAAGAACTGCTGAAGACAGTGCTGAAGCCAGCATGATAGCATGCCCCTTAGCACCAGCCCAGATGCTGCTACAAGAGAACATGGGGGCTCTGCAGGTGTAGGGTTATATGGAGTGCCAGATGCCTCTTCCCAGGGTGATACTGGGGAGGTTGAGGTGCAGAACTCAGATATAGAGCTGCCCGGTGCAGAATCTATGGGAGAAGGCTGCACACCACATAGCACCAGGGAGGATGAGCAGGAAGGCAGCAGGATCCCTCCAAGGAGGTGCCTGTGCAGAGGTAAGTGCTGGAGCCCTCTGCAGCAGTGATGGGTGCAGGACTCTGGCTGAGTGAACAGCACTTTGGTTTAGGCATCACCGCCAGTCAGCACTGCTGTGCACACTCAGAGCACTGTGCCAGGCCATTGACTTCTCAGGAAGCCTAGACCACAACTTATCAGGACCTAACAGAACATCCTGAACAGGACTAGCCAAAACTAAAACTGCTGTGGATGTACTCCTGCGTCAAGGCAGGTTAACTATAAATCAACCACATTACACTATATAGATCTGTAGCCACAACCTGAGGCCATTGAGCTCTTCCTATATAGCAGTGGGCTGTAGTTGTTTAATTCCATTACTATTTAATTATCATTTAATAATTATTTAATTACAATTTTATAATTATTTAACAATCAACAAACTCCTTTAATTCCACAGTGATGCTTTATTTTAAGAATTTATCTGCAACAGCTGCTTAAGAGGTAAAACAGCTAAAAGGCTTTGATGACTCTGTAGTAGGTTTGGACTCACAAGGTGAGAAGGTTGAAATCCCCAAAATGGAAATGTTGGGATCTTGTGACTCCTGCCAACAGGAGAATGACTCCTTTTGGTCAAGTAGGTATGAACTGAAGGAACTCAGGTGCAATAGTCTGAAAACAGATAAACAGAAAGAAGCTTGGTGAGGAAAGACATCTGAGCCCCTCACGAGGACAGAGCAAGTCATGGTGGCTGGAGACTTTACTTTTGCTGATATCTCTGTCTCAGAAGGTTTGCTGCTTGCCAGGGCCTTTGATCTGGGGTGCTTGTGTCAAGCCCTCAGACCATGACCTCCTGTCATCCATGTGGGCACCAGTGACACAGCCACAGGAGAATCTCATGCTTGAGCCTATCTGCTAGACTCTGAAGTCCAGCACATGTGGTATGTTTTTACATTCTTGCTGGTGAAGGAGATCTATCTTGTAAGCCAACAGGTTCTGTCAGGCATAGAAATAAATAATGCTATATATTTATACGTACACAGAAATATTTTAAAAAGGCACTTTGTATACTGGGTTTCTGATACTGTATTGGAGTGTAGAATCAGAAACTGCAATTTCTGATCTCAACAACAAATTTCTGTGGTTTTAACAAGACTTGGACATTTTATTTTCAGAGTGCACAAGTCTTACTAAATCTAACAGCAATCTGTTATTCCATATGTGTGTGTTTCTGCATATTTTGCATTTCAGAATGCTACTTTCTTCATAAGAATTGCTTTTGTGTTCCCTAGGTCCAGAGACAAAACACGACTAAAGAAGTTGAACTGGCAATCCTTTACAATAAATAAGTAAATAAAACCCTAGCTGGTGTTTTGGTTGATTGGTTGGTGTTTTTCTCCCAGAGAAGTGATTCATTAACTCTGAGCAAATCCCTTATGTACTTTGTCAGGAAGTAATTTGTTCTAAAACTTAAGAGCTGGAAATAAGCTATTAAATATTAAAATCAGTGTTTTTGAAGCACAAATAATTTGCCCGTTATATCATCATATTTGCTAGCTTGCTGGGCCTAAAATTTCAATCCCTTGACTTTGCTGGTTTTTTGCTTTGGCTTTTGCTTGGCTTTGCCTTGTTGTTACACAGTTTTCTTTACTTTCAGCTCTGATATGGCTTACTATTTACTAAGTCTCAGTTTTTTGGCAGAACTAGAGAAAGTCCTGAGATAGTAAGAAGTGTAAATGCTAAAATAAAATATGGGTTCTGCAGTTATGTCTACTTGTGATAAATGTACCTACTTTTTCATTAAATAGTTACTACAGCTGACTATAATGATTTTGGTGAAATGAAGACATATTATTTGATGTGATATCTGTAGGATTTTTTTCCCCACAAGAGATAGATGAATTTGAACTGAATTATTTTCTTCTCTTTTAAGTCTCTGTACCTATGTGAAAAGTGTGCATACATTTGATATATAAACATAAATACGCAATTTTGTTTAGATTATGCAGTCTAGTGTGTTCCTTATTATAACCTTTATCTGAAAAGGTATAGCCTCTTAATCTGGCTTAATAAAGAATCAAATAAAAAGTTGAAAGACATACCATATCTTACTGCTTAACTTGGAACTGACCCAGAACTTTCTGTTGGCTTTCCATAGCAGGGCTTTTGCTTCTCTTATTCAGAGGCAGCTGGTGCTTTTAACTAACAAATCAGCACTTGATTTATTTTTAGTGTGATTAGAACAGTTGTTTTAAAGACTTTTTTCAGGAAATAATTGTAGAGCTATTATGAAGCAACAAAAAAATTAATTATATGCTAGTACTTACCTTTTTATTTTTGTAGTGTGTGTATAAGAAATAGAATTTCTCTTTTGTTTTCCATTGCAAGACAAAGAGCACACAAACATAATCTAATACTTTAGTTGTCTCTTCAGCTGTGAGATTTGGGGAAAAAAAGAAAGGTATCCTATTTAAATGAACATCAGGATTTACTTTTGATTCAGATATCACTAACTTGGAGAGGTGAAAAAACTGAAAATCTGAAACCTCTCTTGAAGGTGATACTTCATGAACCACTTCCTTTCATGAGCCAAAACAGCATTATCCCTCAATTTCCAAATATTGATGTGCTGGTTTAAATCAAGTGAAACAAACCTTCCTGTAGCTCTTCTTCCCTGCTGGTTGCCAACAGGAGGGCAGGTTCAAAGCAACTCCTGTGTCTTAAATTCTTGGTTCTTAGAAGTCATAATTTATTTTACACTTTCCTTTTCAACCTCCACACATGGTTTGTGTCATTACTCTCTTCCAGTTTCTTGTGGTAATGAAGGCATTTCAGAAAATAGAGGTCAACAAGTAATCTAGAAAGGCTTTTGCTTATGGCTCTGTGGGGTAGGTACCACTGGATTACACACTTTCACTCTTCACCAACAGGTAAAGAATACATTTTACAGAAACAGAAATTTAGCAAGATTATCTAGCATTTGGGAAGCTCATGACTCCCACTCCCATCATGTGGGTGGATGGATGAAATTATTCATAGCTCTCGGAGAAACCAGGAATGGGAAGGCCAGGACAGTCCACTAAAAACCAGCACCACACCATCTGCTTTTCAACCACTATTTCCATATTCACACAGTCTTATAAAATCCTCTCTGGATCCCACCTGGATCTGACATGATTATTTATTGTCAGCTGTTCTGAAGCTTGCTTGCAAAAAATTGCTTCATGAAAGAATTGAACAACTGAATTTCATCATACTGAGTGTCAAGAGAACTCTGGTATAATTAATTGTATTCCTTAAACTATAAAAACATGATGCAATATTGACACCACATCAAACTTATTTAATCTTGTACATAAATTTGGGATGATGTACCAGAACTTTTATTTCTCAGTTGTATCCAAGGCTTTCTATCTGTCACAGTATGTTTTCTCCCTAGATATAAAGAGCACAAGAAGGTTACAAAAAGTTCAGAAAATCCAAGGTGCAAAGCTTGCTCCATTTACTGAATACACCTCTACCAAGCCAAGAAACTTGTAAAAATTACAGTTTTCCTGTCCTGCCTGCCCTGGAGTTGCATAACTTGAGTTTAATGAGGTTATAAAATCCAAAGTGCCACAAAATGTTTATCAGGCTATAAAAATAACTAAATTTTCTTTTCCGAGGTCTTACTTTTTTTTCTAATTTTGTCTTAATAATCTTGTTAAAACAAAGACAATGAATGCTCAAAGTTTTTTCTTTTGTTTTCATCTGTGAGGCACTTCTTTATTAAAAAAAAATATGAAGGTATACCTAAGAAGTGGTAGTTTTATCCTGTTTGTTTCATCTTTCAGTTACCAGCCTGCCAAGCAACAACTCCTGCCTGAGGAAAAAATCACTTCTAATGAGTTATCACATTTGTGAATGTGACAGCTCCAGTAATAATTCTTAACCTCATTTTTTTTCTGCTGTCTACAGCAGCAGGTATGCTATACACATGAAATGGAAAGGATGGTTAGCCTTCAACTGCTGCCATACTCCATGGCTGCTGGCAGCAGATGTTTTGGCAGACTTGGCTGAAGACAACCACTGGATGGTTTAGGTTGTTTTGACTGGTTATACAGGTTGCTCAAGGATAAGTTAAAGCACAAAGGGAAGTTAAAGCACAAAAAGTTTAGTCTTGCCCCTGCGTTACAACTTATAAATACATATATGGAGAGTCAGTTGTTAAAAAACAGCCAAAATCTCTCACTTACATCTCAACTATAAAAACTACCATTCTACAGTCTTCCATCAAAGACACCCTGTAACTACCTGCCCTGGTAAGTGATTCAGTAGTGTATGTCATTATTTGTTAACTGAATGCATTCTCACCTTTTTGTAAAAAGATTAATTGATTACTTCCTCAGGCTTTTGAAACAATTAAATTCTGAACGATTATAAAGCAGTTTCCCAGATTGCAGGAAAGACTTTTTCACATGACCTTCAGCTTTCCAAATCTTGGGCCTCTCATTCTTAAGAGGGGAAGAACTATTAATTCAATACAAAAGAAACACGTTTCAAGAGGACAGGCAATGTTGAAAAGAAAGGCAGGACACGTTCACTTAACCTGCTCCTCTGCTTGCCTGCTTTTAGGGTAAAGAGGTTGCTCCTCAAATCTAGCCTGAACACCTAGTTTGAAGTTCTGCCCTTTGTCTCTTGTCCTCACAGTGTGCACTCCTGTAAAGAACATTAGTCCATCCTCTTTAAAACCCCTGTGTCAGTACTATGGGAGTGCTGTGAGATCTCCTGGAAACTTTCTTTTCTTGAGGCAGAGTAAGCCCTGCTCCCTCAGCCTTCTCTGCACAGGAAAAGTGCACATACCCCTAACCACCCACATGGTTCTCCACTGAACTTGCTCCAGCAGTTTGTCATGCACTGTAGAGGTCAAAACTGCATAGGAGCCAAAGAGATGCATCCTAGAGTCCTGAAGGAACCACCAGATGTAGTTGCCAAACCACTCTCCATGACATTTGAAAAGCTGTGACTGCCAGGTGAAATCCCAGGTGACTGGAAAAGGGAAAGCATTGTACTCATCGTTAAAAATGGTAGACAGGAGAACCCCTGGAACAACTGTGAGCATCACCTCTGTGCCTGGGAAGATCATGGAACAGATCCTGCTGGAAGGCTAAGGCACATGGAGGACAGGAAGTGATTTGGGAAACCCAGCAGGACTTTAACCAGGACAAGTCCTGCATGACCAACTTGCAGGCCTTTTATGATGGAGTGATTCCACCAGTGGACAAGGGAAGGGCAGCAGATGTCATTTATCAGGACTTTGACATGGTCCTTCACATCCTTCTCTCTAAATTGGAGAGAGATGGATTTGATGGGTGAACTGTTACATGGATAAAAAACTGGTGGCATCCATAGGGTAGTGATCAGCAAATCAGAGTTCTAATGGATATCAGTGACCAGTGGTATTCCTGGGGGGTCTGTACTGGGAGGAATGTTATTTCATAGATGAAGTGCACCCACATCAAATTTGCAGATGACACCAAACCGAGTGATGAAGCTGACATTTCTAAAGGACAGGATGCCAACCAGAAGCACCTACACAAGCTCCAGAAGTAGGCCCATGTCATGAGCTTTAACAAGGTCAGGTTCAAGGTGCTGCAGCTGGGTCAGGACAACCTCCAGCACTGGCACAGGCTGGGGATGAACAGATCAGAGCAGCCCTGTGAGAAGGACTTGGGGGTGGTGGTGGGTGAGAGGCTGGACATGACCCAGCCATGGGCACTCCCAGCCCAGAGAGCCAAACGTGTCCTGGGCTGCATCCAAAGCAGCGTGGGCAGCAGGGGAGGGAGGGGATTCTGCCCCTCTGCTCTGCTCTGGTGAGACCCACCTGGAACCCTGCACCCAGCTCTGGGGTCCCAGCACAGGAAGGACACGGAACTGCTGGAGGGAGTCCAGAGGAGAGACATCAAGATGACCAGAGGGAGGGAGAACCTCTCCCATAAGGAAAGACAGAAAGACTTGGGATTGTTCAGCCTGGAGAAGAGAAGGCATCAAACTGTAGCCTTACAGTACCAGAGAGGAGCTTACAAGAGAGCTAGAGAGGGACTTCTCTAGAGACTTTAGGAATAAAGGCATGTATTGGCAGAACAATGAGGAAATGGCTTCAAACTGAAAGATAGTATGTTTAGATTGGATATTACAAAAAAACCCTATTCTGTGAGGGTGATGAGGCACTGGAAAAAGTCACCAAGAGATGCTGGGGGTGCCCCAGTCCTGGATATGTTCATGGTCAAGCTGGATGGGACTTCAAGCAAATTGGTCGAATAAAGGTGTCCCTGAACACGGCAGAAGAGTTAGATGATCTTTAAAGTTCCTTCCAACCCAAACCAATCCTTTGATTCTATGATACGATTCATTTCTCCTGTCTGTTCAGGTCCCTATAGATGGCAGTGTAGTCACTGTTTCCTCAGCTTGGTGTCATGTGTAGACTTGACAACACTTGACAGTACTGCTCTCTGTCACCTTCTCCTGATCTCAATAAACATGCTCAATGACCAGGTCTCAGGAGAGACCCCTCTAATACTCCTTCCAGTATGGGCGTCCAGGCAGAGCTCAAGTATGACCCATTAGCCCCTACCTACAGAGCTCAACCATCCAACCATTTTACCTATCTAGTTCTCACCCATGTGGAACCATAACGTTCCACTTTGGATACGAGAATATTGTGGGAGACCAAGTAATAAACCTTGCTAAAGTCAAGGTTAGACTAAGTGTTCCCTCCTACACAAATCTACACATTCATCATGGAAAAGCAATCAAGTAGGCCAGGCACCACTGACTACTGGCAAATCCAATATTGGCTGCTCCTCTCTGTCTTCTTGAACCCTGTGAGCTCAGAAATGTTCCAAGAGGCCTTGTGCTGTGATTTTCAGGAAGACTAAAGCAAAGTAGAGTTTATGGAAGATGGGACCTATCATTATGAGCTTTGGCTGATTCATTGTCTTCAGCAGGCACACATCCTCAAACTAAGGCGTTTCACACTGCTTCCCTGTTCCCTGTCCTTCTGTGTATCTGGGGCTTCATACTACAGCTCTGTAGCATCTTGGATATGTTTTCTAACTCATGTTTGTAGAAGTAATTAGAAGTATTTCATATGATGCATATTATGTATGCAATTACTCACTCCTTCTCCCACCATAAAAAGTCATATTATGCTTTCTTTGGTCTCAATTATTTCCACTGTTTCTCCTTGGAGAAGGTCAAATCCTTCTGATCATAACTACTTTCATACAACACAGAAAGGAGATGTAAAGGAAGAATAGTAGAAACTAGAAGACCTTAAGAAATTTTTGAACTTCACTGTTGATCTACAGTGGATTTATTACACAAGAGGTTTATTACAACAGCTTATTACAAACTTCACCAAAATCAAGATAAATCAGAGTCAGGAATAAAAATTTTAACTACCCTTTCTTGTCTGTCACTGTTTAATGGAAGTATCTGGATGTTGTTTTGAGCAGCTCAGAGGAGATTCTCAATACAAAGCTGAGATCGAGGACCCAGACAGGCAATTTGAGATGCAGACAGCATACATCTATATACACAAAATCCAAAGTAATAACCTCCTTTCTTGTTCCAAGCCACTCCATCCATAATACTTTACCCAACATAGTAAGTCGAAGAAACAGAGGCATTCCAGAGACCTGCAGTATAGAAACATCCATGTGTGTGAACTTTTTCCAAACTAGCAACAGGAAGGTTTAAGTGAACAAAAGACAAAATACCCCCGTGTAATGGAGGAGGGAGACTTGGCAGAACTCCTTACCTTTTCTCATGAAGTCAAAGCTGTTGAATGCAGAAGGCAAAACCTATGGCAAATAATTTTCTTCTGCCAATGCATCATCACGAATCTTCTCGAGATGGAGCTTTGTGTGCTCTAAAATGGCATGACGATGGGATAGCAAAATCTCCCAGATTAGTGTAATGGCAAGAACCTGGAGGTCTTACCTCGGAGTCCGAAGAAGGGCGACGAAGGTGGCGAAGGGGCTGGAGCACAAGTCTTACAAGGAGCGGCCGAGAGAGCTGTGGCTGTTCAGAAGGAGAAAAGGAAGCTCGGGGTGACATTATCCACTGTCGCTCTCTAAAATTCCCTGAGAGGAGGTTGGAGCCGGGGGGTCGGTCTCTACTCCGAGGCAGCTAGAGACAGCAGAGAGAACACAAGCTCCGGGGAAGGTTTAGGATGGACGCTAGGAGGAGTTTCTCCGCAGAACGTGCGGTCGGACGCGGGGCCCGCCTGTGCGGGCAGGCGGCGGGGCCGGCGCGGCCCGGGACGCTGAGGGCCCGGCCGGGCGCGGCGCTGAGGGCGCGGCCGGCAGGGGGCAGCGCGCGCCGCCCGCCATTCCCGCCGGGCGCCGCCCCCGCCCGCCCCCGCCGCCGCCCCGGGGCGGAAGCGCGGGCGAGCGAGCGAGCGGCGGCCGGCGCGGAGCGCGCGGAGCGGGCGCCCGGCGGGAATGGCGGACGGGGCGCGCTCGCTGCGAGGCGGCGGCGGCAGCCCGGCCTCCAGCCCGGTGCTGGGCGGGCGGGGCCGCGCTGCGGCGGGGGGCAGCAGCCCACCGGGCCACGCGTTTCGCAGGGTGACCCTGACCAAGCCCACCTTCTGCCACTACTGCACCGACTTCATCTGGGGGCTGGCCGGCTACCTGTGCGAGGGTAAGGGGCTGCCGGGGCGGCGGGGGCTTGCGGGACCTGCCGGGGACGCGTCCGGGGCGAGGTGGTGAGGAGGGGGAGAAGAAAAATTGCCTAAACCCACTGCTGGTAAAAACTCTATTCATCATTAGTATCGACAGACTGTAGCACTGAAATCTAAATCTGATGCAAAACCACAATACTGAAATGCAGTAATGAAAATAGTGCATTCCATCGCAAAACAAGTATCTAATGGTAGTAATCAAAATTCTAGTGATAGCAATATTATAATAATAGCAAATAGCAAAAATCGAGTCTGAAAACTACAGTAGTGCTTAAATTTCTGCTCCTGTTAAAAATGATGGGAACAAATTCTAATAATTCCTAACAAAAATAACCTAAAATTGGAGATGTGTCACTGCTGAGTCCTGTGTGGTGACACCGGTGTGCGCTGTGATCCAGCAGTGCCCCAGCCCATCCTGGCTAGGCACACCGTGAGCAAGCACCAAGCACCCCGGCAGCTCAGGTGGATCCATCCCAGGGACACCCTTGCCTGCTGAAATGCCTCATCCCACGGGGAATCCGAGACCTGTGTGGAGTTTGAGCCTTTTAAACCTTGGCTCACACTCGAAGGGGGAGAAGGAATTGCTAGGTTTCCTTGCTGGCCTACACTGCAGCTGAGGTTCTTGGAAGGGATAAAAACTATAACTTGTTCTGATGCAGCAAAATCCAGTGGTGTCATAGCAAAAAGAGTGGATCTCTGTGTCCCTCTTTAAAGGAAAACAAACACACCACCACCAACAGCAAAACACCCAAACAAAACAATACAAAACATGATGTCTTCATGAGCATATGCTGTCCAGCTGGCTGGGGTTGCAGCTCCCAGGCCAGGTCCGAAGTCAGGTTGTACAAGAGCCTCATTGTTTGGGTGGGTGTCAAACAAGGCCGTAGGTGTAGAACAAGTATCCTGCAGTTTTTGAAATAGATCCTGCCTTTTGTTATTGCCAGGGGTAAAGAGAGTGCAGGATTAAGTTAGGTAGAAATCATGTTCCTGTGTGGTGCAAAGCAAGTTTGTGCAAAGATAGTTTATATTTGCTAAAAGTTTTCTGAAAGAAGTGTTGGTCTGCCTGTGTAGCACAAGGTCACTGCTTATCTGAATTAGCAAAAAATCCCCAAGCTCCCATGATAATTTTTCATTGTGAAAATGCACGAAGCCAGTCTTCTATGGTCTCTTCTATGACTTACAAAGCAATTGTAATTTTTGGAGTCATAAAACTGGGCACTCAGGTGCCAGTTTGTCAGTTAAAGATCAGGTTAATTTTGGTAATGCTAACAGGTGATGCTAGCAAAACATGAAAGGACCAGAATGTCCAGGTTGTCTCACTACTTTATTTTTTCCTGCTCACATGTAACATACTCAAAGGTAATGTATTGCTGAAAGTTGCATTTAGGATTTTTTTTCGCACTGGAGTTGGTGTTCTTGGCTTTTCCAGTGGAATTCTGGATAAGCATCCTTAGCACCACTGTCTAAGGACCATGTGCTGATAAGGCACTTCTAAGCTGCATGGTTAAAGTATCTCTTTTAAAATTACACCTGAAAACAAGTTGCCTCTGTGAGGGGTAATACGAGAGTGAGGAAATACTCTGTTTTCATTAATTCTAACATTCTCTGCTCAGAGTGTGTAGGAAAACCCTGTAATGGAACCTGTCACATCAGTGTCTCTACTGGGTGAAGAATAAGAATTGATTTTTTTTTGTTTGCTTGTTTGTTTTTGTTTGTCTGTTGTCCTTTCCTCTGTTTTCAACCAGCTATGCTTAGAGTCATCTTCGTCTTTCCAACAACTTGCTGCTAAACAGCAAATCTCAAAACCACCTGATGGGTCATTTGCTCATATGTCTGCTGTTGTCAAGTTCCAAGTTATTTAATAAATGCTAATATGATTTTTTAAACTATATTTTAAGTAAATCCCATTTAATAGTTACCTCCTTGTCACATTTGACTAATGGAATTTGATCATAGAAAGTGGTAGACCAAGTGTCAGGCTGTTAAAACAAAAAAGTAACCCACCTAGTTATTGGAGAAGGAAACAAACTGTAGGCTTGAAAAACATGATAGATAATTGCTACCTCCTTTTTCTTCTCTGTGGAGAGTCTAGGTTTGCAGGTCTAATTGCAGCTATCTTTGGACTCTATTTGATAAAGCACCTACAGGCTTCAACATGAAGCCATTGAGAGGCCTTTTCCTAAGTGGATTTGCAGTGGTAGCTCTTCCAGATCTGTAGGTTCAGATGCTCAGTCCCCTAATGGTGTTTGTGACATTCCCTGAAGATGGTTATTGCCAAAACAAAAAGCTTCCAGTTTTTGAAGGGAACCAAGCATGCTCATGGTGTGACTCTGTCAGTTATTGAAAGGAAAGAAAGAAAAAAGAAATAAACCAAAAAATCCCACCTCTTTTCTGTCATTAGTTTGAGTAGTTGTATGGCCTAAATGACCTGGATTTGTGTTTTAATTGTGGCTGACCTTTAGACCCTTGAAGAATGGCATCTTCTATGTGTGAATGATCAGGTTTGTGGAGTTTTTCTGTAAACTTATCAACTTCTCAGTAGACTGGCATGTGACCATGTGGCTTACATAAGTGCGTAGCAAAAGTACGAGAAAATAGAATGAAATCTCAAAACATTTCTGGTAGTAGAGGCCAAGATGGTCCTTAGGTTTTCTCTGTGAATTCCAAAAAGTACATGGAAGATGCAGTGATGCTCTCCATATAAGGCACAAGGTGTCCTGCGTCTAATCTGATTGTTTAAGAGACTGTTTTCCACTCCAGTTCAGGGCCAGACCACTATCACCAGCACTTTGTATGGAATTGATGGTACTCCAGGGGAGAATTGCAACTCTCTTGTTTGGATTGTCAAGGTATTTTAACAAATGAAACTTTATAGGGAATGCAGTACTCTTCCTATGTGGAATAGGTGTCCAGTTAGGTCTGAAGATATCACTGTGTTAAGCTTCTGTTGCCCACATGTTTATTGTGATATCTGTCAATATCCAGTCAATAACCAGGCTTGTATCTGTGGTTTAGTCACACATCCTCCCCTCCCCAGCAAATCTGTTTTCTGTAAACCTTTTGTAAAGAACTATTTTTTTTTGAATCTTTGTTATTTGTAGCTGTGAATTCCTTTGATAAGTGTGTTTGTGTGTGTGACAAAATAAGTAAAGCTTGAGTTGTAGCATGAAAAACTACTCTCTCATATTGCTCTTGTCTTTCTAAGCATGGTCATTTCAGATTTGAGTAGGTTTAAGTTTCCTCAGGCTCAGCAAAGAAGAGGCAGTGTAAATGACTGAGGTTTTGTGCATGTGTATGCATCTTGAAAATGAAAAATACTAGATATGCAAAGTCTATATGAGAAGTCTGTATAAAAGAGCTCTTACTGGTATTTCACAGAAGGAACAATTTAATGCACTAAAAGATAGCTAGCAGATACTTTATACTGGAGTGTAGGATTAGTTTTAGCCATCAATAAATACATTTCTATCCACAGTGCTTTTATTTTACATAAAACACTTCAAGAAATAAAAGAAGTTGGAAGAATTATGGATCTTTATATTTTGGGGGCTACAGATATTTCTAGTCCTATAGAACTTTCTAATGTAAAGTCAGTTTGGTTTATTCTGGCCAAAGATAAAATGTGGGGATTTAAGTAATAAGCAATTTTGATTACAAATTTACAATTGTTTAACCATTTTATGTTTTTTATATCCATATACTTCATTAGAATATTTATGGGAAGCTGCAGTCATGGGTTTCTTGATATGTATTTGAGCAGATATGAAGGCTCTAAGTCAAATAATATTTTGGGAAACAGCATCCTTGTTTTCTGGGGTTTTTTTGGGGGGATGGGGGAGGAGTTGGGGTTTTTTTGAGGGGGGTATGTAAATTCTAATTATTTTTTTTTTTTAGGTTTCTAAGCAGAACTTCCAAACTTATTCCAAGACGTATGAGGCTTTGCTTCTCTTAATCTGATTTAGATGTTGGCTGACAACACCACAGCTTTTCCAGAATAAAATGTAAACGGTGGATCTGAGTTATATTTATGCCATAAATCTCAGATTTGGCAAGACAGCCAGAAAGCTGCTGTGATTTATACAAGCATGTCCCAGATAAGAACAAGCCATGTTGTTCCTTTTTGATTTAGGAGAGCCTGGAGATGTTCAGACAGCTTTTGCATATTTTGGACAAATTTTATATGCAGTCTATTTAATTTAAAGGCTGTTCTAAGAAAATAGAGTCAGATATGGAAGGTGTGTTAAAGGTGGGAGTTTGCTGAGACATGGAAGTAGTAGCAGGGAATAAGGGACAAGGGGCAGTCTCCTTGGACTCTCATCCTTTCTAGTTCTGTTGTTGAGACAGACATGTGAAACATCCTTGACCCTACAGGTTTCATTCAGATCTGTTTTGAAGGAAGTGAGTGATATATGAGATTCCCCCAAGAGTCTTAATGTTTGCAGTTCAAAAGGAAAAACACATTCTTCCTTCTTGTGATGAGCTTTGCTTGGTTTTGGTGCGTTTTGAACTAAAAATAAAGGCTGCAAGAAGGTAAAGCCACAATACAATTTCGCTTCTATCCTCCAATCACTTTGCATTTTCAAGACTTTGCTGCCTTTTTTCTTCAGTGGTTTTCTTGTTGGTGGTGGGGCCTTTCCGTGCAACAAGAAGATGTTCGGTGCTGAGATATTTGAGTGAATGTGAATTTGCTGCATTGAAAACTTAGATGGTGCAAACAAAGATTGTCAAAAAAGGAAAAAACCCAAAAACATACACCCTAAAAGAATTCTACAAAATAAAACCTTGGCTCAGTTCAGCTGATAAACATGTTGAGAAAAATGTTTGAAGCATTGACTGACACATTGAAAAATGCAATTTACTGGTTTGGATTTTAAGGATAATCCATTTTGTACTGAAGAGAATTCATGCTTTTCTTTTACCTGCCTCCTTCTGACAGTGCTTCAGAGGAAAATACTGCTGTCACCATCAGGGATGCAGAGAAAAGGACAAGGTGCTTTGTGAGAATGCACACAGCTTTTGTAGCTGGAAGCTATAGTTTGTGTTGATAGCATTAGCCCAGATTTCAGTCCAGAAACTCAATTAGATAGTAAATAACTTACTGCAGAAAGTGCTAAAGCCTGTAATCCAATACCAAGCTTTGCACAGCACTTTCATATATCATTGTGTTACTGCCTCAGTCTGCCTCGTTGAGCAGTGACAAAAGCACTAAGGAAGGTGCTCATCAGCTCATCATGGTGTGAAGTGGCTGTGGCTGGTGCTCTGCAGGTTCTCTTTCTACATGATAATTTATCAAGTATTCCTTAGACATAATATGTTCAGGTGTTTCTCAGCCATCCTCGAGAGTAATACCCTGGCCTCCTTTTAATCTTGCACAGAATTCTTCAGTCTTCTAGTAAGCTTCCCATAGACCACAGTTCTTGCAGACCCTGTGCTAAGGGTCTGAAAAGATTGTATGCTTCCTTGCCCTTGTGTGGGAGATAAATGCCTGACGAGTTTCTTTGTGGTAAACAAAAGACAATAAACTCTAAGGCTTTCTCCATAAAACTGTAACAGCATTGTAACAGCATTTTGTTTAAAACTTGTGCATCATTTCAGTCAGAAATGACATTAATACTTAACGGATAGAGAAGCATTTGCCTGTTCTGATTTTTGGTGACATGTATGTGCATTTGCTGGGTGTTAATGCAGTTCCTGCTTCAGGTTTACTTTCTTTTTGGATTTCGATAACACTTCCCCTTGCTCTAGAGATGGCATGCATTCCTTCTTTATAGGTGTAGAAGTTCATATTAACATGGTTTGCAAGGCGCATCTCAATGATTACTCAATCCTCCTTCAGTTTTGTACTCAGCAATTCTTTCTGGTGGTGATGTTAGTTGTATTTCAATGCTTCCCCAACAACACAGTTAACATCTTGCGTGTACCATGTGAAACAACCCCATTAAGCAATCACTTTTCATTCACAATTGCTTTACAGCAGGGACCCTGCTATGTTCAATGGACATAATTACCTAGTTGTAATTGTAGCTCAAGGTGGGCCTCCTACATTTACTGCCAGGGAACAGCGTGCAAGATTTTTAGTTTCCATTTTGCTCTGGTCAGTTTGCAACAAATATTTCTGTTGATTCCGCCCACCACCATCACCCATACTCGGAATTATAAATCCAGGGATAAAGAGTTTTGCCTCATTTTTTTGGTGGGCTCCCTCTGGGCGTGGTGCCTTTGCTGGTCTGTTTCCTCCTTTTTTGATTACTTGCTGTTTATTACTTGTCCATAACATTGCTTTGCTTCTTAGTATTCCATAGAAAGCTGGTTTTCTTCCTGATTTTGAAGCACCCTTCTCAGCTCTGACTTTTCATTGAACCATGCTGTCCCTGGACGACCTCTACTTTTTGGTTATGTCACTAGTTTCTTTCAGAGTGTTTCTAAACGCTGCACTTCATTAGCTCAGACTGACTTTCTTCTGGGTAACTTGTTACTCAATTAGATCCATCCTCAGCTGGCTCTTGAAAGTACCTTTGGAGAAACTGCTTTTGCAACACTTACGGAAAACAGGTGACTAAGTTGCTTTAATATGTTTAATTTGACTCAGCTCCAGTGGGGAAAGAGCAGATTGTGTATATAGTATGTACACCTTTCTAAAGGATTAAACAACACACTCTTACCAGCTCCCATTCTTCTGCGTCCCCCCCGCCTCCAGTCTTTTTGTTTAATGGTAACTTCCAGTTTGCGAGAAGCCTGTTAGGAAACACTCCCAAGCAGAGCGCAAAACCCATTGTGTATATATCACTGTGTGATAAGGAACATGTTGGAAGCATACTTCATTTTTTTCTAAGTGTGCTACTACAGTATTCTTCCTTATTGTTGCCTGCTGTTGTCTCACTTGTGGAAGTTTGTTATTCAGCCCCTCATTTCACTTCCTGTTCTTACTTAAATATTTTTATTTGCTTGGCTCTAGAAGAATGGGGGTGGGGTGTGGAGGTGTTTGTACATATATATTAACATATATTTATGTGACTTCGTTGCATTCTTTCCAATTTAGAATTGAGTATTAGTGATTTACTTGGAAATATGTTTAGGATTATTAATGTGATGTGCTGGTATCACTCACCTGCTTGGCTTCTTTTTAAACACCAGTTGTATGATACAATTGCCATAGCACTTACTATTGCAAAAATAACATTGTTTAAGATCTAAAACAACTAACAGAATAGACAGTGCTGTATTTGACCACAATTTAATCCATCCCTGAAGGTTTTACATACACAACACTGCTAGAGACATTCTAACTATTTAACTAAACAGATTTCCTTGTTATAGATTATTGAATTTTTGAATAATTTGGACTTCAGCGGTTAAAATAGGAGCATTGTGTTGATCTGCAGGGTAGTATTAGGTTATGGCGGCTAGGAAATACAACATCCAGTTTAAGTGCAAGAATGCATAGAAAAAAATCTCAGTTCCTCATTGCTTTTATTTCTGCTTGGCAGATTGTGTCACTTTTTAGTGTCTTGGTTTGTCATGCTATAGTTCAGGAAGTGAGTCTTTCCTTTTTGTGCAATACTTTCTCTGCAGAATGAAAATAGTAACTGGTAAACCTTCTTAACCAGTGAACATAAGAAATAATCCACTCACCAGTGGATTCCTCAGTGCTGAAATCATTATGTGGTTGGGATCTTTGCCTGGGATCATTATAAATACAAGGAAATTGACAAGATTCCTCTAATCATGAAGATGGCATGAGGAAAATCTCTGAACATAAAATGAAAAAACTGATGATATAAACTGATTATATTTGAGACTGTGAATGCTTTATTTCAGAATAAAAAAGGCTTTTTGTGAGACGACAGATTTTCTTCAGAATCTAGTTAGGATGGCAGAGTGAGTGTAAATCATCACACATACAAATTTGCATGGGAAACTGATTAGGACTAGCAATCCTGGAATGTATCTGCTATAAAAAGAATTCCTTAGAATTAAAACAAATGTGTGGGCTGAGCGACAACATAGGAGAAACTGCTTTTTCACATCCAACCTCTTCTCAAAACAGTATTGATGAAGAGAACTAGAAAAGCTGATTTGCAAATTTTTTTATTTTCACAAATATTCACATTATTTGAGACTCTCAAGACACTTTTGCAAGTTGTTGCCCAGATTTTGGGTGGATACTGCTGGACGTCCCAGTGGCATAGTACAGTGCTGGAACAGTTGTGCTTGGCAGGTGTGCATGTGAGCTGTGAGCAGTGTCTGCCCTCACTGCTGACAGTTGTCACTGGCAGTAATAGCAGCCCTTCCAAAAAGGAGTTACAATCCCTTTGTCCCAGAAGGGTTTGAAAATGGTGCTTGCAATTATGTTTGTCGCTCCAACTCTCTGGCTGAATGCTGAGCAGACTTAATTCTGTAAAGAAAGGATGCTGAATGAGAAACCGAGCACATGATCCAAGATGAGAAGGTGTGAAAGAAGAGATATAACTTTAAACAAAAAGAACTTAAAATATTCCTATTCCAATTTCTGTGCAGAAATCAAGTACAGACTTACATGTTTGTATTTTCTCATGTGAAGAAGTTAACTCACAGCAGCTGGGACTATTAGGCCTTGGTTGCTAAACCCTTTTTTTTAAAAATAGACTAAAACAGAGGGTAAAAATACTGTCATGTTAAACATACTATTCAAAATAGCCAAATATCATTGTGTCCATTTTGGTTTTGACCTCTGTAATTTTTTTCCTATTATATTCACTTTGCTCCAGAATAGCTTCTGGCAAATGCCTAGAGATTTCTTTATGCTGTTGTATTTTTCATGCAAACACTTTTTCTTCATGTGAACCAAATAGATTATTTAAAAGTAAATCCATATAACTATGGATATATATTACATTTCTTTGGTTTTGCTTTCTCACTTTTGCTCAGTGTAACTTTTTTCTTAAATATGCTGTCCTGGAAAACTTTAAGAACCTAAATATGTGTTAATAATTTGTGTGCATAAATTAATAGCTGATTATGCTACATGGTAAATTAAGATCAAGAGTTTTGTCTGATCATTTGAAAAGACCACACCAAACAACACTAAATTGAAATGAATATATGAACCTTCATATAATTTGGTCTCTCTTTGGGAAAGATTTATAGCTTTTCAGGGGTAGATCTTGAATTTTAGTGTTTATAAACAGAGTTATTTTATCTTGGAAGTTCTGGTGTATTCGCCAGTGGTGTATATAACATGTACTGCAGGCTTCTGGTCTCCAGATAGATCATCTCTTCATACCTTCTATGAATTTTGTATGATCTTTGACATGTGAAAGAGACTATTGCTTTAGTTCAGGATAAATATAGTCTTCTATCTCATCAATGGCTCAAGCCTAAGTGGTGAAACTAAAATCCTCACACTTTCTTAAAAGGAATCTTTCTAAAATGCTTGAAGTGAATAAAATTAAGAATTAGGATTTTTTTAAAAAATCATGGAGATCACCACTTGCAGTTTGCTTTTTGGAAATAGTGCCTTGTGAATGTTTTGTTTTCCTGATTCATAACAGTGTGAATCATTTGCCTTTAGTTTCCTGGCCATGTTACCTTTGTAGTAACCACACTGGAGAAAATACTGAATGTACTTACCCACTTGGCACACGATTCTGTTTCTTTGCTTTCTACATGTTTTCCCCTCTATTCTTTCCAGGTCTGAGTTTTTTTCCGCTCAAATCCTGTAGTTTTATACACTTCTGAGTGTGATGCAACTTTTCGCTCCTATAGGGCTTCTTTTTCAAGTTAAGGTTGCCATGGCAGCTCTAGGGTATCTTGTTTTTTTTTCTTGTTTTGTGTTGCTAGGAAATGTTGAGAAGCCTTAGGTAATTCCAGAGATTAATTCCAAATTAAAAGTGGAAGAAAATTTATTATGGACTTATATAGATTAATAATGAGACCTATGTTTTAATTGTATCCAATTAATTGAAAAAATCATAACTGTGCTGTGGAGGTATATGGGTGTTAATGTAGCTAAGCTTAGCAGTGATTTTTCTTCTGGTATCTAGTCACCCCAAGACAACCTTCAAGGTTTTTTGGTTTTGTTTTTGTTTTGTTTTTATGTTTTTAAAAGGCAGAAGAGGGAGTGCAAACTGAGTGGAAAGTGCTGGGTTTATGTGAAACAATATGGTTTCACATAACATCCAATCAACATCTTGTGTGTGTTTCAGAGGGAACTCTTGGTTTCTCCCACTGCTGAGAGCATGGAGCTGACTCACTGTGTCCTTGTGTGCATGGGATACATGTGGTGTTTACTGTGTCCCTGGTGATATGCCCCACAGGTGCAGAACTGGTGTGTAATACTGCTGGTCTGCAGCCTGTAATGTTGAGAATGTCTCCAAGTCTGGGTACTGTGAGTGTCCTGGCAACTGTGTCAATATCACGTTTTTTTGCCAAAATTCTGTCATAGCTTATGGAGTCCTACTGTGCATTAAGTTCAGCTTAGATCCACTGTGTTTATTTAAGTGTAACTCAAATTCTTCTTTTTCGAAGTTGGAGATGTGCTACTGTTACTTCCCTTTTATATGTGTGGAGGCACTTCAGCATAGGTATTAACAGGACTGTTTCTTCATAGAAGACATCTGTGTTATTATTGAGTGGGATGACACTGACATGGCAGTGTGTGGATTTATTTGTGCTGTACTGGGTAACGAGTGACAGTGGTGCAGGAGGCCACGTGTGTGTGCTGGAACCTTGCTGTGTTCATGCAGGGTGCCTAGGCATGATCATCTCATGAAGTCAGCAAGTCTAAGTGCAAGGTGCTGCAACTGGCTAGGGGCAAGCCCAGACATGAGTACAGATGGGGAGAAGTCATTGGACAGCAGCTCTGTGGTGAAGGATGTGATGAAAGCTGGACTCGAGCTGGCAATCGCCAGCTTGGCAATGGCAAAGCACATCTTGGACTGCATCCAAAGCAATGTGACCAAAAGGTCAAGGTAGGTGATTCTGTTGCTTCACTCTGCCCCTGTGAGATTCCACCTGAAACACTGCATCCAGCTTGGGATCCTCAGCACAAGAAAGGCGTGGACCTCTTAAAATGTGTCCAGAAGAAGGTCATGAATATGACTGGAGGGACGGAGTACCTCTGCAGTGAAGACAGACTGAGACCTAGGATTGTTCAGCCTGGAGAGGAGAAGGCTTTCAGTAGTTTAAGAGGAGGTTACAAAAAGGAGGAAGAGGGACTTTTTATATGGGCAGATAGTGACAGGAAAAGAAACAATGATTTTAAACTGAAAGACGGCATCTTTAGATTAGATGTTAGGAAGAATTTGTTTGCCCAGAGACTGGAACAGGTGGCCCAGAGAAACTGTGAATGCCTCATTCCTGAAGATGTTCAAGGCCAGGCTGAATGATCTGCTGAGCAACTTGGTGTGGTGAATGGCAGGATGAGTTGAAACTACATGATCTTCAAGGTTCCTTTCAGCACTAACCATTCTATGACTCTATGATTTTTTTGTTGCAAAGATGCTTGCAGAAAATGTCAAGTTGTTTTAGTGCATTTTCCTTTAAATTGAGGGCTGAATCAGTCTTCCTTGTCATTTTTGTTGTGCTGTTCTGAATGCTGTAAGCTGTAACTCTTTGTTTTGACCAGTAGCTGTAAGTCAGCTGGACAGTGGTGATAAACAATTGACAAAGTTTCTCTTTGTTTCATCACCCTGAAAACAGTGACTTGGACAAGCTGTTGCAGACAACAGCTGCAGAGAGGTAAGCATTTATGATGCTGGTGTGCATGCCCCGCAGTAGGTGGTTCTGTGGTCCAGCTGGTTTTAACCATTCATGTTTCTCTGCCCCTTCTGTCCAATTTCATTTACACACACTGCCAAGCTGACGCATCTCTGCTCTAGCCGCTGGGGTTCAGTTGATTGCACGGGCAGTCTGCAGCAAAAGACATAAGAGGCACCAGCTTAAGACAGAGCCAAGAGAAATTTCTAATTGCTAAATGGTCTTCAAGAGGCTTTTTAGTGCTATCTGGTACTTGCTTTTCTTATTACCATAGCATCTTGCTGAAACTATGAGTTGGGTGTCATTGGAGGACCTTCTGCTTTGAAGATTGTTAGGATCTATAGCTTTTCACTGTATATGCAAGGAGTATTACCAGAGGTTTTTCTGTTAGCCTTCAAACTGGTTTGACCCTTTCCTAGCTGTGTAAAGGCTGCAGTCTGGAAAACCTGGGAAAAAACCACAACTGTGTTACATGGTCTTGCATCTGGTTTGTGTGGGCAACCTTCATCCTTTTGCCTGTGTAAAAGAGCTGCTCAAGTCGTGCCCTCAGACAGACATTTCTGTGGTTCAGAGACTATTTCTTTTTGGACTCCTGCCTTCAGCATCCCCAAAGACTGCTGATAGCCCAATTGGGAGCCTGCTGGGAGAAGAGTCACAGCCAATGGTCTGTTGCTGTTAAATTGTTGGTGGCAAAAACTGTGTCACTTCAGGCTCCCTGCGTAACTTCACATTGTTAGTGGAGGCCTCTTTCTCTGAAGGATCTCTTTTTTTGGAATTGTCAGGAGTTGAGTTGCTGAACTCTCCTCTTGTAGTCCTCTTAGAAATGTTTTATTTTCCATCAGTGGGCCAGTGGCTTGTCCCACAGCACTGTCCTATCTTTGGCCTAATCTTCAAGAAAGGAGAAGTTTTGGTGCTTCCTGGATGTGAATGCAAGTTTGAGACTAGTCAACTTCCATCTCTCTGAAGAAGAAAATGCTCTTAATATTGAGGACCTGTTCAGTAACTAAAACTGCATGCCTCTGAACCTAATTTCACAGTCTGGGAGTCTGATCCAGCTGTCTTTCAAGAGGAAAAAAGTAAAGTCTATGCAAAACTCACCTTTCTCATAACATTTCAAAGAACAGAATCACAGAATAGTTTGGGTTGAAAGTGCCTTTAAGGATTTTCTAGCCCAACACCCCACTCCCACATGTCCCATGCAATAGCAGGGAGATTCTCAACCAGATCAGGTTGCTCAAATCCCACTTCAACCTGACCCTGAATGTTCCCAGAGACAGGGCATCTACCAGCTCTCTGGATAACCTGTGTCAGTGTTTCACCACTCTTATCATACCAAATTTCTTCCTTAGTTCAAATCTACGCTCTTCTAGTTTAAAAGTATTGCCTCTTGTTCTATTGCAATGGGCTCTGCTATCTTCCTTACACGCCCCATTTAATATTAAAAAGCTGCACTATGGTCTCCCTGGAGCCTTCACTTTCCAGGGTGAACAATCCTAAAGCTCTCAGCCTCTCACAGGAGAGAGGCGCTCCAGCCATCTGGTAATTTCTATGGCCCTTCTTTACAATCTGTTCAAATGTATCCATTCTTTCCTGTGCTGGGGATCTCAGAGCTGGATGCAATGTTCCATGCAGGGTCTCATGAGAGCAGAGGAGAGGTGCAGAATCACCTCCTTGCACTGCTAGCAATGCTTTCTCAGCTTTTTATCCATCAACATCCCCAAGTGCTTCTCAGCAGAACAGCTCTCTTTCTGTTCACAACTCAGCCTATTTTCAGCTGAGCTGTATTCTTACTGGCCATACTGTACAGTCTGGAAAGAGAGTGGACTGCAGCATCTTTAGTGCAGTAGGGATAGAGCCATCTTCTGTGTATAGACACAGCTGGTAGGGTGTCTAGATTTTCTCATGGCTGTGGTTATCACTTAGGAAAGCCTCTTGACCAAATGGAGATGGCTGCTTTTGCTCGTGGAATAACTTCTCTGTTCAGTTATTTTCTCCTTGGAGTGCAAAGCGTTGGTAGGACTGAGCACAGAACATAGGTGTCTTTGACTTCAGCTGTTGCTTCTCTGGCTTTTCCTGCTTAGCAGGATCTAAGAAACCTGCTCTGGGTAGAGTCAGGAGATGGTAGGATGGGGAGAGTTCTGTTTTGGTGGTGAGATTCCTTTAGTTTATTTGTGAGTACTCATTTTATAGTACCAGGAGGATGGAGAAGCAAGATACCTTGCTTCCGAATATTTACAGCCTTAGGGATGAGAGGGTGAGAAGTAGCTTAGGTGCTTTGTGAGGCTACTACAATTCAAGCAAACCTACTATAACCAAATGATTGACAGTTCAAGTGTATCACTGAACTTACCTGTTTGCTTAATAAGTAGCTTGTCTTATTTTCACTTGTCTTGTTACTTTGTTATTTTCTACCAGCATATCTGAAATACAAATGAATAGGAATTCAGATGTGCTGCCTTGAAACTATAGAGCTCAGAGGCTACAAAAACATTTCTTTGAAATATCTGTACCTATAAAGAGAAAGTGTTTTCATGCAGACAATTCTGAAAATATAAAGTGCAAGGCAATTTACATTGTGTGGAGAAAACTACATTTTTATCAGGCAGGGTATATACTGGTAGCTCCATTTAAAGCAGAAGCAGGTATGACTGGTTGGTTGATAAGACCAGAGAATTCTGGGAGACTGGGAGATGAGAGAGAAAAGAGCTGTTGAATACAAGTGATCTATAAGGATACTCAGTAGGTGTGTGAAAAACCTTAACAAGATTTTCATTGCTTTTGGATTTTCTGAGGAAGACTATTTACAGTGTGGTTTCACTGAACTTTAAGACAAGCAAAAGCTTGAAGTTTCTCACCACAGTGAGAAAGGAGGCTATTTTTAATGCTTGACTTCTTAAAGATTTCAGAGATTTTTTCATTCCTCTCTCACCATTGTTAGAAAAGTTCTGAGAAAACCAAAGCTTCTAGTGACAGCTTTCCTGGTGACATTTAGCAAGGATTGTGCAACAGACTTCTAAACTTAAACTAGGTTGTGCTTTTGTCTGAGAGAGAGCACCAATATTGCATGCAGGTCTTTGCATGTTTCTGCTGAATTGGGAAATAAGCTGGTGAAGTCCATGTACTGCATTCAGCATTCCTTTCAGTGACAGTATTCAGACTGGCCTGTGGTCACAGTTGTAAGCAAAAAAGCTAAATACGTCTGTGTTGGCAAGCTGCTACAATGGAAAAGTAGCGCAAAGCTGAGTAAAAGCTGAGTCCCACAAACTTCCAGTAAAATGAAAGTGCTGCTTTTAAGTTACTCATGAAAATAGACTCGTCCATCAGCTTGAATGATCCTGTCTGGATAAGCAGACTGGTGTTTTTTATGTAATTTAAGATTACTGTGATAGAAAAAAAAATAAAAGTATTTTTCCCCAGTCTGTGACTAATTAGCCCGTGGGCATTTTCTGAAAACTATTGTCTTTTAACTGCCAATGGATCTCTTCAGTGAACTCAAAGGCAGTCCTGCTGAACAAAATAAGTCTGCTTGCGCACCAAGGACAACTTCAGAAGGGAGTGATAAAGCCCCTGAGGGAAAAAGGCAGATTAAACCTGTATTTTGGCTTCTGTTATGTTAGGCATATACTATGGAAGAGCAGGCAGAACAGAGAAAATAACCTACTTAGTTTTGACCAAAATAAAACTTTGTTTTGAAAGAGTTAGATTGACTTAGGCTGAATTGTCTTGGTGCTGATATGCCCTTTAAGTCCCACTGATTCATTGTTTGGAAAGTAGAGGCTGTTATTGTTGTCTTGCATAACAGCTTTGAAGCTTTGGTTTACTCCCTGGCTTCGCTAGATTTCTTGTTTGTTTTCCTCTGTCTGTCTACAGGCAGTTGTCCTTCCTCCTTCCGTCTTTTGAGCATGCTGCAGTAGCTGTGCCTCCTGCAGTGGCCATCATTGCCTTTGTGGGGGTGGGGGAGTTTTATTAACTAATCTGGGCAAACTGATTCTTCCATGTTCAGCACTTCTGTACCCATCTTCCTTCTCCAAGCACTCGTCAACAGCTTCTTTGTATAAGCCAGTGCTGCAATTTCATGGCTAGGAGTCCTGGCAGAACCAAGGTGGAAGCTGTGTCATCTCTGTATGATGGGAAACAAATTGGGAATTTTGGAAGCTCTTCCAGGGTCTGGAGTAAAATAGTTGGGTTTGGTGATCCACCAGAAGGCAGAGGGCTCTACTATGTTTCAGGGCAGCCCTGGGGATATTAGCTGGACTGAACAACTATTTACGTCTTCTTCCTTAATAAGAAGGACAATAAAATAACATCTTGTTTTCTCATATTCTAGCAGTGATTGACAGTGCTCTTTAAAAAAAGCTGTTTTTTCAGTTGTTGAGCACTATCTTGTTTTGTTTGAGGTTTTGTTTTTTTCAGTGAGGGGAGTGGTGGGAATAATTACTTGAAAGATTGTAGTGCAGGCAAATTCAAATACTTCCTCTTATTCTGGATTGTTGACTGCCTTATATAAGTCGGTGACATATGGAACAAAGATTCATAATAATTGCATCTGTTTAAGAGAAATGTTTATATTACTAGAAGTACTGATGGCTGTCTGTTCAAAGCACTGAGATTTACAGAAAGCCTGGTAATGTTTTGATGGTTTCATTTTACCCTTAATTCATTATTTCATTTTGATGAAAACAAGATGTATGCTACATGATCAAATTTATAATCTGGTGTATTGACTTGAAGTTAAAAATCTTTGGCTTTGATAAATTGTTATGCTTTAGCAAACTGAAAGTAGTCATGCTGATTTACAGCATGTGAGAATCTGACCCTAACTCTTCAGACTGTGTAGTCAGATGTAGTTGTAGTGCACTCTTAACAGTAATGCTCTCTTTACTGCAGCTACTGAAAATGAAAATTACTGGAAGTATTGAAAAGAAATTCAGTAGTCTCTGCTGGAATGAATCACCCTTCTGGAGTAAATGGTAGAGCTATTACTCTCTGTAGTACCTGTTACATTTATAACATAGCCATGCTTGCTAAGAGGCACAAGGCTTGAAACTGCACTGCACATCCTTCTGCCCCGAGGAAACTGCTGCCAAACTTCATGTGGTGCAGAGGTTGCTGTTCTGTTGGACCAGGCGAGTAGTAAGGTAAAAAATGTCTATTCTGTCATCTTCCAAAGGGGTCTACTGAATCCCAACAGTTCCCTGGGAAACAAAAACCAAATCCTACTCTTGGTGCTTGTCACCCTGGAGTCTGCAACCATGGCAAAGTTGCTCTTGGAACCATCTGCTAGGAATGCAGGGCTCTGGCCAAAGCTACCACAAGGTATATGTCCTTTTGCTACCTGTAGGAAGCTGGACTTCTTGTGTACACCTTCTGGACTTCTTGTGTATCCTTTAGTGGCAATCAGAGTTTGGAGCACTTGTGGCTTGCTGCAGTCCCATTACAGCTAAGTCTGGAAATGGTGGGAAGTGCTAAGGGGCATGGCCCTGTCTTTTCAGACACCTGTCGGTCTTTGGCAGAAGACGTGCTTTTGTAGCTGCTGGGACTTGTTCAGATGAAAAAACAAGGATATGACTACAGATGAGTTTCATTTGATGTGTGAAATACAGTAAGGGGTTGAAAGTTGTCATATGAAAAAGGAGGATAGAGATTCTTGGGGTGTGGAAGTTTACTTGTGAATACAGAGGCACACTTCAGCGTAGGAGTTAAGTTATACTTTAGATATCTGAAGAGGGCTTTGTCCATGTTTTTCCATCCTTTACTTAATTTTTTTTTAAATAACCTTTTTAACATGATATATTTAGATAATCTATAACATTTGCAGACACCTGTTGTTGAAAAAACCAAATTGTTCAATATTTAATCTGGTAGAAACTTTATTTTATTTCATCCTATAAAATTTTCATGTGCTTAGGAAGATATAAATAACATTCCCCTGGCCACCCAAGTCTAGTGACAGAGTCAGTTGGTAACCATAACCACAGCCTTTTCTTAGCCTTGCTTTTCTGAGCATCTTAGTAGAAGACAGATATAAACAAAGATATTGTGCATGGAAGGTTCCCCCTGGAACCGAAAGTTGGCATTCATAACGTGTGAAATGCTAAAATAAAAACAGACTGACTGTGTGCCTGGGTCTGGGTGTCAGATAAAAGAGATAGAGGGAAGCAATGAACTCAGCCAAGATTGCACATGGATTTGTGTTAGTGTAGGGGATTGTGCTGCACAACTCTTCCATTAACAGTCCACAACATCCTCTGCAAAGGCTGGTAGTGTGATGAGAGCTCATGCTGGCACCAGCTGCTGAGGATTACAGAAGTATATTTCAGTCTATCCTTTTACTGCTTGGGATGGTTGAATGTAAAGTGGTGGTTGTGAAGGGGAGGAAAATTTCTCTTACAAGTTGCTGAGTCTGTAGTCAGCTTTTACAGATAGGCAGGAAAGGATCTTACAGTTGTAACAGTGCATCCAGGGAAATATGTGCCCATTGTGTTATTGTCGAAAAAGGCAACTTGAATGCTAGACATAATTAGGAAAAGACTGGGGAGGAGTGGCACAAAAAGCCACCTCTGTGCCACAGTATAAAGTCAGCATGCTGGCTCCCTCTGGGCAATGGCTGAGCTGCTGCTGAGCCTGTAGGTGTCTGATGCAGCATTAGATCTTGAACATGACGTTTTCCTTTCTCTACTTTATTTTAGTCCTCTTGTAATTCTTTCATGTAATCTATGTACATTTATAGGGCTTTTTGTAGAGGACTGTAGAGATTTTCCATTTATGTAATACTCTTACATACATCAGGCCATCCGTTCTAGTAAACTCTCCAAGACAGGGACTTCTTCCAAGTCTTACATTTAACAAGATGCCTCACAGAATTACTGCACTTTATTTAGTTGTATTTATATTCGCATTAATAAGCTGGGTATGTTCTTTAATGCATTGCATTTAAATTTTTCCAGAAATGAAAAATTTATTGTGCTCTCATAGCTGGGAAAAAGAATTCTGAGTTTCTAAGCCGTTTGTGACTGATTTAATATTTTGTTTTAAAAACAAGAATAAGCCCTTTAGTCAACTAGGTCATTCAGTAATCTGTAACCTTTGTTAAAAGATTAGAAGAAACTTGGCAGGCACTTGCTGGGAGTTGAAGTTGGTAAGAGTGAGCAGAATGCAAGTAAGTTACGGCAGTCACAAATAATGCCAAGGCAAATGAAATTATTATTTCTCAAGTTGTCCAGGCAATACTGAGGAGCAGTGTTACTGTCACTTTGTCAGAATATGACGTGTTCCCTTGTGGTGGCTCTGTGACAGGCCGTGCCAGTTGGCCGAAGGAAGCAGTGTGTTGTTTCCTGCGAGTCACTGGAGTTTGCTGTGTGCCAGCATGCACAGGGCTGTGCTTGGAGCCAGCTGCAGGAACTCCCCTGTCTTCCAGGATAGCTGGGTGCAGAAGCTGTCTCTTTTGGGGTCCAGTGTGAGTAGCACACAGCAGGCTGCGAAAGCCAAGCATGGTGGCACTCTGCAGTGAGGACAGCAGGAGGGAATTGTCGCAAGAAGCAGATTGTTACTGCTGCTTGTAGTACCAGAGCGGGTTAATTGGGACACAAAAACCTGAGGCAGAGGGGGCAGGAGGTGGCTGGCAGGAAGGCAATCCAGACAACAGAGGGTTGGAGGAGGAACTGCAAGTCACTTTGCAGGTACTTTTGTTAAGCTCAAAATGAGTAGATCCACAGTAAATCCTGTGTTGAACTGATCACAGGAGAGTATCAAATCCGTTTTGTTCTTGTGTTGATACTCCTTTTTCCTCCCTGGAGAGCAATTTGACAGTTCTACTTATAAAAATGTTTAGCAAATGCAAAGTTAGACTTCAGCGTTAAAAGAAAAAATTAAGTAAAACCTAGCATGTTATAATACAAATATTCAAATAAATTTCTGTTTGAAAACCACCAAAACTGAATTATGGTGAGTGTTTTACCAAAGAGGAAACAGACGTAAATTTTAACTTCTAGACTTTTCCTCAGGACTGAATTGTCCTTTCAAAAGGGGAGAAGATTATGTGTTATATATGGGATTTCATGAGCAATTCTCACCCAGATACCATTTGCATGGGACACCAAAACATAGCTAGAATTCCCACAGGAAACTGTTTTCTTCTTCCTTCTTTTGGATTCTGCTTTGAAGTCTGTTGAGGACAGAAAGAAAAATGCTTATGTGGAAAAAGTGTGACATATTGGAGGGTATAAATAGCCATCATTTTTCTAGGAAGTTTTACACAGCTCATGAGTTACGGTGATTCCCAGCTTTTATGTCCTGTCTTGCTGGGGAGGCCTGGAGAGAGATGCTTTCTATGTTTTTTATGTCGGAGAGCTGCTGGCTGTACATTCCATGAGTTGCCATATGTACACATGGCCTTTGTCTTTATTAAAACACCAAGTCAAACAGAATGTGGTAGGAAAAGTGGCCCAGGAAGTGATGACGTATGGACAGAGCCTGCTGTAAAGCCAGATCCCATGCTCCATGTGGACAGGGAGCAGCACTGTGATGCCCAATGGCCAAATGGCTTCTTGTTGAGCATTGGCAATACCTAGTTTTTCACAGGAAAGAAGTACAGTAATTTCACGATTATAAGCCACACTGAGTATAAGCCGCACTTGCGGGTGTCGGCAACTTTTCATTCTTTGTCCATACATAAGCCGCACATTACAATACAAAGCATGATAAAAGGTATCTATTCTATCTCCATCTGTTGAGGGTGGGGGCAGTGATCCTTATCTCAACGGGAGATATTCTGCTAATGGGCCATCCACTGAAACCAGGCAGGCCATTGTTCTTTATCTTTTCACAACCCATCCTTCCTCCAGGGAGTCATTCTTATAATGGCCCATTGAGTCCCACTATGTGACTGATAAAATTGCTTCATCCCATTGGAAGTTGCTCCAGCCAGGGGGAAGAGCCCAACATTTCTTACCAAGATAAAAACAGAGGTTTTGGGAGCCCCTTTCTCCACTGGACTCCAGAGGAAAACTGGATTTCTCCACATCACCACTGGACCTCCGGAGGGAAACTGCACCTTCTACAGGACCACTGCTCCAACTGAATCACATCTGTCACTGCAAGAGGATGCAGCCACCATTTAATTGAACTGCTACCAACACCCTGCCTGATGGGGTGTCGGGTTGTACTCTGACTTTGTCAGGGTTTGGAGTTTGTTTCTTTGTAGTACTGTATTTCTATTTTAATTTCCCTAGAAAAGAACTGTTATTCCTAATTCCCATATCTTTGCCTGAAAGCCCCTTGATTTCAAAATTATAATAATTTGGAGGGAGGGGGTTTATATTCTCCATTTCAAAGAGAAGTTCCTGCCTTTCTCAGCAGACACCTGTCCTCCAAACTAAAACAGCAACTTTTTGTTCTTTGTCCGTATATAAGCCGCACCTGATTATAAGCCGCACTTTGGGTTCGGACCAAAATTTTAGTCAAAATGGTGTGGCTTATAATCGTGAAATTACTGTAATTTATTACAGCAGAAGTCCTCAAGGTAAAGCCCCCTAAACCTTTAAATAAATGTTTGTACAGTGTTTGAAATCTGCAATTGAAATTGCCTTCTTTTGACTTAGACAACCTATAGATGTGTCTGCTTGTAGCTCATCACTGAGTTTGTATGGATCAAGAAATCGTCATTCTTTGAAGAGATCAGCCTGTCCTCCTTCTTTAAATGCTTTTTCCTCAGAATTTTGCATTTCATCTACTGAAACTTTGCACACAGTGTCTTCTGGCTTGTTTTTCCTAATGAAAGGTCACACCTTAAAACCCACAAAACTTCTCCTAGCTGTCAGATCTTAAGACTTAATTAAGTCTCTCTGGATCTGTTGATACAAATGTAGGATTCTGCCACCTGCCCCCTCCTCCCAGTAGTTTGCTGCCATGTTGGGTTTATTTCTTTCTGTGTGGAATGTGCAAAACAAAAACAAAATGGTGACTTGTAGGAGTAATTTCACCCTCTGAGGAATGTGACAAGCAGAGGAGGAGTTGTGTGAGTAGCTCCTGAAAAGCGTGTGAAAATCTTTCACTGAGAATGTTACCTGCTATGTTTGGGTACTGCTTATCTCCCACTGTTTGTCTCCTGATATTCCTTAATTTGATTATTTGCAAATGCTTCATTTTTCTGGCTCACATTTTAGGAAACTAATTGTCTTCTGTGTTGTCTTCTTCTGTATGCACTCAAACAATTAAAACCTTTATGCACCTTCCTGTTTTACTCCTTGTCTGAAACGTTTGGCTTTATTGCTTCTCTGAAGTTGCTGACTTAGTATGTTTTTGTGTGTCATGAGATGTTTCCTTATCTGAACCACATGTTACTGTCTTTATGCAGGACTGAGTTTTGCTGGGTTTGTCAGTGCAAGGAGAAAGTTGTGGTATCGCCTAGTGACTTGGGTTGTCTAAATAAGTAGAGAACATCTCTGAAGGCCCGTGGGAAGAGCTTCTCTTCCCAGCAGCTGGTTGTCTGAATTCCCTCAGGTGTTTGGGTAGGGCTCAGTTAACTTGTGCATTGAGTTTGTCAGCAGTTAAATCTAATAGCCACTTGGAGAGGGTGGTCTTGCAGACTTCAGTTCCCGGCTGTATCTTGCAGATCATAAAATTCCTGTGATCAATCTGCACCACCATGCTCTCTGCTTTCCTTTCTAGCCAGCCTGCCTCTGAACTAGAAAAATGAGGAAAAACAGTGTAATTTCACTGAATTTCATTAGTCACTGTGGATTCCTCCTTGGCTAGCTCTCACCTCTTTATGAAGTTCTTGACATCTGCCTTTTTATATTAGAAGCTTCATACTCTGTTTTTCATGGTCAGAGCCATGTGAACCTTTCTCACAATACTTCTGCCTTCAGAGGGCATTTCCCTCACCTAGCCAGGTCAGATAAACTTTGGGCACCACTTTGAGACAGTGACAAGGTCACCTGAACAAGTGGCTGAAGCAGATGTCTTCAGGGTGTGAGTGGCAAATTTCAGACTGTAGGTGGAATGGGCAAGTCGCCTTTTCTCCTGTAGCTTCTGCAAACCTGTTCTCACCGCAAGCAGGTAACCCTCCTAAGAGCATCAGCAGAAATAATGCTGACACCTAAGGAAGGAGCAAGTTTAATTATGGTATCATTATATTACCACTGTGTCCATGTTGAGATAACACATCAGTGATGAGGATTCACCGTTCTCTGTGTGCACTCAGACCTGTTTTCTGGAGCAGGAAATGCATCTTTCTTCTGACCGGACAATGACTTTGCTTTCTTTGGTCTCTCCTCTGTGCTAATAGGCTGTGTGCTCCTCCCCACCATAGAGATCACCTCCAAATCTCTTCAGCATTTGCATCTGCAAGAATCCATTCAATCATCCTTGCTTTGACTGTTTCCTTTCCTAATGTGCCCTATTTTGTTGGATCAACCATGAACCTTAGAGAGGCACGTAACATTTCATAGCACCATGCAGAAGATTCTGTTCTGCTCCTTCCCACTTTATTTCACCAGTGCAGTAATCATTCCAGGTTCAACCATAGATGGTGAATAACAAGTTTGAACACAGTAGAGACTTGCATTGCGTCTTTTTCTGACTTGCAGATTAATGAAAAAAGGAAATATGCCTACTGCTTATATTAAGATGAATGCTGAGAGAAAAGGTGTCATCCTTTTCATGCTACCAAAAATTTATTTTGTATGGATTGGCAATAAGTAATTTAGAGAAGTGGACTTGGATTTTAATGTTTCAGTTAGTCTGGAAGAAGCAGCATTATGCAATCAAAATTCAATGAGCTGGAGAAAGGGGAGGAGAGGAAATTAACTGCTTTTGGTGGCATGAGAACATACAGTCAGTGGCAGCAATGGACTGCAGATGGGAAGTTTGAAGCTCTTGGGATGTTGTCAGATACTTGTGAAACTTAGGAAGTGGTACACTGTGCTTATGAAAAGCAGGGATGGGAAAATCCCCTGTGTACAGCAACAATTGCCACTGACAAGTGATCTGCCCTGGCACTGGAAGAGGTCTGAGCTTCCACTGAAGAGGTCAGGACCTGAGCATCTGCACAAGCCTTCACACTTGAACGGGTGGAGAGTAATTCTGAAACAAAGAGGACTCTAAATCCATAGTTGCATGACTTATTAGTTCCTAATTAATCAGAGGTGGTGGGAATGAAATAAAGAATCCCTTGTTTTCTTCACACAGCTTAATGTAATACAAATTTATGGTAAGAGGCTGTGGAAAATATCCCCTCCAGGAGAAATGATCTTCTAAAACACTGTAATGCTTGAAACCATGCTTCATGGAGCTTGGATGGAATTATAAACCTGTAATAAAATAAATAGTTAGTTACTCTTGACTTTCAAAGCTGCCTGTAATTGCCTTGAATTTTGTCTCCTTCATCCATTACGCTTGGTTTGTGACAATACTTTGTTTTCTCACATTTATATCACATGCACTAGCTTGTATAAAAATTCACTTGCAAACATGTCCTTCTGCTTTGGCTACATCAAAGAGTTGGTTTGGACTGTTTAAAACTTTTCTTGAAATTTAAGAACTCATTTTATACTCATGGAGAGAGAGTGTGGGAGGACATGACTTGGGGTAGGTAGGTTTGTACTGTTCTGGGATAAACTCTCCTCCCTTTTTCATTGCTAGCATCTTAGTAGCAAAACAACTTGGATTTCATGCTCAGGGTGTGACAATTGTGTATGTTCTCAAACCTAGAGAATAACAAATGTGTTTAAAAAAATGTATTCCTAATTGCATTTTATTCTGTTTTTGGTTTTGTTTGCTTGTTTGGGTTTCTTGGGGTTTTTTTCTCTGTTGCTTGTGAAGAGTTACTCACAGTTCTTATTTTATTTCCACAGTTTGCAACTTCATGTCTCACGAAAAGTGCCTCAAGAATGTCAAGATTCCATGCTCGTGTATTGCTCCCAGCCTTGTAAGGGTGAGTAAAGAAAGTAAAGACTGGCTTGTGTCTTTCTTGGGGTAATGCCACACATTTATCACTAATGAACATAGTGTTGTACAGCAGTGGTTTTTTTCATATCGTAATGAAAAAATTTTATTAGTCATCACTGAAGCTTTTATCTCACAGGCAAAGCTACACTTCCTTGAGAAGTCTGCTATGAGTAATTGTAGTCTGTCCTTGAAGACCAGTTATTTGCATTCTTTAAATGTTACTAGATGTTCTAATTGTGTGTCATTACCTAGAAGTCTTGCAATATTGGAGGGAATGACTGGTGAAACTGCACCATGTGTCATAAAGATGAACTCTGTAAATCACCATTTTTTTACAGCTATTACATACTAAGCTACTCTGCCTAGAAAAAGGACCTGTGATTGTCTTCTATTGATTGCTGCATTTTAAGAATCTTTGTGTTTATTGTGTCTAGAGAATAAAATCATTGCATTCTAAGTATAGGATTTTAAAGCCAAAAAAAAGAGGGCTGGACTTCAGTTCATCAACAGTAGTTCCAAATTGATTTTGGAAAGTAATACCATACTTGCTTTCAGATGTCTTGTGACCTTCTCTCACAAGACTTTATGTGTAAGAGTTTGATTCAAAGGTTGTGAAACATGAATCAACTTTACAGAAGATAATAGGATCCAACTAAAGTATTAAGAATCTAAACTGAAGAGAAAGCAAAGTGTGTTACCCACTTTGGAAAGGATGACAGAAGAGGAACGAAAGGGGAGAAGGACATGAGAAATTTACTAGGGAAGTAGTAAAACACTACAAACACCTTAAGGAGCCCCAGGCAAAAGTCGAATGAGACATGGCTGTAAAATCAGTCATGTTCATTACAGACCTTGCTGACTCAAAGCATATTTATGGGAATCCATTGTGTAAACCTTTGAAGGGGAGCTGATTCCCTTCTTTGTGTTGTAAAATGTTTTACAAGTTCCTTTGTGTTGTAGGGGGTAAGATGTGGAAGTTTGAAAACAATATGCAATTTAAGTTACAGGGATTGGATAGAGAGAAATTACCTGTTTGTTTTTCTTCAGTATGCTTTGTCTAGGTGATAAAGCTGGTAGGCTTTGCCTAGCAAAAGTGCAAAGCTTTGCTTTTTTTCTTTTTTGCTTTTCCTTTTTCCTTACATATCTTTCTTCTTGAGAGGTGTCAAAAAGGTGTCTGATACATAGAAATCTGCCAGTGAAATGGTAAGAAATACTGCTGTAAGTCTTAGAACTCGTGGTAAAATGATATGTAGGTAGTGAGAAGTGCTGTTACTAAGAATTAGCATCTTCTGCTGTTTCAATATGCAGGCAGTCAGTTGTAGTGAAAAGAATATTGAATCAGATGATATACCTATCTACAAGGGCCTTTAGGGGGATGGCAAAAATCCAACTGGAAAACTAATTTAATTCAGAGTGTGGGTGTTGCAAACATTTATGACTTTTTCTTTGTGGATTTGCTCTAAATTTAATTCATTGTTCAAAATAGTATTTGTTCCTCTGCTTTTATATGGTAAAAGTTCTCTATTTAAACTTATTAATGTTCCCATTTGCATCAATTGTAGACGTCAGTGTAATTTTTTTTCTCTCGTCAGTTCCTGAAATCTATCTGCCCCAAAACATAGTTTTTATCTTGTGATTTATCTGTAAACAATAAACACAAATTGTACTGCACAGCGAGGACAGTTATTTGGTGGTGTTGTCAGTCTTTGAAACTATTTGCAGTTCAGCGTTGCTGTATTTAGCTGCAAAGAGTCTTCTGTGTTTTCTGTCTTGAGCTGTAATGATTTTATTTTGGAAACTCTGGATTGTACTGTTCGTTCTGGACAGTCATGTCTCCTTGACGTGGTCATCCAAGTTGCATTAATCCTGATCAGCTGTACAAGTGAAGTCTACCATATGGGAGACGTCGATTTGCATGCAGACTCTGTCAAAGCAAATACCAGACTTGGCATTTGCGTAAAAAATATAACAGAGCAAAAAACAAGTGACAGCCATTTATACAATTTGTGGAAAGTTTATTTTCTTAATCTCTCCTTTCAGATTATTTATTTATTAAAAGATCTGACGTAGGAGGGAACACTGGTGGGATTTTTTTCTGATAGTTCTTTCAGCTATGTCAATATTCAGTGTGTTACAGAACTGAGACTTTTTTTTACTTGCCTGGATTTCATCTAGAGAAGATGGCAATTGTTAAAGCTCATCAGAATGTGTGTCATTTGATACTAAGTCAACCCATCAGAGAATAATTTTTCAGCAGATGTTTGGTGGAAACTTTTATTCCTGACAGTAAGGTTTCCTTCCCAGGGTCAAGAAAAGGCCCAGAGAGTCACAAGCATGGCACAACTGCATCCAGCTTCAGATTGTCCTTGATTAATTCATTCTTAAAACTGATCTATGATGGTTTTTTTCTCTATTTTAAATCACTGTCACCTGCATTTAGTATTCCAGAGTGGATCCAGGTCATGATGTTTCTAAACAAGCCTTCATGGATCAGTCTTCTGAAAAGTTTGCAGGGCATATGATTTGTTCCAATGGTAAGGTCTTAGCACCTTTTTCAAATTCAAACTTTCTCTTTTGTACATTCCAGTAAGTATTTTCCTACTTTGCGGTACACTTTTTTTTTTAAAAAAGGAAGGGAGGACAAAAAATAATCCGCACCCAAACACCAACACAAACCAAAATAACAGTAAAAACAAAACCTTTTGGGGGGTCAAATGTGGAGTTTTCCCTTGTTAGGTTGGAATTGAAGCTGTATTACAGCTTCTTAGAAGTGTGTGTGTATTTTCTATAGAACTGTTCTTGCAAAACTAAATTAAAATGAGACCGCATGAAGAATGGTTTAATGATGTTCAGCATTTGTTATGCTTATTTTTCCTTATTAGTGTGTTGGTGCATTGCTCTAATGGTTTCTAAACATTTCCATTTTAAGAAGGGTTTAAAGTCTGCTCACGAGGTTTTATTGTGTACCGTTGTTCCTAGACCCAGGTTGTCTAGAATGGAAAAATGCTTGTTGAGGTTATCAGCTTCTGAATCTTGTTGTACTAAAAATAAAGCTTTCCTTTGTAAGGAAAACTGCTGCATTCATGAGCTGGGGTAAGGGATGGGAAAGCTGTGGTGCTTGCAGGGGTCTCTGCTCTTGTCCTTGTCTGCTGACCTGAGTTTATCCCTCTGGTTGCTGGGTTCAGCTGTGTGCGGTGTGATTATTTGGGTCGGTAATGATCTGAAAGTAGAACATCTTTCTGGGACTGCCCATAGCAATGGGATGAGGGGTAATGGTTTTGAACTAAAAGGGGATGCATTCTGACTAGATTTAAGGAAGAAATTTTTACAATAAGGGTGGTGAAATATTGTCACATGTTGCTCATAGAGGTGGTAGATGCACCATCCCTGGAAGTCTTCAAGACCAGGTTGGACAGGGCTCTGAGCAACCTGATCCAGTTGAAAGTATCCCTGCTCACTGCCTGGGAGTTTAGACTAGATGACCTTTGAAGGTTCTCTTCCAACCTAATCCGTTCTGTTACTCTATGATTTTATTTGGGCCCTTGCTGTGTAGCACTGACCACCTTCTTCAAGAAGGTCTCTCTCCAGCTCTCCAGCGTTTGACCCGTGCTTGTATTGCTTCAGCAAGGCAGTTGCTAGGAGATAGTCACATGGCATAATTTAGAATCCAAATGAGGGTTAAAACTTCTTGCTCCTGCTCTTGGCACTGGACCAAGGTTTTCTCCCTTTTCTCCCTGCAGTAGAACCTGAGAGTTTAAGGGAAGGAAGGGCTAGCTCCTGCTAGTTCATAAACTCAGGAGAGTTTATTGTGCTCGCTTGAAACTTGATCAGAATTCCCAGATGAGCTCTGCAGCTATACCAGTGACTCTTCAGTTTCAGAAGCATTATGGGATGTCACTATGTTTGTTTTAATTCTTAGTATTTGTCTTGATAAAAGGACAGGGACATCGATTTCCTCTGTAACAATAAAAGCAAGGAGTGAGTGACTTTAGCATATAATTTTTTCTTTACAGTACAAAAAATTACTAGACCAAGCAACTCTTAATTGCAGTGGAAAGTTTTCATGCAAGTCTTACTTTTGAGTAGAAGTATCATATAAGTCTTGTTTGAACTAGTATGGGATGCATTATCCATTGCAAAGGGTCCTTGAAACCTTTGGGAGCATGTAAGGCCAATTGTCCTGTCACAGACATCCGTAGGATGAAGAAAAATAATCCTGGATATAGTGGCATGGCATATAGATGTGTGCATCATTCCCTTGCATTAGCCCCAGTTAAAATTTTGATAATTATTTGATTTGTCTCTTCCGTCTTATTATGTGTTGAGACACCATTTAACTTTGTGTTCTTATTACATTTCAGAACTACTATATGGGATGCATACTTACATGGCCTTTTAACACCAACCAAGAAATCAAGTGCTCAGAGCAAGAATGTCAATTTGGACACAAGTGTAGAGTAGTTGATAGGCATTATCCCTAAAAAGAGAAAGAAATAGAGGACATTCCAGAGCACACAGTGCTCTGTAGAAATATTCAAGCTGCAGAAATAATTTACTACTAAATAAGAGGTTTCAAACAAATCAAAGTACTATTTGTGATTGCTGAGTAATAAGGAAGTAATTGAAAAGATGTCAGTAAAGGCAAAAGTTGAATCACAAAGTTGTTGGCATCACTTAGAGAGGGTATAGTCTAAGCCTGGACAGAACAGTCATGGGTTGTAGTGAGGTGTATTCGCCATATCTGCCTTCCTAGAGCAAAGGTTTATGGTGTTGGAGTGAACATTAGAAACTTTAGATAGGGAAGTACTTCTACACTTAAACATCCATACATGTTTTTGTTTCAGAAACACCATTTTAATTTTTATCACCAATTTTTTTTATGTTGTTAGCAGTCTTTTAGAATGACCCTGTGTGACTGTCCTTGTGGGCATGATGTGATGAAGATGGTTACTTCCAAGCTGCTTGTGCTTATCCTTAAAATGCAACAGTGTTTAGGAATTGCAAGCTAGTGATCCTAAGTTAAATTCCGTTGAATCAACCTTTGGAGGCTGTTTTTGTGTGTGCTAGTATCCTTCTTTCTGTGTACCCTTTCCTACTCAGAAGTTGCTCAGCCTCACACTCTTTAGGTCCTGCAACCCTGGCTTCTTAATCTCTCCAGTATTTTTCACAAAGTCATGCGAAGTGCAAGTCATCCTGATGTCGTGGAGGAGATGCATAGGCAAAATAATATGTAGACATAGGCCTAGGAAAAGTTTTTAGTTGGTAGGTTTTTTTAAGACTGCCCGAGACAGTAGCTGTTCACACTGTCATTTGGCATGTTTGTTATTTCTCTCATTGCCCGTTTAGCCTGGAAGTCTTTGCCTCATGATTCAAAATGAAGCTTTCTTCTGCCTGAGCTGGTAGAAAAGATCCTGCTGCTGGGTGAAAAACAGTCTTCCTGAAGTGTATTTTTCCCCCTGCTGAGGCATCCTGAAGGTTGCAGACCAGTAAGACAGCCTGGTCTGACTCTACACACAGAGGATCTGGAGAGTAGCTGGGCCACCCTGTACAAGGTGACTCCACCTTAGCGGAGGAGTACTTGAATTCATTATATACTGTTGGTCACATGCCTGATATCCTGTGACATTTCAGGATGAGGAGCAATTTTAAAAGGCACTATCAAAAGAAAGCAATTCTAGCCTTTGTTTTCTTCCAAAGTATGGATTTTAAAAGCAATTTGTTGCAGTTCTCTTTGGTTAACACAAAACTGCTGTGCACTTGCACAGATTGCACTGAAGGAGTTAGAATCTAAGTCTTAGGTTTCTATAGGATCAAATTTTATTACAGGCTGATAGGAACATTTACAGATATGTATAGCATTCTCTAATACCTTGCATTCCTTAACTGATGGCAGGAAATAGAACAGGAACTAGCAGTATCTTATCTCTGAGTGCAGAGTCATTCTGGAGATCATGCTGATGAAGTGTTACCATTATACTTTCTGTTGATACGCTCCTGTTCAATATTGTAAGGGCACTTAGATGTCACTTAATGTTATTGCCAGAAGAAATTTTCTGTATTTTTCTATGGTAATCGATTTTCGTGGTTTTCATAAGGTAATTTAAGTAGATGGATTGGAAAAGCAGTTTTAAACTCTCATAAATTATTAACATTTTCTCTTTAGGCCACCTTAGGCTTCTGTACTTATGGAGGTGGATATAAACTAGGCAATAACATGTAACATTCTGTATCCTTTCATGATGTCTCACTGACTTTTTTAGTCTGAGTTTTAAATTTTTTATATATATATATATATATATGTATGTATAATAGTTTCTTGGAACTTGTTCAGCAACTAAAATTTGTTGGGAGGAACAGTATGTGATGGATATGTTCGTTATGTTGTACTTGCTCTTTTACCTTTTCTCTTTTTCCATCCTACTCCCATCCCATTTTTGTCAGGTTTTCATTCTTTTATGCCTGTCATCTTCCAAAGCATGTTAGAAAGACCACTCACCATAAACAAAGTTTCTTTGGCTTGCTTTGTAAGAAAGAAATTAAAGAAACTCTTCTTCCCCTTCTCCATCCTGTGTAAACATTTCAATAAGCAAGTTGTTCCCTTCTTTTTGACAGTGACTTGAGACTTCAGGCAATTGCCACCATGGTCTGAACAACTGAAGAATTTAGACTCGGTCTCCTTCCTTTGAGTTTTTTAGATAAATACAGTCAGACCCTGAATAAGTTTGCCTTCTGTCAAAGTCCTTTCTCACAATTTTTCCCAAAATAAACACTGTGTTTCACATATTCTTTTCTCAGCAGAACCCCTCTCTGACATGAATGAACAGCCTGCATTTCTAAGTTAGCCTTAAGATAAAATAGCCAGAAGAAGAATCCCCTGTATTTCAAACCTGGGATGTTGAGGGGTTTGAATGCTCATGCTGGATGTCCAAAGCAGTTTGTTCATCACCTTGGAGCTAAAGGAGGTCTCCCCTGTGTCTGATTTCAAGGGGAGTTCTTCTCCCTTGGGTGGCTGCATGGTGCTTGAGGCTGTGGCAGGGTAAGACATTTAAAGATGACGCTTGAAACCTGAAGACAGGTTGGGATGTGCAGAAAAGCTTGCTTGAAGAAATCGCATCAGGGCTTTTCAGTACTCCTCGCAGTTGCAGTGTCTGGATCGGGTTGTGCTCACACAGGCATTTCTTACCAACTTTCTGCACATGAATTCATTGTGCAAGGGTGAATTTTGTGCAGGTGCCCTTCTCCCAGCAAACTTTGTTTTGAGCAGCTGGAGTGAGGACATGGCTCTGGTAGTTTACTTCTGCAATAACTGAGCTGAGGTAACTTGTATGTCACTGTACAGAGAGGTTTGTTTCTTCCTTCTCTTGAAGAAATAGCAGGGTGGGCAGGAATTACGAGCCTTAAACTTAATCTGAGATAGTTTGATTAAAGCTTCTTAGGCTTTCCAAGATAATTTTCCCCCTCCAAGGATATCTATTCCTTTTGTAAACATACATTATATGACTAGAATGTTCTGATTTTAAAAACATGCATATGTAGGCAGGTATGAACTTTGTCAGAGATGGAGGGCTGCAGAGAATGAAATTTTAGTCCGAGTTTATGTGAGTAGGATATGGACCCAAAAAGAATGATTTGGCTGTATTTTTAAATCCCCAGCTTGTACATAAAGTTAAAACTTGCAGCTTTTGGAGGCAATGCTGTTATATATCATATTGGAGATACTGATATGGAATCTTTTTTGTAGGCTGGCTGTCAACCCAGCTTGGTGGGGAGCTTGGGATTTGAATGGGCAGTTTCCTGGTCAGTCAGGTACCAAGGATTCCTCCAGACAATGTGGTCTGTTGGGGCAGTGAGCTGGTGACTCTGTTTCAGTGGTCAGCTGCTGTGCACTATCCTGATCATGTTTGGTAACTCAAGCATATTTCATACCTCTCTTTTGTGCTCTTTTATCTTCCAAATTCTGAGGGGCTCTGGAGGAACCACATGCTTTTCAGTTTGGGGGTTACTGATTTTTCTTGATTAAACTTCCAGCATTGTTCTTTTCTCCTCATGTTGCATCTGGCAAAACTTTGTCTCACTTCTTTCATTGTTCATGCTTGAATTGCAGGCTTGTTTGATGTAACTCTCCCTATACTTTCTAAGGCAGAAAATTCATGTAGAAATTGGATATTTATAACTGGAAGCAACTCCTTAGGTCATCAAATTCTGTGTTCACAGTATGTGTCAGATTTGCTGCTAATAGTTCTCAGGAAAACATTAATATAAAAGGAGAAAAATTAAAATCCTGATGAATAACCTTGAAGGATTTTTTACTCTTATATCAGAGAAGAAAAGCTGCTATCTGTGACTATATGTATCTGAAGCCATTATTTCCATAGTTTTACTGGAAATTATTATTTTCATTTGAAAGCTAAATAATAATTTGTCAGCTTTTACCAGAAATACAATCACAAGATAAAATTGATGTATTCATCACAGCAAGAAGGGCATGTGAAATGTATAATACTAAATACCTAAATCACAGCAAATTTTTGTGGAAATCATTTGGATTCTAGGACTTCAAACATGCACTTACTTTCTTTCCTTTTGATGTGAATGTCACTTTAGCAAAGCTGTCCATTTTGTGGGAAGAGCAGTCTCTAGAGCAGATATGGATCTTAAGTATGTTCCTTATTCTTTACTTGGCTTCTTTTCACCTGTTGTTCCTTTGGTATTATCACTTCCCATCTTCATTATTAATCACTAAGCAAGAAAAAAAAAATTAAGGTAAGTGAATAATAAGAAACACATTTTCCAGAACTTTTGGTACAGACAGCTCTTGCAAGATAAAATAATTTTCAACCTACAGACAAGAGGAACCTCAATCTGGATGTACTTCAGGAGCTGGATTTCTGTACCATTCAGGCTTTGAAGCTTTGTGTAAGGCAGGGGGAGACCAACCAATCCCTTTGTCCTGATCAGGCAGTGTCTGGACTGTATTCAGAGAGGAAGTGAAAGGCGTGTGGAGAGCGCTGATCTGTGGCAGCACTGAGATGTTAAAAGTTGTCTTGTGTATGTCTTTAGGGTATTTTGTTCGCCTGTGCAGTAATTACTCTTTAATTGTCCTTGATTCAATTAAGAATGCTTGGAAGAGCAACTGTGATTACAGGTGGGTCCCAAAGGAAGCCTTTGGATTCATGTTGTTGTGAATCGCCAAGAAGCTAATCAGCACTTGAAAATACATACAATACATATTATTTCCCTAGTATTAAAGTATTTAAAATTAAAGTATTTAAAATTATTTTTAAAGTATTAAAATATTAAAAATATACATTTTAATGTAAAAATTTAGGTACTTAAAATATGTATCTAAGTGTGATTATTTTTTAAAGGATGAGTCTTCTGTCTATTTATTCTTGTGCTTATTTAAGTTTACGTTATATATACTGCCCTGTTGTTGCAAGATAGAACAGCTTCTATGAATTTTAACTGACACTTTGGAAGGTGAAATTGATGATGTCTTATGCATTCTTTGCTGGCAGGTTCCCGTTGCACACTGTTTTGGGCCTCCAGGACATTACAAAAAAAAGTTTTGCACTGTGTGCAGGAAGTCCCTAGAGTCACCTGCCTTTCGATGTGAAGGTAACTTAAACCCTGCTTGTAAGGCCCTCTGTGTGTCACCCAGTAACCTACAGTTTCCATACACTGCATACTCGAATGCTTGAGACATTTTTGGTTTATTTATTATCCATTCATTGGTCGTGGGAAGGTGTACTTCAAACTAAGGAATAGTAAACCAACCACTTTTGATAAACTGCAAACTCCCTGCCTGAGATGAGCAAAGAATGAGGAGCTATTATGGTGAAAGAAAGACTTGTCCTGTTGTGGTAATTCATTTCTCTTTCCAGTGGAAACTTTTGATGCAGAGAATCATCAGGTATTCATATTTCTTGAAAAGAACGTAGAATTTCCTGTGTTACTAGTCTCAGATATCTGTTACTTATAATGAGGATGAGGTACCTTCAATAGAAAGATATTTGAAAATATTATTTGTCAAAATAGTACTGCTCTGAGTGCTCTGACATGGATTCTCTGAAAAAACAGTAATTAAAGAAATCACTGAAATACCAGAATTTTTATTTGAAATACATGTTGGCATGAGTATGTGACTGATTTTGATGTAGGACAGCTCTTCAATTTCCCTTGTCTTAAATGTCTCTTAGTTATTCAGTTGAATTGTGAGGTTAAATAGAATTTACTTTTTATAGGAGTATTACCTCTGAATTGTTTAAAGAAAAAGTCTAATGAATGAAGAATCAATTCTTCAGGGAATTGAGTTGCTTCCTAAATTGCTGAAGATAATGTCTTACTGAATATGATTTTTCTGTGTGTACGTGTAGGGGAAGCAATCCTCTTTGATCAGGGCATTTAGAGTTAGAATGGCACAGTATTTCTGTTTCTGCTGTTGTCTCTAAAGTTGCATAATGGAGCCAAACTGGTCTTCTGACTAGTGGGAATATGTCACTTAATACAGTCACCACGTGACTTGGGTGGTTTGGTAGGATGTTGAGTGAGCTACAGATACCACAGGGAATTTTCTAGTGATCTGTCTTAATAAGACTCAGAACCTGTGTGCCATGAGATAAACACAGAAATTTGAAAGGAAAGCAATCCCTATGTATGCCCTCTTAACTATTGTAAATAGCTTTGGTGTAGTAATCCAATTTGGTTAAAGCTTTCTAAATTTTGCTTTCATATTCTTACTGTCTTAATTCCACTGCATTTGCATTGTGTCCATTTGCTGTGGCTTAACCCCAGCCAGCGGCCAAGCACCGCACACAGCCACTGCCCAGTGGGATCAGGGAGAGAATTGGAAGGGTAAAAGCTGGAAAACTCATGGGTTGAGATAAAGACAAGTATAATGGAAAGCAAAAGCCACAGACATACAAGAAAAAACCCCAAAGAACTCCTTCACCATTTCCCACGGGCAGGCAGGTGTCCTGCATCTCCAGGACAGCAGGGTCCTCTCAAGCCCCACAGGGACTTGGCAAGACACATGCCATCACTCCAAATGTCCCCTCCTTCCTCCTTCTTGTGCCCCACGTCAAACACCGGGCAGGGTGTCAGATGCCCTGCAAGAGCTCTTTGGCCAGTTCGACCTCCCGTATAACATGCACTTCCTCCCCAGTGTGGCAGTACAAAAAGCAGAAAAGGGCTTGACTTTTTGGTTATGCTCAAGAATAACCAAAGCATCTCTATATTATCAACCTTGTGCGCAGCACAATCCCAAAACACAGCCCCATTCTGGCCACTGTGAAGAAAATTCACGCTGCCCCAGTCAAAACCAGTGCACAAGTGCAAAGGAGTTTTTTTTTTCAGCTGCTTCTCTTGAGTGTTTGTAAACATGAAACACATGAAATCACATGTTCTAATTAGGTATTACAGATCCACAGATTTTTTTAAATGGCTCATTGAAGGTTCTGAATTGTTTTCCTCACATGGACTTGACAGAGAATATGAGTAATTCTACAATTGTAGAATTTGTACTGTCTTCTGTCTTCTTTTTTTTTTCTTTTTTTTTTTGTCTGTTTCTAATGACTTAACTTAATACTGCATATCTAGTCTTGTTTTTGATGTTCATGTCTGATACTAAAATTAAGAACTTCTTCTGGACTCTTTACTATAATTAAGATAAAAGAAGGTTAAAAATATAGTTACCTTTTCTAAACAAATTATAGACATCATTAAATGTACTTGTAAAATGATTTTAATCACCGTTTTGCACTGTTTATATCTTAAAATAGGATAAACTTTCTTGAAAGGAAATGAAAGGTTTCACCCACGTAAGTGTTGTGGGTGCAGTAGGGGATCTTTTCTCAGAAATGTACATGCATGTGTATTAATCCATAGTGAAATAAATACGTACATTTCATTGGTAAGAATGCCAATAGATTGACTCCAAATTCTGCTGAATGCAGAATTACTGATTGCTTTGGATAGCTATATTTGCTGCCAGATTTCACTGGTGTCAGGTGAACCTGGACTCATGATGGTTAGAGTTGCTCTTCCTTTTATTTCTAAGCAGAAAGGTTGGAAAGTTTTAAAAAAAACCCAACCAAACAAAAACAAACAAACAAACAAAAAAACCCAACAAAACCAGAAAAACTTGATCAGAAGATTGTCGTTCTGTTGTGAGTTTAATTATGCAGATTGTGGAATGGCTGATAAAGATGAAATTTCTTTTTTAGGACCTCTACATACTTTACATTCAAAAACATCCTCTTTCCTACCAAGGATAATCAGCTTAATGGATTAACTCCTGCGACACTCCCACCATTTATCTGAACATCTATCTTAGAAATTCTGGGCTAGGGTTGGTGCTGGAAGCAGCAGAAGTGAATTAAACAAAGGGTAAAATCCGCTCTGTGTTCTTACAAAGTATAGCATGGGCAGTGCATGCCTGTGTTGGCAGAATTAACAATAAAACCCACAGTGCTTTTGTAAATTCATTGAAGCTGTAACTTCATCTGTGGACACTTTTAATATTAACAAGAGTATGACTCAAAGTATCTAGCTTGCCTGGTTAGCTGAAATGGCAAAACTGCAAAATATTCCTGTTACATTTATGAACAGGGAGAAATGTGAGTGGAGGAGGGACTGTGCCACAGCTCAGAGAGAAGTTCTTGAGTGCAGTGAAGACACTGAGTATGGGGAGCTGTGTTTGTGGTTTGACTTAGTCATCAGTCTTTGCTTCGGTGTGATGGTAGATTATATCTTTTGTGGGGTTAGAATAACACAATATTAATTCTGCTCTGGAAGAGTCCAAAGAGATTTCAGATAATGTGCGAATGTGTGCAGTTGCTACCTTCCAATCTTCAGGTTACAGTTCTCATATTTTTGTGATATGCTTGGAGAAATAACCTGTTCGACCAGAACTGAAAAAGCATTTGAAAAATTTGATGCTTGTCTCTTGGTTTCATTTACTTGATGAAAAGTGAGATGCCTTCCCAGAGCAATACAAGTATTTACAAAGCAGCTACAGGAGGATCTTTTTCATCCATCTATCTCTGTCTCTGAGGCCCACAGAGAACCCTCCAAACTCTTGAGATTATGAAGCTGGCCATTGACATCTATTAATAATTGTCTTGGGGTTTTTCTTCAAAACTCATCCCTTGTAGCATAACTGGAGATTCTTTTCTTTCACATCTGGTATTTCAAGTCAACTTTTAAATAATGAAGGTATTTTAAAATCGAAATTTGCCTAAACTTTTATAGGGTTCATTAAAACTTCTTACACCTACAGTACCTACAATATTTTGGAACGTTAACCTTTCTTAGGAGAGTGCTCTGAAAAAATTATTTCCCTTTTTTTTGGACCATGAAATAGTGATTTACCTTATATATAGTGATTGAATCAAAGTGGCCTTCAGATACAGATATATTGGAGTAGGCAACAGTTCTTGTGAAACTGTGAGACGAAGCCAAGCTGTTTGTACACATTTAAGTTGCTGTATTTGGAGGAAATATGACAAGTGCTGCTTATGAGCAAAATTAGCTCAGCCTTTCCTTTGTATTTGCTTCATCTTTTTAACATAGAGGAAGTGGAGGAACACACAAAACAATGGTGGTAAATTCCTTTCTTGCCTACCTTTGCTGAATGTAAAGTACATGAAGGAGAGAAAGTATGATGTAAAGAGGGTAGTAGAAGAGTATTGAAGAGAGGGAGAATGGAGGTGCAGAAAAACCCTGGGGTTTCCAGCCTAAAGAAGTTTTCTTGTTTTTGTGCTTTTAGTTTGTGAGCTGCATGTGCACACAGACTGTATCCTGTTTGCTTGCAGTGACTGCCGGCAGTGTCACCAGGATGGGCACCTGGATCATGTAAGTGCAGATGCCTCTGCAGGGGAAGGTGGTCATGCATTTTGTGGTCTAGAGGAGGTGCAGTCTTGGTCTTTAGTTTCACATGCTGGCAGTTATCAAAGCACTTTTGTTGCTCGTTGGCAGGATATATGGATATATGAGGATATATGTGACTTCAGGATATACTACAATGAGTGAGATGAACTTCAATGCTGATATATTCACAATGCTTTTGAATTCTTGCTGAAAAGTCTATGGAGTGTGTACAACCTCCAAATTAAAAAAAAAAAAAAATAAGTCAAGCATCTCATGTAAAAGTTTGCTTTGCAAAAGCTGGCATGGAACTCTTTTTTTTTTTTCCTTTTTTTTTTTTTCTGTATGGTGATCTGTTGTCTTCATTACATCCCTGGCAAATATCTTCTTATCCCCATGCTTCCTGCAGTCTGAGGAAGGCAAGACCGCCTATTTTCTTATCTTCTCACAGTACAGTAGATATTGAATAATGATATTGTAAAATGGTTTTTAAAAAGAATTATTTTTAGTGGACTGTGAAGGAAAAACACTGTGATAAATTTTTTGAAAATTTTATAAAACTTTTTAGTGAAATGTAAGGTTGCTAAAGATTCATATTTATCTTGAGATAAACCTAATGCCCTAGTCTCTGTTGCTATTTCCTGAGAGCTATTTGAATTACTAATTTTAAAGTTGTGCTGAAGATGCATCTGTATCTGATTCATGTAATGCTATGTTGTGATGTGTTTCCTCAGGATACTTACCACCACCACTGGAGGGAGGGAAATCTTTCTTCAAGTGCTCGTTGCGAATTTTGCAAAAAAACCTGTGGTTCTTCTGAGGTGCTCTCTGGCATGAGATGTGAATGGTGTGGCATCCTGGTATGTTGTGCTCCTGCTGCATGTATTTGTGGGAATCACATATGTATAGGGACGTGCTTATTTGGACACTTGATATCAACATAATTTATTTGCATGCTGTATAAATATATATTTTGTATACACTTTGTAAATACACTTAATCTATACACTTATATATTTAAATATATGTATATTTGTGTGTTTTATGGGATATCTGATTTTTTTAATCTGCCTCATATTCATTTTAATGATCAACTCTCAAAGTCACAGTGAAGCTTTGTGTAAATCCAATGGAATTTTACAGGGCCTAATCACTATAGATCTGTGGTTAGAAGCCTGCAGTCACTTAATTTCTTTCAAATCATGAATTCTGCAAGCTTAAAGACTTACCATTCCAATATATATACTCTGATTTCAGTATAGAACAGGTCTTAACCTGTGTGATTGGGGTTTTTTAAAGTTGTCAATACCAGTTTCTGTGTTTTTCCATTCACATGACACATGTTTATTTCCTGTACAAGCTGATGGTACCCTTCAATAATGCTTCTGGAACCACAGCTTTTCACACCCTGGTAAACAGTGTGTGGTGCAGATAACAATTAGTCCATTCACTTAATGCCACCTCATAATAAAGTATGATGGAAGTGAAAGTAGCACCAGATGAGCTGGGAACTGAAAACTATATGTAAGAAATCATTGATTTACTGCTTAAGGCTAGAAGAAGTACTCCATGATTTAAATGTAAATCACATAATAATGATTTTAAATAAAACTCTATTATTCAGTAGGGGTTATTTGGTATTTCAGGTATGAATTCAGAGATTTTAGTTCCTTTTTTTAGTATTGTGGGGTTTTTATTTTAATCTGAGACATAATTTCTAAGGTGGGAGGGACTGTCTCTGAGAACAGTTTAAGAAATGTAACATACTATGTGGCCTTACATACAAAGGCATGTGTATTCACTAATGGCAGAGATTTGCAATGGTGTAAAGGCAGAAACTATCCAGTCACCCTTTGGAATAAAACTGAAAATGGTCTTACCTCGGAATCTGCAAGTGGGTTCAGCTGTGTAAGAGGATACTGCACTTTTCAAGCTATTCAATATATCCTATGCACCTTTTTAAATTTCCCCCAGTAAATATCCACACAGAGTAGAAGAACAGAGTTTGAGACCAAAACTTTAAACTTCTCCATGTAGCTGTATAAAAACCTTTCATTTTTAATAGAACAGGTTTGTAATCCTTGACAGTTTCTTGACAAATTAAGATTCCCCATTATTGGTAAAACCTGAACTAAACAAATAAAAATCTAGTGTGAAAGGCGGGCCGTTCATTTAATGAAGGTGATTTACAAAAGGCCTGTATAATCCCTAAACTGAGTTATACAATTTCAGTCATAGTTTGTTATAAATAAATTTACTTTCTATGTGTATCACAAGTTCTTAACTGATGTTGTTGTTTATAGGCTCACGCTGCTTGCTATGTAATTGTCACACCAGAATGTACCTTTGGACGATTAAGGAATATGATTCTTCCTCCAAATTGTGTTCAATTGTTTTCCCGCAACTTCAGCAAATTGCATTGTTTTCGAATATCGGAAAATTTGCAAACAGAATCAGGTAAAAATTTCAAAGTTGAATACAAGTAATTGATGAGTGTATTTAACCTAGTGTCATAATTCAATTAAGTGTATTATTGTTAATTTTTACTGCCTCTTTTGGCAATATTATAACTTCTTGCTATTTCTGGGACAGGTTAGAGATCTTTTCAATGGATCTGTGTGCTGTGCAAAATGCACAAACTTCTGTTTACTGGTGCAGGGCAATTTGTGAACTATTCTTGAAACAAAACAAATGAAAATCAGAATATTTGTGGTGTCAGGTTATCATCGTTGGAAACACTTCTTATATGATGTGTTCAGATACTTTTTTTGTCTATTGGATTAAGCATCTGTCTTTTTTAAGATTTCTGTACTGAAGCAATACCATGTGTCTAGGCAGGGTAATGTTCTGCTGCCATCTAGAGTGAGTGTTTGTTTAATGGCTCTTCAGGAACAAGAATTTTTTTAAGCTTGACATACACTGAAGTATCTTTTAATTTATATTTTGATTATTATGCACCTGTAAAACCTTTCTTTTGGTGCTTGAATGGCATAGGAAAGGAAATTAAAGGTAGGCAAAATACAGCTCATGAAAGTTAAATATTTGCAACTACTCTTTCTCAATCTGGCAGAGTGCTCTTGAGCTTTCTGTTCTGAACTAAGATTTGATTTTGGTGAGGAGAGCTGATCCTGGGCTAGATGCCTGTGTTCTGTGTGCAGAAGCTGTAGCAGAAGTCCTTCTACTTCATGAACTGCATGACCCAAGGTCTACCTAACCCAGACACACTCCAGTGACCTGTCAAAAGCAGAGAGGAGGCGTTAGGTTGCTTTTGTGGATTGGGTTTTTTCAGTGAGTGTTTTTTATTTTTAGTGAATTTACTTGCTAGTGGTCAAAGATGTAGTATATCACTCACTTGAAAATCATGAAATTCCTAGTGCTTCCAACATAATAAGTAACCAAAATAAAGAGAGTTCTGGATGAGCTTGATTTTGCTGTAAGACTCACTGTGAACTTTGATTCAGGACTATTGTTAGGTATTTCACAAGCGTCAGAGAGGTTTAAGTGAAGATAAGGTTGTGTTATTATAACTAAGAGAAGTTAATCACAAACCTTTAAAATAGAGTTTTTGGTTTGCCTCTTCTGTTGTTAACTAAGTTTCTTTCTTCAACAGTGGTGCGTTCTTTTTACATATCAGACTTAACTTTCTCTTTTTTTTGTAATTTTTAAATCATTTCTTAATAAAAGTGGAACATGGAGCACCTTAAATGAAAGAATCCAAGGTTTTAGCTGCACCTTCTCATCTCTTCCTTCAATATTTTAAGAGATGAAAGAAGAGATTTTCTATTTCAGGACTTATGCTACATACTAAGTGTGTTAGCTCATGCTACATATAATCATATTTTTTTAAAGTAAGAATGGTTTTTTTTGCATTTCTTTAATGGAAAAGTTTGTCTGGTGTTTTGAATTCACAGAATGCAGCCATTAGCTTGTGGTCAGAAGCAGATACATATGGATGGAGCAATATTCACTAACTTAATTTGGACCATTTCTAGTGTTTTACTGTGACATGAAGGGTGGGTGCAGGGATCAAATTGACTAAAATTCACCTTGTTTGGAAAGCCAGAAAGCATTTTATAGTCCTTAGCCTGCATGTCACAGAGGTATAGTGTAGCAACAACCTGAAAAATCTCATTTCTAACAATTTCTGTGGCCTATGAAAATTTCTGCCCCTTGGGCTCATCTCCCCATCCTCCAATGGGCAGCAGCCTCCCAGGAGGGGCTGCTGATACCCAGGGGAGCAGGGGCCAAGCCATGGGGATGCTTCCCATTCCTCCTGCTTCACATCTGTTGCATACCTGTGAATTTGACAACTGCCTCAGCAATTGACATCTTCCCTTTTTTTTCATGGTTAGTGAGCCACAGCTGTGGCTCAGCACAAGGCTTGGTGAGTAATATTTGTGGTGCAGCACTTGCCTTGGACTCCTTTGTACATAGAATGTTTTGTTCTGCATTTCCGTAGTTGACAGTGCTTTTTAGCGCCTTGGTTTAGCACCTACATGCTGAATGGTCAGATACTAGTCTGCTGTCTCCACATGTGACTCCTTTTACATCATCCACATCCTGTTGAGCCTTACTTCGAGACCTTTACTGGATGTTTGCCATTCTCAGTCATCTGCTGAACATCAGGTGTCTGCAGGTCGCCAGATAACATTGCTATATGCTCCTTTTCTTTGCCCAAATTCTTCCTCAAAGCCAGAGCCAAAAATTTCCTTGAACTAATTGTCACATCATCCTGTGTTGAGGAAGCTCAGTGCTCTAGCCTTTAGTTCTTGTTACCCATGTTCACAGAGAGATCTTCATTTTTTTACAAAACCCCAGTAGCTCCTGGCATGTGCTGAAAGTTACCAGGTATGTCATGAATCTAGCAGCTCCCTGATACTATCTTGGGATGTATTTGATGCTCCTCTGAGAATGAAGCAGCTCAGGACAGCCGCCTCAGGAGTTGCTACTGCTTGTCCAGGGAAAGGCGTAGACTCTGGATGGCAGATCTTGTTTAAGATTGTGTGCATGTTAGGGATGTTTTAGGGGAGTGAGGAACTAATTTGTTGGAGGATAATTAGCACTTCTGTGTGATGGCAGGCTCATTAAGAAGTTCTCCTGACGTGGCATGCACAGAGGGTGCTCCCCTGTTGCCACAACTGACAAAGGACATCACTCATAAGATTGTGAAAAGACCAGTCTGAGGTACCAAAGAAATGTTGGCAGTTGTCTGGATGAGTTGAGTGCTGCAGGCATAGCTCTTCCCAAGCTGGTGTCAGACGACTTGTCCCATGCAGTGAATGGGCATAGCCATCATCACTGACCTACTGGGAGTCATTTGTCTGAAGTAGCTTTTGCCATGGTGTAAATGCTAAGCTTCATCTCCATCATTCAGCAAACATCTTTGTGCTGAAAGAGGCTTCTTTTAAACTCTTGAGCTACCAGGAGGTGCTATGGTAGAATAGTGTGGAGCCCCTTCCTGCATATGACTCCTGTCATAATGAATTTCAAAGAAGTCATTGAACTTTACTGGAATAGTTTCAACATGCTGTTGGTGTAGGTTTCCCTACTATTCAGACTGAAGGAGAAAGTGTAATAAAAAGTGAACTTCTTCCCATCTAAACTAAGAAAGAAGAAGGTTGAGAGAAATTAAAATTAAGAGCAATCTTCTTCAATTGTTATATTTACTACCTTTTTTTTTTTTTTTTTTTTTTTTTGGTAGCTTACTTGTCTGGAGTGAAATTCAAGAAGGCATTCAGCTGTCTTTTATTTCAGGGTGTTCAGGCTGTTTCACGACCATACTGTCTAAATTTCTCTCCAGTTTGAAACTTGATCTGTTTGTCTGTCAGCTATAACAGGGAGAATATCTCAACACTCTTTTTGTTTTGTAACAGCCACACCTCAAAAGTGTTATTGTTGGTCTTTCTCGTAGATACTTGAAGCATTACCCAAATATTCAGTGAGTTACCTGGTGTCAAGTTTAGGACTACTGCCTGGTACCCTTCTTGACATGCTTTGAGTCTGCTTCTTGGAAGGTTCTCCTGCTTTAGAGTTTTGACTTCCCCAAATTTTTTTTGCTCTTTTGTGCTGAAGATCTGCCTTTATTTGTCTTATTTTATATTTTCTTTCTTGTTTTGTGCTTTGATTTCCTGCTTTCTGCCTCAACTGCAAAGCATAGTTTTTACAAAAACTATGTTGCCTGGCTTATATCTTTTGGGAGCTTTGCCTGCATCCCAGTCAAGACTGAAAGAATTTTCAGTGGGCGTGAGGGTGAATATCATTATTTGATGAACACTTGCATTGCACTCTACTGCTGCCTTCAGAGAATGAAAATTGATCATGTTTGGATTTGCAGTGGTCTTGTATGGCCCTGAGTGTCAGGAATGAGAACACTGTGAGTATGTTCTTCACAGAAGCAAATGCCAAATGTTCACAGCATTTATTTTAGTATTTTTTAATATTTTGTGTATGGTTTTACAAGGGTGCCTTATTTTCTGACATGTTAGCTCCTAGCTTTAGAGGACAGCAGAAATTTATTTCTCTTTGTGTGTCAATACTTTTGTTTTTCAGTTGTGGAAATTACTTCTATAACACCATTATTTCGGCACAGAAGGCTGAATTGATTTGGTAATTTAAAACTTAATGAAAACCATCCATACTATGATGACAGTCATGACATCATGACTTCAGAAAAGAATGAAATGTAGTAGTTGCAATAGTAGAGCTAATAGTATAAGAATCTCATGCATGCCTTCACTGTACCTACATGACAATGCAGATTTGGTTTTTTAATACTGTTTAAATGCTATGAATTATTATCATAAAATAGTAGAAAAAGAAAATGTGCATTTCCTTTTGTTTTAGCTTGCTTGATGGAAACTTCTTAAATGACAAACACCTTCTTCCCTCCATTCAAATAAACAAAAATCCTTTATTAAAATGTCTCTGCTTTTACAGATGAAGATGATGATGTTGATGGCTCAACACAAGGATCAACAAAAGATATCCAAATTTCAACTGATTCAAGTAAGTAAAAGTTTAGTAAGGGATGAATAGTCACCCATTTCTTTATTCATATAATAATCTTTATTCGTATAATCTTAACTTGTATTGCCTTATGACAAAATATTAAATGGTTGCTTTTCCAGTGTTAAGTTTTAATTTCAGGTCCAAACTTTTGGTCCAACACATTTATCCAAGGTGTTACAAATATCTCCTTGGTGTTTTCTGTTGGTGGGTTGACAAAAGTGGCAATCTGTTCATTACCTTGACAAATTTCTCTCAGCTTGGTAATTGAAGAAAGAAAACATGATGTTAATAATCCATAGATAAGCAACACATTTAAAGGGCAGACAACCATGTCTTTTCAGAGCCATTTGCTTCTAAATTTGCTGGATCCAAATTTTGCTGAGGACATCAGTGAATTTTTTTTTTTTTTTTTTTTTTTTTTTTTTTTTTTTTTTTTTTTGCTTGGGCATGTTGCAGTAAACAGGACTGAGCTGGACTGGCTGCTTTTTATGCAGTTAAATTTTTTAGCATGTGGAGTTTTCTTGGGCGGGTAACAACCAAATTCTTGCTTTTTAGAAGATGAGGTAAAACTACAATTTAAGAGCTTCCCACCTCCATGTTATTAAATAGAACAGCATGGTACATGCTACCTAAAGTAGCTGCTTGGATTGTTGTATAAAAGGACATTTCAATAAACACTAATGTTTTTTTAAATCCTGAAGTTTTTGCAAAATTAAGAGGCTAATTGTGCAAATACTACTTGGAATTTTTAAAAATTCAGTTCAATAAGTAGTTAAATCAGTTATAGAAGAGATTTCAAGCATCCTCTTGTTTTACTTTCTTAATTCCTAAATGTTCCTTAAGTTATGATCCACTGCCATACTTCCTTACTATGGCAAAATGTTCTAACTGCACTTTGTCTATACAACTTTCACTTTTTCCAGTGTTTTAAGTGACTTAAGTGGTTGAGTGTGAGGATTTCTACATTTCAACAATTAAGCCTATTTCCCCTACGACTGTCAAAAAGGGCAAATTATGTATCGAGGATTTCAACTGGATTCATTGAAAGCATGCCAGTTTAGCTTTAGTTTAGCCTTCCCAAAAGAAGAAAAAAGATATGAAAATTCAGGGCAGGATACAATAATGTCATTTGTTCAATATGTCTGAACTAGAGAAAGCAGCAGTAGATGGTATGTGTTCAAGGGTTATGTAAGGTATTGTTAGTTGTGTTTTGAAAAGAACAGTGGTGTAAACTGTTTTCCAGAAGATGCAAGGACAGCATATGGAGAGGGATTTTTCCCCTAAAGATACTTAAGAAAATTTTAAGCTTTCATAAAAAGGACCATTGTGTTCTTCTGTAACTGCTTACAGATAAATAAATGTGTCACACATTCCTTGGTAGATGCTTGGAAAGGCTCTAAAATGTAACAGAAGAAGGGTTAAGAAGTGTAAAAGTGTCCCCTGTGAGGTGGACAGTGACAAAATTAAATATGATTTTTCACTGATAAAGTTAAGGAGGTTTTTTATGTGATGGATGCCAGATTAGAGGCATTATGTTTATTTATCTAAGAAATATACTTGAGCCTAGGGCATTACTACTGATCTGTAGATTTAAACTTGTTCTTGTAAACCAGTTTATATTGAGAGTCAATCCAAGCGTTCTTTGACTGTTAAGACATGGAGAACTCCTAAAAAATTCTCCAGTTACAATTGCTAGGGATTGTCTTAGGCCAACTAGTATCTCATTAGAGCAACCTACAAAGACACGTCAAATGAAAACAAGTACTAGAACTTGGATGAATGTTTTTATTCTCAGATGGTTGTCTACTTTCTGGATTGCTAGAGAAAACAGCAGAGATTTTGATAGTGTTACGAAAGTTCATACACAGAACATGAGCTGTACTGTCAGAAACCAGTGTTCACTTGTTTTCTCAAGTTGTGTTAGCTCTAAAGAAGGTCACTCAGGACACTGTGTCTTTTGGTTAACATTTGTCTATTCTGTAGTTACTATGGAGATCATTCTGACAGAAGTCTGTGTCTAAAAGAATTCCAATCCTTCTGGCATAGATCCAGCAGAATTTAAAGGAGTAGGTCACTTTCTGATGTGTGCTATGGCCTCAATGCAATGTTTTTTGAGTTTCAAGGGTACTTTAGAAGTAAGAGTTGATGATAGATATATATTACTTATATTGTGGCTAAAAAGAAATTGACAACAGACACAACCACTATGATAAAAATGTGAATTTTTATCTTTTTATAATTTTTCCACTATGATTGGAAAAATGAAGATCCATGGTGATACTACTTTTGATATCAACAAAAAGAATTAGAAAGTCACAACATGTCATACCAACTTGGGTGTGGCTCTGAGCAACCTGATCTAGTGAAAACTGTCCCTGTCAGGAATCTTGTACTCCATGATCCTTGCTGGCCATTTTGAACCCAAACTATTTTATTATTCTGTGATTATGTTTATTCTGTTTCTGTCTGTTTTCCTTTGCGCATACATCTGTCATACAGGCTTCCCTCCAAAGGGTCACAGCACGGCTGAGGTTGGAGGCAGTATAAAACAATCTCCTGCTCAAGTCAGGTTACTCAGAGCAGTTTGTCATGTTCAGTAAGGTTTTGAATATCATTATAGAATCATAGAATGGTTTGAGTTAGAAGGCATCTCAAAGATCATCTAGTCCCAAACCCCATGACATGGATAGGGACACCTTCCACTAGACCAGTCAACATAGCCAGCTTTGTCCCAGGAGAGACTAGGATGACTTTAGGGTAGGATGGGAGGCTCTACTGGGGACTGCTTTGCTAAGCAGTGAGGCCTTCGTCAACGTAATGAGAACGTCCTTGCACACACTTTGTGTCATGACCAGTGGAATTGATAATGAAGAAATACCCTTAAGAAGTGGACAAGTCAACACTGAAAAAGAAGTCCAAGTGTAGCTGTTACACCTCAGAATAAGGAGAAATACAGGCCATGAGAATTAAGGTATCATGATTTTTCTTTGAGGGTTAGAATCTCATTTTTAAAAGACTGCTTTCCCACTTAAATACTAGATAAACCCTTAGTTCTATGGTATCTGCTTCTGATTGAAGTTGGGGAACATACTCTAAAGCAGAAATAGGTGGTTTCAGGTGGTTCAAGAAAGCTAGCACTGAAGTGTCCTTGTTAAGCAGTTATATACTGCAGTCTTTCCTCATAGTCTGCCACTGCAGCATTGAGTGATGAACATTTCTGCCTGGATCCTTGCTTGCTTTTTATCAGTCATCAGTTAGAGGTGGTTCAGTGGTTTTCTTCCTCCTTTTTAATCCTTCTATGGTAAATGGCAGTTTGCTAGTGCGTTTCATTGAACCTAAATGCTGATATAATTTGCGAGCAAAAGGCTCTTAGTATTTTATTCTGTACTGCAGAGTATTTCCAAGCTGTAAAGGAAGCATGGAAGTAGGCTCCAGCATGTAACATATCTGCTTTACCATGTATTAACAGACTGCAAGATTTACCAGTTGTGTGGGCATTACAGTTGGTATTTGTGGCTTTCACTTAATATTTCTAACATTTCAAGAATTGCAGGTAGTAGCTTCTAGTGATGAAGATGAATGCAGGTGTACAGGTTTATTGTGAGATCAGACTGTAACACTGTGCTAACACAATGAGTGACTTTTGTTAATTATTCAGTCCAACGCTGCAATAAAAAGGGCATATTCTGTCAGTGAGAAATAGTTATGTCTGCTGTAAAACATCAGCTCTCTGGGGATTTATCTCCAAGAACCTGCAAAACTGAGCAACTCATCAGATGTCATCATAAAGATGTGATCAGGAGAGGACACAATGTCTGTCTTCATGGAATCGCCTTCTTGGTCTGGATTGATTAACTTGATTTTCTTTCCAGAGGCAGTAAGGACACATGTAATGCATTGGTAATATTAACTTGTTCCTAAAACCTCTCAAAACCTGCCTGTTTATGGGAATTTGGTTTCATTTTGCTAAAAAAACTCTTTAAAATGTTTTTAAGAGAGAGACTTTGTCATAGCGCAGCCTCTAACTGTGTCATAGCCCATTTTTGTGAAAGGTGAACCTGAAATCCTTCACTCTTCACCCTTTCACAGACATCTGTGCAATGATCTGCGCTCAACAGTTTGAGCATGGACTTGATAAGGCTTTAGTGAAGTGAAGCACAGCAAAAGGCTGAAGGTCATATGCTGTACCTTCTTTCTTCTGGTTTTTCTGTTGTCCCTGAATTTTCCTCCCATTGCCTGTATACTTAACCAGCTATCTTATGGACTTTCTCTGGAAGCACTTTCTCAGAAGGGTGTGGCACTTTGTCTTGGTCTTCAAGTTGTTCAACTTGTCAATAATAAATGCCATTTTGAATGCTGAGGATGAAGAAGCAATAACATACACAGTCTGGTTCTAATAGTTATATCAAAAGCCAGGATAAAACTGGGATTACTTCTGCCTCTTTCCTCTCTGAATGTACCTTTGTTTTAAACAAACAGTAACAAAACAACGTTTAAAATAGCCTCAAAGCTTGTCCTATGACAAGGAACTTTCTCATGAAGAAACATTTCAGTGGGTTAAAAGCAGGTTTTTAGTAGTTACATTGTACTCTTCCTGTTCAGGTAACTTTCTGAATCAAGGTGTGTTAATGAAAAACAATTTTTTCCATTCAGGTAAACAAACACTGAAGATATTTGATGGGAATGATGCAGTGAAACGCAATCAATTTCGACTAATTTCAGTTCCAAGGATTGCAAAAAATGAAGAAGTTGTGGTAAGATACCCAGTGAGGGTCAATTTTCAAGCATAATATATATAATTTCATATTACAGTAGTAAAAAACTAAGTTTTATAAATGTAACTCAACAACAACAATCTGTGAATGGGCTATAATATTACAATGTAATTTGACTTCATGTAGTGCTTTTATTTTAGAGCATCTGAGAAAATGGTGGTTTACATATCTGTAACATAATGGCGACCACAGTATCACATGTTAAGCAGATATTCTGCTTCCTGATGTTACTCTGAAGCCTGATTTTACTGATACAAGAAATATAGGATAACCAGCTCCTTAGATCTTGCTTCTTTTCTGTAGTAGTGGTTTGGTATTTATCCTGGACAGCCACCAATATTGCACTTGAGTTAATCAGCATTGTACACTAAAGCTTGTTATAGTTACCTCCACCCCTTGGCTGTGAAAACAATCAATCATTGATCACATACTGACCACTCCCTAGCTTTTCCAGTGCTCCATCTGGGATGGAAAAATTAATTAGTACTAAATCAAGTGTGCTGTACAGATTTTTATTTACTGGGCTAGGCAGTAACCCCACACTGTGAGAGATAAATCCCAGAGGGAGAATGGGGTGGTTTGCAATAGCATTGTGCATGGTGAGGTCTCAGAGTCATAACAGACTTGGCAAAGTCTGAAGAATGTATTACATCAGAATTTTGACAATATAAAGCTAAAGATCATTAGGATTTTTATCTTGATACTCTGCTCAAAATCAACAAGAGTTTTGCAAAGGGTTTGTAGTTTTCTGCCTGGCAAACATATTTAAGAAAAACTATGTACAGGACTGAAAACACTTTTATTTAGGAGCGCTACTTGCCTTTCAATCACATTTTACCAGGTTGGTGATTTTAATAGCAGGGAAGAGGAATACAAGTTCCTACATGTGAGCTGTATTGCTGTGTTAGCAGATGCTGCAGGCATGGGTGGATTATGGATGTAAAATTTATGTGTGCATCTTGCAAGGATAGCCCTTCCTTTTCCTCTTCACAGGTGTGTGGGTTCAGGGCAGCTTCATGGCTGAGAAGCTCACTAATTTTTAGCATCCCTTAGTGCAAGAAGAATGAGTAACAGAGTTGGGTTCACTCAGGTGTAATTTACCATTTTCCTTGTGGAGTAAATTTTACATGCATGTGTGTAGATTTATTGGACCTGAATTTTTACATTTGATCTTACAATGGCTATCACAGCCAAAAATACAGTGGATTGTCTTCAAATGCATTGATATCTCAAGTTCTTTTTCCTGTTCATGGAAATTTGTTTTCAAAACTTCACTCTTGTTTTGATTTTTTTTTTTTTTTGCCATTGCTAAGTATCCACTGCTCTGAGGTTAGAATGTAAATCGAAGGTTCATTTCATAAATTGAGTATTTATAATGTCTGTGGCTGCATATGTATTAATGGTGTCTTTTCAAGTAAATGTTAATTTGTCTTGCTGTGTTTAGGAGGCTGCTTTGAGGGCGTACTACATAAATGATGACCAGCAGGAGTATGAGCTTCAGACCTTTACACAGCAGGTACTGCTCTCTGATGATGTTATCAACAGGAATGATGCTGCAGAGGACAGCAACTTGGGCTCAGTATTCCGAGAATCTGTTCCTGAAGCTTGGATCATCAGAGCCAAACCAAAGGACGAGGAAGTGATCAGAATTTATCCTGCCTGGCTAAAGTGAGTATTTTCCTTCTTGATTGCAAGGTTGTCCTTCTTGGCTACATTTGTCCTCTGTACTCTAGTCCTGTTTGCTTTAGTTATTGAAGCTGCAGAGCTCTAACAGAGACTGTAATTTCTTTTTCTATATTTCAGGATTCTTCTGTTCATTTTTCTGAATGGGTAGTATGCATAACATTCATTTCCATGCCTGGAAACTGCTGGGTTTCTTTACATGCATGGAACATACAATGCAACTTGTGCAGTCCTATTATCATGTGTTTGGTTAGAAAAATGCAACTTTACATTAACTACATCTGTAAGCAAATGATGACATACACATCACTGGAAAAATAGATGGATTTTTTCGAAGAAATGTGAAGTAGGAAGAACTACAGTGCAATTTCCCATGTGAGATGAGGAGGAAAAAAAAATTAAAATTTAAAACACCCTATCAATTTACCACTGAGATAGTATGAATTTAAGCATATTAAATAGTGGAAATAAAATGGTCTGGACCTACTAATTTCTGAAGGTCTGTGGGATAAAATTTAACCATATGTTCATTTTGCTGCTGCAACTGCATTGCCTAGTTTTATAAATGACTTGCAGGTTATCTTTGTAATTGGGAAGAAGCTAATCTGCAGTGCTACAATTGTGACTAGCAGTTCCTTGAGATGAAAGTGTTTTCTTGTCTATGGCACTGATACCACATCTGTCACGAGCCTCAGTGTACAGCTTTCTTCAACTACTGCAAATATATTAGAGAGAATTCCATACTGAGTTTAGAAAGGTACACATAGGGTAGATCTTAAAATAAGTATTTTTCTCCTTAGGGTGGGAATGGCATATGTTTCTCTACGAGTAAATAAGGATAGCACTGTGCAGACTGTGATCAAAGAAGTGCTCCCATTACTTGGAAGGCAGGTAAGTGAAAGATCCTAAGTGAGTGAACCCTGGAAGTATATATTTTTCTCTTCTGAAAAATTGCAGTCCCTGAATTTGCACTTACTGTAAGTGTCGTTAGCATTTGGCAGATGATCTTTTGTGACTGCATGCTGCTCAAAGCCTAGCACAATATTCAGGGTAGGTAGGCATGATTGCTTTGTACTGCACGTTGCCATTAGCGTTTCTGGGCCAGGCATATTTACATGCATGAACACCATGATTCGTGGGGTGCAGCATTTTTTTACTGGTTGGTTATGTCCTGAAATATTTAAAACACACTTATGTATGTAGCTACTCAGCTAATTTTACCTTGTTGGGAAATTGACAATCACTGTTAGGGCGATCATGCTTGTCTCCTAATTCTTTGTGCTGCTTTGAAGGAAGTTGTAAAATCACAGAATATCTCAGGTTGGAAAGGACTCATAAAGATCACTGAGTCCAACTTCCTGCTCCTTGCAGGATTATCTAAAGGTGAAGTGTGTGACTAACAGCATTGTCCAGACACTTCTTGAACTCTCACAAACTTGCTGCCATGAACACCTTCCTAGGGATCCTATTCCAACTACCAGCCACACTTTCAGTGAAGAACCTTTTTCTAACATCTAATTTGAACTCCCCTTAATGCAGCTTCATTCTCTTTTCCTTGGGCCCTATCTAGTGGTCACCAGAGAGAGGAGATTGGCACCTCTCCCTTCTCTGCCTACCTTAAGGAAGCTGCTGACCATGATGAGGTCACCCCTCAGCCTCCTCTTCTTCAGGGTGAACAAACCAAGTGACCTCAGAGAGGTCCTTCTTGGTCTTGACCTTGAGACTTTTCATTGTCTTGGTCACTCTGCTCTGGACACATTCAATGGGTTGATACCCATCTTATGCTTTGTCATCCAGACTTGCCCCAGCACTTGAGGTGAGGCTGCCCAGGTCAGAGCAGAGCAGGACAATCCCCTCCCTTGCTGTGCCTATGCATCCCAGGACACTGGTGGCCCTCCTGCCTGCCAGGGCACTCCTGACTCATATTTGCCCTTGACCAATCTACAAGATCTTTTTCCACAGGGCTGCTCTCCAGCTCTCATCCCCTAGTTTGTGATTTTAACCAGGATTACCCCATCCCAGGCTGAGAATCTGGCAGTAGCTCTTGTTAAAAACTTCATCTGGTTGGTGATTGCCCAGCTCTCTAGCACGTCCACATCTCCCCACAAAGGTCCCCTATCTCTGAGGATGTCCACAGTTTCTCTGAGCTTAGTAGCAGAAGACTCACAGTGCATTTGATTTCTTCATCCAAACAATTTACAAAAACATTAAAGAGCACTGCAGAAATTTTCTTCCTATGGTGGCAAGCAGCATCTCTGTAGCCCCCAAAGGCTGCAATGAAAGGCTCAAGGTTGAAACAGCAGCCATGTTCTTTATGTCTGCATTGCTCCCCATATCACTGGAAAATTCTAGATCTAGATATGTCTTGTAATCTTGTAGATGCACATGCTTTCCTAGGACAATAATCTATTTTCTGTCTGCTTGTCCTTCTTCGGGTTGATGCCAAAACAGCATGACTTTCAGGAAACAAGTTATAGACTTTGCTAGCATGCCAAGCCGTTGGCAGGCCCAGCCTCACCAGTGTGGAGACTCAAAGCTGTAGTATGCACGTTTTAGTCAGCACCTGGGGCTTGTGTGCACACCAGCAAGTCGGCACAGTTCCACTGCTGCAGGGCACAGCCATGCTCACAAAGGGGGTGGTGTGGTTATTTACAGGGTACATAGGAGCATGCATGTGACTAGCTCTCTGCAGGGAGTGATAATCATACATCTGTCTAGGTGTATCCAGCTGTGTAAACCATGCAGCTTGTTTTGGCTACAGGATACTTCCAGGATTTGTTGTCGGTCAGTTTCTTCAAGTGCTGTGGACCTTTTAACAAAAATAGGAACAACCATGTCTGAAGTTTTGTCTCATCTGAAAAACACAACTGTCAAACAGTATAGTTGGAAACTCCCTTAGGGAAAGATCTTCATTGCTAGATATGTATTGTAAAAGACTTAATTCTTTGGCTCAGTTGCAATTTCTCCAGTAGTGATAATTTTTTAATGCTTTACTTGTTTCTCTGTATAAACATGTACATATAGGAAATCTTTTTTTAATATCCAGAATTTGACTGTGCTCCAAGTCGCTCTCATCGAGTATCAGGCAAAGCACATGTAGGCAGTTATGGCTCTTAACACCCCCATTCATGACACATAAAGCAAGATCGCTTGTCTCTTGAGTCTCAAGGCCAATATTTAAGACCCATCCTTATTCCTGAGTGCCATATGTTTGCAGGGTTTCAGTCGTTGTTAATGGTTCATGTTTTGGCTGTGTCAGCTCTTGTGGTGCGGCTGCAAGGGACTCAAGTGGTTCCTGGCAGTAGCTTGGAGAAGAGATTGTGACACATGTGAAATGGATTTTGTGCCATGCGTGCCTGGAGTGTCCCAGGAGATGGGGAATGGTCAACCTGCTTTTGCCGAACTGGTTCCTGGGCCATCTTCTCCAAGAGCAGTCCTGCATGCTTTTTCTGGAAGGACACTCAGGAAATACCCCAGATGAGCTGATCATTGCTGAAGCAGGAGTGAGATTATCCGTGCTGTATACAGGGATCCCTTCACAAAGTGGCTGTGAGAATGCCAGTGTTATTAGGAGCATGGCAGCATATTGCCATGAGTGTGTAAAATGGAGATCATTCCTGTCTTGGAAAGAGTAGGTTAGAGGAAGAACATAATGGTTGACTTAAAAATATTTAATTTGTAAAAGATGTTTAATTTTGCATGCTCTTTTATGCACTATGTGTGGGATATAACACACAATAATGTAAACATCTGGCAAAAATTTGTTGGTCAGAAGCTGCACATACATGTTGTATCTTTTGGCAGACGGAGTGCCTCCAGAATTTCAAATTGGTGGAAGTGCTTATGGGCAGTAAGCAAGGTAAGTGAGGGAGCGTTGGCCAAAGACACATCTGATCTCTGTGGGTTTTTTCCCCATTTTAACAGTCACAGTTCATTTTCTACAATAAAAACCACAAATGAAACTTCATGAAAATGTTGAAATACTTAGTCAGAAGTGATGCTGATTCTTTTCAGTCTTGTGTGTCCTGTGGGAATAAGGTTCCCCTTCATTATGATATAAAAACTGATTTGTGATTTCTGGTGGGTATTAACACTTTTGCCCTGTTTTGAGGAGGTATGTTTAACTGACATAATTTTCTTAATTGCCATTGTTTATTAATAACTTTAATATTTATTAAAGTTTAATTCTAAAGTTCAAATGTCTTCCATGGTCTTCTTTCCTCCTGACACAACCCCTGAAAAAGAGTAAGTTTATGTCCTAGACAGTCCCAAGTAGTATGTTTGTGTGTTAGGAAGAACAGAAATCTGCAGTCCTAACATTGCTCAAGTATTTTCTGATCTTGCAGGAGGTGGGCTGGTGCTCTCCACGTTGATATCCCTTTGTGCTTCAGTATTTGTAAGATTGCCTGGCCAAATACATGAAGACATTGAAGTAGTCTAATGCTCTGACCACAGCTGAATAAATACCTTTCATTCAAATACTGTCTCAATGCTTTGCTTCATTTGCGAGCATTGTTGGGAAGTTGTTTTATAAGATTATTGTAGCTTTGTGAATGTCATAACCTTGGTTGGTTTCTGGTGCTCTGTTTTAAAACATTTGCAACCTTACATTCACTGAAAGTTGTTAGAATTGTTTAATTATTTTGATAAAATATGGAAGTTGGTTATTATTGTACTTGTTAGGAAATATAGTTTTAAAGTCTTTTGTCAAACTGTTAGATTATTACCAAAGTACTGCTTGTCTTTTGAGTGGGTTCAGGCTGTTTCTGCCTTTTTTTAAAGGAGGATAGTGTTTAAGAACTGTGGAAAAGGCCAGACTGTTGCAAGCACCTATGTGTTTTTGTTGTTGGATAAGAAGTAGTTCAGGTCTACATGGTCCTTTATGAGAAAATTAGTTGAATGCGGAGCTGTACTTTCCCCCTAATTTTTCTTCTTTATTGTTTTTGTGTAATTGAGCCTGATAATAATTTACATGCTCTCTAACATGATTAATGTTCTTGCCCTCTCCAGTTCAGCGCATGGTCTTGGACAATCAGGAATTGATTCTTAACAGACTCAAGGACATAAGAAAGGTAAATCTGAAAAAGAAACATGTTTTTGTTTCTTGGGTTTTTTTTAGCAAGTACGGAGTCCTGTTTCTTACAGAAAAAATGAGTCTTTGGTTACCCCCTAACCAGGCTCAAGGGTAGAGAAGTTTAGTGCTTGAATTGAAGTTTGTTTCTGTTTCTGATATACTCTAGACATAGAGGACATGACTGCTAAGTGCAGAACTATTTTGGATTTTGTTTCGCAGCATCTTTTTTGCCAAATGTCATGTCACTTATTTTCCTTTATTTTGGTAGACTTCAATACGTCAGATGAATCAAACAAGATTTTACATTGTGGAAAACAGTAAATCCATTGTACAAGTAAATTTATTTGTTGGTGGCCTTCCACCTCAACTTTCCCCTGAAGAGTACACAAATATTCTCAAGGAAGAATTAGCTATCAAAAGTAAGTAAACAGGTACATCTTCTGGCACATTAACTTGTACAGAACAAAATGTAGTAGCATCAATTGCTCATTTTTCTTATAACTTTAACTTTTTCTAACCTGATTTTAAAAAATCATTCTGCCTTTTGCTCTCACGTGGGTTTTTAAAATCATTTTAACATGCTCACAGTTGAAGGAGAGATCTGACAGCTCATTATTTACAGAATAATTATTACGTTACTCTAGTTATATGTGACTACACCTTTTTTTTTTTTTTTGTATGTTTGTGTGAGAAAGCATCACTTTTTAAAAGAATTATACATACCTTAAACCATGGGCAGATTATGCCTTGCTTTTTTTAACCTCTGACACTTTTTGCCTGGGCTGTTCTCCATGTTAGTCATGAGCTCTGTGCCCCATCATGGAGAAGTATGAGCAGTGTGTGCACACACATATGGACAAACACTCAGGGAAAAGAATTTATTTTTCTTTTTCAAAGAAGTGTAATTGAATTTTCATAATACTCCTTCAACCAATACTTTGTATAAACAGTGTCAGGAATGTATCATGCTTTTTGTTGCAGGAAACAAAGCATTTTTCCCAATCTTTTATGTCACTTCAAGAGGAATTAAACTCGAAATGCCAGAAAGAATTCTTAGTCACCTTTTATGAAAATCAGTTTAGCTTTTCTTACTTGCAAAGTAAACATGAGAGGGAAAGTGTTAGCTGGAGGTTCTCCCTGTATTTGTATAACTTTTAATATTTATTTATATTATATTTATGTAACTTTTTAAAATACTTTAAATATTTACTCTAAATGTACCCAAGGTTTTATGTGTTTATGTTTTTACCCTTTGCAGCAAATGTAGTGTCTGTGAGTCATGTTTATCAAGCACAAGGTAAGCATTAAAATTTTTAGTCTTGCAAACAATGTCTATGTTCAAAACTGCAGCCTAATACTAGAGGCTGAAAGCTCAGAGTATGTTAGTCTTACTGCATAAGAAAAAACCCTTCAGGTAGAATGTAACACATTGTATTTATGAAGAGCAGTGGATTAGTGTTACCTTATAAAAAAAATTAAAAGGTTGGCTTCATGCCTTGTGTACCAGAAGGCAGTAATATTTCATCACAGAAATGAGTTTTGAAGTTGCAGTTCAACTGCAATAATCTAACACCACAGAACTGTTAAAAATCCTTCAAGTGTACTCTCTTTGACTTCATGAATACTCAAATTTGGTACTGGTTTTTGACTCAGTGGGCCTGTTTCATAGTCACTGTTTTCCTAGCAGTGTTAAGAGCTAGAGTTAAATGGCTGAAAGTTAAAGAAAATAAATGTGTTCATCCTTTGAGCTGTTTCTTTGCTTTTGCTGTATGAATTTTGTTTCAGCAAGGTCGGAGAAGCCATGAGGCTTCTGACAGCTGGAGCAGCAGTGGCTCTGGGCAGCTTTAGTGCAGTGGTCAGGTGGAGATCTGCATTTGGTAAAAATGTGAAGTGTGGAATTTTCTCTTCTATAGTTGAGATGTTTCACACCATTTGGCAGGCTTAACTTCCACATCTGCTAAATGAGTCTTTCTATAGCATGGTTTTAAAGACTGATGTGTGTGCTTCCTTTGTGCTATTTGCTGTCTCCACATGACTAAGTGATGCTGATTGATTTTCATCTTTTCACAGGAAAAGCTGTAAAGCTTTCAGATGTACCTTCTCCTTTCCATATTTGGTTTTGTGTATACTTGGTGTTGTGGTACTTGTCCCATGTCACAGCATCATTAAACCAAATTTACATGCATATGTTTTTTAGTTGTTTCTGCTTGTATGTGATTTTATTGCCACTTTCTTTGTGCTTGTATTTTTGTGTTTCTCATAATTTCCTAATTCACCCATTTTGTCGCAACCAGGTTATGTAACCAGCCTACATCCCATATACTGTTCATTGTGCATTTTTGTCTTATCCTGCCCTGTTTTCCTCCTCACCAGATATTTTGCTTTACACTGACTTATCGATGTTTATTTTGTCTTTTCTCTTTTGTTTTCCCTTCTTCCCCGACTTCTCCATTCAGAACCTAAGCCAACATAAAGTTATAAACTTGATTATCAGCCCAAATATTTGCTTGCAGTAATTCTTACGGAGATATTGTTAATGAACAGAACTAATGGATTTTTAATAATTGGATACAAGATGAAACCTGATACCTCTGTCACTTGTAGATGATGAGAACAGAATGTTTGTCATGATAAAGAGTATGCAAATAGGCTCCAACCCTGAAGCTCAAAGGAAATCTTTAAATATGCATTAGTTCTGTGCTGCAGTTCTTGCCTCCAAGTTGCTTTGTTTTAACAAAAATCTGATGTGTCTCTGAGGGTAGGAAGGAAGGTTTAAAAACAGAATGACAAAATTCAACTGATAACAAACAACTGCAGAATAAGTCTTGCTGAATAATGTCCTCAATAAACTGAGTAAACTTTTGCTATAATATGAGATCTATTTTATAATAATAATAATAATAATATTAGAAAATATAAAAAGTAGTTCTGATGCCTCTTTACAGGTGCTGTTGTACTCCAAATTTCATGTTTTTCTGAAGCTGAAAGAATATATATGCTAGTTAAAGATACTGTTGTCAATGACAAACCTCTGAATGCTGTGGTCCTTCCTGCAGTTATGGTAAGAGACAGGTTTGAATTTTAAAAATGTCTTTAAGAGAAAAAAAATAACTGCCTTAAAACTCCTTTTGTTAGAACTAAATGAAAATATGTTTTATTCAAGGTAGGCATATTGTAAGTAGTGTGACAAAAAAATGCTTCAGAGCCTATACTTCATGTATATGATATATTCAGTGAGTTAAATTATTTGTCCTGTTACTACTGTTCAATTGTCAATCTACAGATGCCTAACTACAATTATAAAGGGGGGGGAACAGTTATTTTCTCTGTTTCTTGCAATGATAAAGGGAGGGTTTCAGTTTCAGCTGGTGTGTCTTAAAATGATTACAAAACTTTGTTATGGGAGCTAACTGTTTCCTCACTAACCGTGAGGTAAAATATTTCTGCTTGTTTTCACAGTGACATTATCTTCATTTCCCCCATTATGTAGCAGAGGCAGTTCGACCTTATTTACCTCTTGAGGATTTCAGAAGAGCATAGTCTTTTGAAGCACTTAGTGCTAGACTCCTCTCACAAATTCAGGCTTGATTCTGATTTATTCTTATTATTACTAGTCACTTTCATGTGAATCAGTTTGTTTAATAATAGGTTTCATGTTAAAGTAGAGTCAACGATAGAAGAGGAAAATTATTAACTGAGTGAAGTGATATTTTTAACCAGGATTATGTAAATTCTGTCTAACAAAGAGTGTTGCCATAGTTACTTTCTGCTGAGGTGTTGTGTGTCTTGCAGTTACTACCTTTCTGGAACTGCATTGTAGCAAGCAAACTGAGAGTCTTGGTTTGACTTCTTAGAATAGCACAGAAGGTCAAAAAGATTACATTATTAGTGGGAATTATGAAACAACTTTATATAGGTAGGTATCAAGTTCAATGACCATAGTTGCTTACTCACATAGCTGCTTTCACTGTTTAAAAATTAGTCCTACACTTGTCAAGGCTTTCTGAAGGCAAGATTATGGTTTTTATATAAGTAGATACTAGAGGTAGAGCTCACGTGCAACTGGCAAAATCTAAAGTTACACCCCCTCCTAAAACACTGAGAGCCTTGTTCTTATGCATGCATAGGAATTACATTTTGTGAAGTCCTTAGAAATCAAGTCCCTCTTGTCCAAACTAGGTTTCAGAGTGCCTGTTATGAGAAACAGAAAGCAGCATGAACTTTTGAATTGTTTTCAGTGGTTTTTAGGCAAATGCTTATGAGCCTGTATTTGGTGTCTGCGGTGTGAAGTTGAACATACTCCACTCTGTTGATTGCATGTGTCTGTTTTTCTGACACAGGATATGTTGGAAGAGAACTTCCTGTTGCCAGGAAAATGTGGATATTGCTACCTCTTATCTGATGCAAGATATTTTTTAGAAACTCCAGTTCAGGGGACTGCTAGGGATTTATTTCTAATATATAAGCAGGAGAGAGGGGCTGTACATAGGGACAAACACTGTGTTTCCATTTCAGCATGTCCTGTTTATATTTGGTCAGCTCACTGAAAGGAGCCAAGAGTTAATTTAAATGGTACTTCAAGTGTTGTTTTCTGTATGATTGTCCACCTAGCTTTTGCCATTCACTAACTACACAGGGTAGACTAATGGTTGATTGTTGTCTTTAGTCTGAGTAACAGTTGGACTAGATGACCTCCTGCGGTGCTTTCCAACCCAGGCTATCTTTTTAGCCTAATAATAATACTAGTCTTTGTTTACATGTGTGATGATTTAAATACAGTACCAGGAAATACACAGGAACTGACACAATACTAAATTTACACCATGTTTGACATTTCTTTTGTAAGTGAAATACTAAGAAATTGGGAATGAAGGCCAAATGATTTTTCCAAATTTCCAGTTAAGTTAAAGGAAAACCCAACCAAGCAAAAAAACCAACAAACCAAAACAGCCCTTCTTAAAAATTGGTAACAGTACAGAAGTATTCATGGTTAGCACATTGCTAGTTTTATTTTTCTGAGGTGAAATTTGCTTACTCTCTGTCTGATATTCCTTCTAAGGAGCAGAGAGTCTGGCATGCTCAGGTCTACCCAAAGCAATTCATTCTCTTATTACCATTTCTGAGAAGTCTGAATGCAGAATCAGTTAGCATAAGCTGCTTATTAGAAAGTCAAGCAGTTAGTGTTGTCAGATGTGTTGTTCTGTTCTGCTGTTTGAGGCCTTTAGGAATTAAATCAAGCACTTTTTCATTTCGCAATATTCAAATACATGAAAATATTCTCTTCACTGGTGTGTGAGAAAAAAAAGGTGCAGTATTTTATAAAGCTGTTTAGCTGCTGTGTTTAAAGAACTTCAGGGACAGTTTGGTTTCACTCTTTGGTATCAATTCAAGGTGCAAGACATTGTAGGACTAAATCTTTCAGAACTAATTTAACAGAGCTTGTTTTGCGGCACTGGCAAGCAAGGAAATCAGCAGACAGTTTTATGAGGCCAATACAAGCACAGGTTTTTGTGGCTTTATCACTAAGGCCTTTTACTAGTGGAGTGCCCACTGAAATACTGTGTTTAGATTAAGAGTAGCAGGAAAATACGTAGAAGGTTCCCAAATAGATGAAACTTTTAATTTCATTCATTTTACTAAATCCTCACACAAATATTTATTTTTTAAAAGCATTGTAGTTAAATGAGCATTTTAGCCAAAATACAAGTGATTACAGTAACTTCATGACTAGAAGGTGCACCCTTTTGACTAAAATTTTGTTCCGAACCCAAAAGTGCGCCTTATAGTCCAGTGAGCCTTATGTAATGAACAAAGTTGTGAAATTTGCCAAACCAGAAGTGAGAGCCGCAATGGGGGGGCAGTGCCACGGGGGCGCCAAGTCGGGAGGGGCGGCGGGAGCGGGCAACTGCAGCTGGCAGGAGCTGCGCAGGGAGGGAGCTGCCGCCGGCCCTGGCCCCGGCAGCTGTGTGGGGAGGGAGGGAGCCAGCGCCGGCCCTGGCCGCCGCGCCAGGAGAGAGGGAGTCGCTGCCAGCCCTGGCCTGGGCGCAGGGGGAAGAAGCAGCTTGCGTCAGCCCCAACCTGGGTGCGGGGGGAAGAAGAAGCCGCCACCAGCCCCGGCCGCCACACGGGGAGGGAGGGATCTGCCGCTGGCTCCGGACCACTGCGGCCCACAGCACAGGGAGGGCGCCTGGGGCTGCGTTTAAAGGCTACGCCAATCTGTGAAAAATGTTTGCAAATTGAGCACCTGCCACTAATTCGTTACTTTGTTGCGCGCAGCACAGCTCCTCGCTGCAAAAAAATAGTGCGCCTTATAGTCCGGTGCGCCTTATAGTCGTGAAATTACTGTACTTTTCACCCTTCTGAAAGGGTTGTCACTTTTTTCACCCTTTGCTGGAAGGGTTTTCAAGAATTGGAATGGACTGCTCCGGGAAGCAGTGGGATCACTGATCCCTGGAGGTGTTCAAGAAGGGACTGGACATGGCACTTAGTGCTGTGGTCTACTCAACAATGTGGTATTCAGTCAAAGGTTGGAATCGATGATGCTACAGGTATTTTTCTAATTTTTATGGTTCTGTGATTCGTCCATTTCTGCAATTAGACAAAAATTAAAGAAAAAGCTTGGAGGTTGACCCAACTGCTGCTCCAGTAGTGTTGTGACACCTTGCACATAATTTCTCATCAGATAATGAGTCCTTTCTGGCCAGGGTGGAGAAAATTTTGTGCTTGGGGCATTCTGAGTCCTTGCACACGGAAGATTCTGCTGGCAGACATTTGCAAATGTTGAATTCTACTTGTCAGAGATATCTGCAGATTCTGGAGACAGCCCACCACCCGGGAAGATGTGCTGTGGTTGTCACACTGGTAGGCAGGTGGCACAGAACGCCTTGTTCTTCTTTGTTGTGAGAGGAGATTACACAGTACAGTCAATGGAAAGGGGATTAGCATGGATAATAAACATCTTGCCCCAGTTTAAAGCTGTGTTGTGCTACTCCTGACAAATTAAGCAATTCACAGTGAGTGTCAGAGTATCTAAATCACGCAGCCTCCTTCAGCTGTCTCTAAGAAAGGAGCAATAAATTCCTTCCTGAATGCCAGCCAACACAAAACCCTTCTGAGATTTCACTCCTCAAGCACAGCATTGAAGCCAGGGCTAAAGGGGGAAGGGAGTCCTCAGACTGTGAGTCACATACTCTCTTCTGCCCAGTAACAAACTCACTCGTCTCTCCCCAGTGTGGCTTTATTAAGGAACTTTAAAAAATTGTGCGGCATGAGGGTCTACCCTTGTGGCTGTATGTAATTTTAACAAAAGAGTGTGTTCTTGAGAAAGCACAGCAGCAACCCTGCTATGCTGTACAAACTGTCAGGAGTTTTTAATCCTTACCAAAAAATAATGGTTGTCTTAGAAGCTAGCCTTTATTGGAGATTTAGCAGTGTTTCTTACTCCTTTAAGCTTAATGAAGAATTGTGATAAGAAGCAAGTTCACTGTAAGGACAAGTGCTTTCCTGAAGACTTCTTTTTATTCTGAATAGCTTCATCTAAACGCATATAGTTAGGAATTTACATTGGAAGATACCTTAACAAAGATGGGTTTGAGTAGTAGGACTGTTTAGTTTACACTACATACAGATTTTTTATTAGCTCCAGGCATTAGCCATAGCTGCTTGTGAATCATAGTGGCATTCAAGGCATTTATATAAATGCATATATTTAACTGGTTTGGGGTTTTTAGGTCCAGTATTGACACTTGACAAGAAATATTGATGGGAATTTACAGTAGAAACTGTAAATACGTATTTGCAAGGATTTATGTTACTTGGGTAAGATCTCAGACTACTTTGCAAAACACAGCTGTGCTTTTGAATGCCTTAGAGTGTACCATGTTTCAGAAAGAGTTGTGATTCCCTTAAGTTGTTTTTGAATTATTTCAGTTACTTGGTTTAAAACCCAGTGCATTAGAACGTGCCTGTAAAAGCAAATAATGTAAAACATGTGTTCAGCATGTCACTTCTAAATGTCCCAAATCAGTATTTTTAGAAACTGATTTCCTGAAGAAGAGAAGATAATCAAATGTTCTTGTTAACATTCAAGTAAGGTACTTGTTCAACTTTAGTGTTGGGCTGGTTTCTTTATTCTTATGCTTTTCTGAAAAAGTTTTTGTTTACTTTGAGCTGTAGAACTTAGTATTTTTTCTTTTTATTTTCCTGTTAACCCCCTTTTTTTAAACCCCACAAGTTTCCAGGCATTATATCAAGCCTGAGGTTTGCCGGTTCAAAAATTGAAATGGCTGGAAATTAAATTTAGGTATTTAAAAAGCTCTGAAGAGGAAGAATGGGAAGTGAACAGGAGAGAAGGTAGGGCAAAGTAAAAGCTGGAAGGGAGTGCTGGAAGGGAACAGTGTGCTCTGTTACCTCATGGGACATGATGTTTCCTTTCAGAGCTGCTCTGCCTTCTGTTGCTGGTGGGATTTAACCCCATACAGCACTACAGGCTAGGCAGAGTGGCTGGAAAGCATCCCAGCACAAAAGAAGCTAGGGATGCTGATCAACAGCTGGCTGAACATGACCCAGGAGTGTGCCTCGGTGGCCAAGAAGGCCAGTGGCATCCTGGCCTGTATCAGCAATAGTGTGGCCAGCAGGAGCAGGGCAGGAATTGTTCCCCTGTATTCAGCACTGGTGAGGCCCCACTTTGAGTGCTGTGTCCAGTTCTGGGCCCCTCGCTACAGGGAGAACACTGAGGTGCTGGGGTGTGTCCAGAGAAGGGAATAAGGATCACGAAAGGACCAGAAAACGTGTTACAGGAACGAGCTGAGGGAGCTGGGATTATTTAGTCTCCAGAAGAAGAGGCTCAGGGGTGACCCCATCACTCTAGTGAGGTGGGCATCAATCTTTGTTGCCATGCAAAAGGAAATGGTCTTAATTTGAGACATGGGAGATTCAGAGTAAATATTAGAAAAAAAATTTATCACTGTCAGAGTGGTCAGGCATTGGAAGAGGTTCCCCATGGAGGTTACCATTCCTGCAGGTGTTTTAGAGGCATCTGATGTGGTTGAGTGGTTTAGGCATTACAATGGCAGTGCTGGGTGGATGGTGGGACTTGATCCTAAAGTTGTCTTCCAACCTTGATGATAATAAAAGATCTATTCAAAGTGGGATACAGCAGATGATGATGCAGGAACTGATGGAGTAAGAAGACGGCCTTCACTTCTGAAAACACCAGAGCTCTGCTTACTGTTCTGTTAATGCTTGGAATGGCTCAAGGGGACAAAATCCACTTGTATCTTTGGGATGTATGGATCCCTGGGCTGTTGACTTAATACTCAAGGAATTCTTTTTGTGACGGTGGCTTGCATTATGTTCCACGGACTTCCTTTGCTGCCTGCAAATATCCTTTCCATGTGCTTAACAGAAAGGACTATATTACTCTTGTTATGTATTGGGCATACTTGGAGTAATTGCTTCCCCCTTTCCAATAAGGCCTGAATGCAAGGCCAAAAGTGTTTTGACTTCAACTGTCAGTTTAGCATGAAGGTGATTCCTTTGGGGAGAGCTGTGTGCACAGCTTTCAGCCTCATTGTCATCAACCTACTTGTTTTGTGTGCAGTGGAATCTTTCCAGTAAAATAAAACATTAAGGTTCTTTTGGCAGTTTGTCCCTCAAAACAGCCCTTGTTTGGCTTATTTATTTTTCAAGAAAACAGATATATTTTCAAACTGAATGTGTTGTAGAATCTGAAGGATGAGTAAAGAAGCGGTAGCGTGTGTCTGCTTCACCAGCCTTTACACCTTCTTAGTGTTCCTCTTCTCAATGTGTTTTCTCTTTATCAAGACACAAGCCACTCTGGATGGCAGAAAGCATTTCTCATGCAGGCAGTGTTAGAGGAGAAGGATTTTTATGTGTTTGTCAGCATCTCAACATCTGGCAGGGTGTGACTTGCTGAGGATTAGCACCCAGCTCTTCTAAGAACAGAAAATTATATGAAATTTCTCCAGTACTGTGAAGACCCAAACAATCGTTTGTAAAGTGTCTAAATCAGCTCACAGGTCTGAGGTATCTCAATGTCAGACTCCATTTTGCATCCCCACGAATATAAATCATTAATTTGACCCGATTTCTCTGTTGTTCCCCTCAGATCATGGTCCCTGGTGGTCGCTCACAAGCAGCAGCTGAACGGCTGTCTGGGTGCCGCCTCCTCCCATCTGTAGCTGTTGGTATCTCTCCACATGCTTGCACGCTGTGGTCATGCTGCTGCCTCACCGACCCCTGAATCATTCTTGTCTAAATTGACTTATATTTAGCACTGTTGTTCTGTTCCCTGAATCCATCCGGTCAGCTGCGTGACAAATAGCTGTTCCCTGAATGCTGTCCAATTTGTAAATAAGAATTACCACAACTTAGGGACTATGGCAAACCTTTCTATTCAGAAGTGCAGTCGTTGAAATGTCCAGTGGACTTTTTTTGGCATGTACCTGCACCCCAGCCTTGTGGCAGGATGGATGAAAGGTGTGCTGGTGTTTTCTAATCTTTCTAGAACTACTTACAAATCATTTTACAGAACTATTTATGGGTGAACAGGCTGGGTGAAAACTAGTCCCAAGGTGCATCTGTTGGCTGGAAGTTTTGATCTCCAGTGAGGCTGCAGAAGTTGCTCCTATGGAGTCCGTGGAGTGTCCCAGGAAATCTCACCTCTGCCATGTCCAGTGGCCTCCTTTGCAGTTTCTGGGGGCTTTGAGAGTCCTTTCAGCAGCATCTTCTGTAGGTCGTAAGATACTGGCACCCTCAGTAAATCCTCATGATGAAAAAGCTTGGCTTACGTATTTTTAAAAGAAGCTTTCAGCTTCTGATTTCATAGGGAGAGGTACACCACTGTCTGCCCCGAACATCTTCATTGTTAAATGCTTTGTCTTTGTAAATTGGCATGCATTCTAAGACAACCACAAAACTAAAGAACAATTTGGTTTGGGGAGAAGTTCATGCTTTTCAAGGAAACTGTTTTAATTGTACAGAACTCTTATCCCTCACACTGTTCTTTGGCCTAGACTGTTAACTAAAAATGTGTGGGAAGAGCTTCTTTCAGTGCCTTTGTTTCTAATGTTAGGCTCAAATGTGTACTTGGAGTGGGTTAAGGAGCCTTTGGTTCCTGGGGAAGCGAGACCAGCAGCTAGCCTGTCCATTGGCTGGACATTGAATCTTTTTATTTATAGCATCTGGGGTTTTTTTAATAGGCATCAAGGAAGCATCAGGTAGTATTCCTGAGATGCAGTAGTAATTTTCCTGCCTTTTCATGGCGTTGTCTAATCCTTTTTCTTGGTTTTTTTCAGGCTTCCAAGATACCACAGAATTGTTGCCCACTTCTTGTATTTGTGAATCCAAAAAGTGGTGGTCTAAAAGGCCGGGATCTGCTGTACAGTTTTAGAAAGCTGTTAAACCCACATCAAGTCTTTGAACTTACCAATGGGGGCCCACTGCCTGGGTAAGTTATCATGTTTTAATTATTTTTTAATTTACATTGTTTTGCTACTTTTTGAAAGAGTGTACGAGATTCACTTATTTTGAAGATCTAAATTTCTTCTTTTCTGTGCCTAAATACCCGGGCAATGGATCATTTCCTTCTGACTGTTCTTACTGTGAGAATGTATTTAAACTTTAGGGTTCTCTAAAAGAAAAAGAGTAATTCCTAATGTATATACTTCTGTGAAATCTAGCAGAGTCTGGCTCTGGGAAAGTCACATACACTTTACAGTAGCACATATTTAATAATTATTGAAAATAAACTGATTTTATATTTGAGTGGAGGTGGAAAGAGATGTCACATTTCCTGATGAGGGTGGATTTTTGCTTTTATTTCTTCTAATGTTTCATGGGAACTACCAGGAAAGCATAATAAAATTTTCTATTTTGACTCTTGAAACTTGGCCACAGTTGTAGAATTAACAGGGTCTGCCTGATCACAGCTGCAACATTTCTACAAGGAACAGAACATAATGTGCTTGTAGGAAGACAGGAACTGATGACTTGATTTAATGAACCCCACTTCGTTACAGCTTCATAAAACTGAAAGCAATGGTTGTAGCCTTCACTATTACTTTAATAAAAAGCTTGTCATGACAAGAACTTCTGAATAAAAGCTTTGTGGGAAAAATGTAGCTTATGTAGGAGACAAAATAAACAAGCTACACCAAATAATTTTTCTGTCAGAACTGTATAATTCTGGATTTTTTAAAATGCACTTCAAGCTGCAACTTCAGTAACCAGTTCACTTTGTTTTGGCTTTGGAATCTTTCTGTAGCTTTATGGCAAAATGCTCCCAGTTGTTCATTGCTTCTTGTGCAATGGGAAATAACAATTCTTTTGCATGATATGTTGTTATGTAGGATGAAAACCCACAAAAGGTAAGCATCACCAGGAAAATAGTACAATGAAGAAGAAAATGTACTGTGATTCCTATGACTAAGTACAAAATCACCACCAATAATCAACATCCCCTCTAGAATTTAGAGAGTTACAGATGTTCACATTGAAATTATGACTAGTTAGGTCTCTGTGCCCTTGAAAAAGGGAGTGATTAACCATTTAGTTCTGTCTGTGAAGTATCTTAGAGGAATGTGGATTTTACTCTTTTTAAAATCATCTTTATCTACAACTTCATGTTTTTCCATTCACTTTGTTGAATTTGATCCAGGAACTGACGGTAAAGGGGCATGGGCAGAAATCCAGTGCCGTGTTATTTTAAATAGCATATTGGGACTTTGCATTTCCTATATTCCATTGTAACATTTCTTTTCCCCTGTGCTTTGCTTCACAATGGAGGTTTCACACGTTCTCCAAAGTCCCCTCCTTCCGAGTGCTGGTGTGCGGAGGGGATGGCACCGTTGGCTGGGTCCTTGGTGCACTCGAGGAGATCAGGCACAAGCTGGTATGCTCAGAGCCCTCAGTTGCCATCTTGCCTTTAGGAACAGGTGAGAATCACAACAAGAACCATTCTTCTGCTGAGCGCAGAAGCCCTCTGGAAGGTTTTATCTTCATCTGTCTGACACAGGACTCAGTTTTGCAGCCGAGATGACGTGAGAGTCAGTTCTGGCTGATACTGGAAAGTAAACCACAGTATCAGCTTTTCAAGGAAATGTCAGTCATGCTTTCAGAAACACAGTATCAGGAAAAACAAGCAGCAGGAGTGTTGGTATGTGGGTGGATGAGTGGGCAGGAGTTGGGAAGGCAAAATACCCTCCTCTGACAAGCACAGGTGCATCAGCCATTGCTGTAAGACAGCAAACTCAGTTGCTCCCTGGTGTCTCAACTCCATAACAAGTTTTTCTACCACTTTTTGTGGAAATTCTCCAGTGTGTCTGTATGCAGTGGTAAGCACATTAGATTTTTATTTTCTGCTAGTTAACTCTTCCTTCCAAACAAACTAATTCTGTAGCTTGATTGGAGCACCTTAGTGCAGTGTGATTTGTAAAAAAGGGCTGATGCACTGATTATGAAGTACGGTCATGTTTTGGTGTTCTTCACTGTTGCCCAGGTAATGACCTGGGGAGGGTCTTGCGCTGGGGAGCTGGCTACAGTGGGGAGGACCCGTACTCCATTTTGGTTTCTGTGGATGAGGCGGATGATGTTCTTATGGATCGCTGGACTATCCTTTTGGATGCAGAAGAGCCAGCTGAAGGGGCAGAAAATGGCATTGCAGAACCTGAGCCTCCCAAGGTGAGCTGAGCAGCACTTGAATGTGATTCTTAGGAACATTGTTCTAGTGAAAATCACAAAGAGGATGGATTTTAACGTAGATTAATTTTTACTGCTCAATTGTCTTTGTGCTTTACTGAGCTGTTTCCTGGTGAATACAGCACACGTCTGGACCTAGTGTTTTGGTTTTGGCAGGGCTAGTTGACTGCAGAGCACGTTTTGTAGCTGTTTAGCAAAAAGTATCTGATAGAAGATTAATGAAAAGACTGTCATGGCAATGGCATTCCTATTTACTTCAACTGGAAAGAAAATTATTTCTCAAATAAGAAAAGGCTTTGGAAGGAATGCCAAAACACTTTCCAAAACACTTGTAAGACTGGAGTGTCAACCAAAAAACACTCCCTTCCCCAAAAGGTACTCTCATCTTTCACAGTTTAAAAAATTAGGAGTTGCTAGCATATACAGGAACTATACCCTTCTGTCGTGTTACTGCTATTGTGCTTACTGTATATGTGCCATCTGTTATTTGCACTTTTTTTGAGTGAAAGTCACTGTCATTTGGTTCATATGAGCTTGTTTCTGTTTAAGAAAATTAAAAAAGTTGATTTAGATGGTGATTTTGGGGCTGTATGTGAATCCTGGTTCTCTCTTTTCAGATTAAATGAAGAAATTGGACAAGGGGCTTGCAAAAAAAAAAGTAGGAAATCATAACAATGGTAGCTATTGTCCAGGATTTTAGTCTGGTCGCTGGAAAATCCTAGGCATTATGAATCAGTTGGAGGATTTAAGATACCTAGGTTCCAGCTATTTTTCACTTGGTGGAGGCAGGGGCTTTTTTTCCCATAGTGTCTAATCTGCTTTTTAAAGGTGAAGGATGGGAGAGTAAGGCCTAGGATGAAACAGCTATGGAATGAAGTGGCATGCAAAAGAAGATTTAATGGAAGAGATGGTTGAAATCTGTAGAAACTTGAGGTTAGCATATAGGGAGCTAGTTAAAATGCAGCTGAGTAGGTGAAGTCAAGTTCTTCTCATTCATCTGGTGTAAGTTGGTCACCTCCCAAAGTAAGAGTGTCTTCCCAATGATGTGATATAAATACATGGCAGATGCCTAAAATAATAGTGGCATTAGTGTTCAGCAGCTTGTGAAGTTACTGCATAGAATTGCTTTGAGAGGTTGAGTTGGTTTTATTTCTGCTTTTTTTTTTTTTATTTCTGCCTTATTATGCTTGTTACTTTTAATTAAGATTTAAATTTGAATTTTCTGATACTTTGGAAATAATGACTACACATGTCAACAGTTGTTCATGCAGCTTTATTTTTAGTGCAGTGTTTCTGGAAAATGTTTTCCAGAATCTGTCAAGATGCAAGTGACTTGGAAGAATCATCTGCAAAACTTGCTTTTGTTGAAAAACTTTGAAATGTCTTCATTCTTCATTTTTCATTTATAAATGTAAGCAGGAAATGATACCTTTTTTTCCCCTTTTGGTCAGATTGTACAGATGAACAATTACTGTGGTCTGGGCATCGATGCCGAGTTGAGCTTGGACTTTCATCATGCTAGAGAAGAAGAACCAGGGAAATTTAATAGCAGGTAATCCTGGGGAACCCAGGTGTGAAGGTCAATTCTGTGGTATTACATTACTTCCAATTTATACTACAACTGATAATATTAAATGCTACAGGTATCTACTAATACTGCCGGTGGCAGAGCTGGGACAAGGAGGAATTAAGCTAGCCAAGAAGTCACAGACACAAAATTGCTGTATTTTGTTGGTTTGGGTTTGGTTTGGGGATTTTTTCCTCTACCAAGAGAGAGCACCAAAGCAGCTTTTGAAAGCCGTGTCACTGTTACTCGTAATCTTAGTTTGCCAATAACTGCATTGTTGAGTTCAGTGAAATTTTGAGATGGTGGAAATACCTCTTGCACAAAGCCTTTAGCAAGAGCGAGGGCAGTGGTGCTACATGAGCAATAAGCACTGTTTAGTAGTGTTCAGAACTTCTTCTGTACCTTTTCCAGTTTTGCCTAGTGCTGTTGCAGCACTTGCATGCTGGTATTAAGGGAAAAAACTGTATCTGAAGTGGGAAAGGTATTAAAAATGTGTTGACAGAGACCTTCCTTCTCTCTGGCATGCGTGTCAACCAATAATGGGACAACATCTCATAATTACTGAAATTGATGAGCAAAAGAAACCATGTCTGTGTAATTAATCAGTAGTTCCTTAAAGAAACTTTTCGTTTGCTTTCTCCTATGTTTGTGATTAAACACCCTCTAAATTGTCTCTTGGTCGCCAGAGTTACAGCCAGTTACAATTATGCAGTGTTCAAAGTGTAGCTATTAAAAATATTCTCTGACCAGTTAGGAGTGCAATGATGTGTAGTTCCAGCCTGTCTTGTAGTCTGTCATTACAGGCATTGCTCATGGTCCTTTTCTTAGAAACTGACTAATACAGTTGTTGATGTAAATAGAGGTAGTTCCTGGTACATAAGTTACTATTAGGCACTGACTTGTATTTTCAATACACTTGACTGAAAGCATTATAGGTAGTAAAATCAGGCAGTAAGTTTGTGTATGGCAGTGTCCATTCTGGTAGGTGAAACTTCTAGACTTGTGCAGTTAATATAATGTACAGCTTATGTTCATTCTTTCTTCAAAATATACTACTCCATATTTGCAAAGCTGCAGCACTCAAAAGATGCATTCTCTTCTTATTGCCACTGCATTTGAGGGATATACTTTGATTGCTATTGTCCTGTGTGCTTTTCATCCCTATCATCTTCACTGCAATCATTTCCCAGTGTGCAGCTTCCATAGTGCAGTGGACAATGTGTTGGTATCATTCTTGCAGGATGACTTGAAGTACTTGTGGGAAGGAAAGAAATCTTTTTTCCCCAAATCTGAAGGGCTATATACTTCTGAAAAGGAAAAATTAAATAATTAATTGATACTGAGGTACATTTTTACAGAAACCAAAAACTTATGCATGCTAACAGTGCTGATACATGATATTTACGTTTGACTGACTGTGAAAATGACTGCTAAAATAGTTGAATTTATGTTTCCCTATGATAAGCAAATGAACACTCTTGTCAGTAATATTAGATTACTATTATTATTATTATTATTACTACTATTATTATTTCTAGTCAGTTAACTAAAAATGGTATCTACTTAATGCAAGATGCAGCAGCTGCTGGCAGGTGAAATGGCTAGTCTTGAGTGCAGAACGGGAAGTTTCAGATTGTGGCAACAGAAATTGCAGATAGTCCTTGGAAGAAATATAGGCTTGAGTGCTCTTCTGAAGCAAGACCTTAAACTGATAAATGTCCCAAAAACTGTGTGCTCTTTGGCCTCACTCAATAGAGTCTCTTTACATGCTCTGGACTGCTTACATTTAGCTAGCAGCTCAATGTGCAGTGATAACGTCCCTGCAGGAATTCAACACTCATCTTGCATTGTGGGGCAGATAAAAATAGTGTATATTGTAATAGTGATGGTCTTTGCATTGGTAGATGCCAAACTATATGAGCTTTTTTCCCAGTGTAAAATTTACTGATAGGGCACCTGCTTCCACAGAATCACAGAGTGGGTAGGTTGGAAGAGATTACAGTGGGTCATCTGGTCCAATCTCCCTGCTCAAACAGAGTCACCCCAAGAGCATTTGGCACAGGATTGCATTCCAGATGGTTCTTGAATATCTCCAGTGAGGGAGACTCCACACACTCTCTGGATAATCTGTTCCAGTGCTCAGTCATCCACACAGTAAAGAAATTCTTCCTTATGTTCAGGTTGAACTTCTCTGCATCATTTTCTGCCCGTTGCCTCTTGTCCTTGCTTGCTGCCTGGCTCTGTCTTCTTGACACTCTCCCTTCAGATACTGATAGACATTGATAAGGTTACCTCTCCTCTTGAGGCTGAACAGGCCCAGCTCCCTCAGCCTTTCCTGGTTAAAGAGATGCTCCAGTCCCTTAACCACTTTTGTTGCCCTCCACTGGACCCTCTCCAGGAGCTCCCTGTCTCTCTTGCCCTGAGGAGCCCAGAACTGGACACGGCACTCCAGATGTGCCTCACCAGACACAGCAGAGGGACAGGATCACCTCCCTCAACCTGCAGGCAATGCTTTTCCTAATGTACCCCCAGATCCCATTGGCCTGCCTGGCCCCCAGGACACATTGCTGGCTCAGGGACAGCTTGTTGTCCACCAGGACCCCCAGGTCCTTCTCCACAGAGCTGCTTTCCAGCAGGTCACCACCAGCCTGTGCTGGTTCATGGGGTTATTCCTCCCCAGGTAAAGGACTCTCCCTTTGCTTTTTGTTGAATTTCAGGTTTCTCTCTGCCCATCTCTCCAGCCTGTCAAGGTCTCTCTGAGCAGCTGCAGAGCTGTCTGGGGTATGAACCACTCCTCACAGCTTTGTGTTGTCAGTGAACTTGCTGAGAAGGCATTTGGCTCTTAATCCAAGTCATTCCCATGGGATCCTGGAGCAGTCTTTAGGATTGCATACTATAGAAGAGATCACATCTTGTTTATACAAATCCAAAATGGCAGGAGATTGCTGTGGCAAACAGTTTCCTAAATGCAAGGTTCAGGAGAATATTTTGCTCAATCTAATGCAAGTTTAGACTTATTCTACAGAGATATACAGCTGTTCTGCAGTTAGGGCACTGTGAAGTATTCTCAGTTTCTAAAGGCTTCCTTCTTCATGCAACAAAAAATTATACTTCTTGGGTATATTGCAAATGTTGTGCTTCCTACTTCCAGTATTTTTCAGTCGTATCCAAATTAAATAAAACCCATTTTAGCATAGACACATCTTACATGGAGCAGAAGTGTATGTTAAGCAGTGTTACATTAGGTACCTTTAATTTGGTGCTATTTTAAACTGTTAGGACATAGGACTAATCATTCCCAATGTAATAATTTAAGATGACTGAAAAGTTTGAAAAGTCTCTGTCTGAGGACTTGGCTGTAACCTGCACTGGCTGTCTTCCCCACTTCAATGTCTATGGTATTTAGACATAATGCTAGAGAGATTTTGCAGAGTTGAATTCCAATGACACCCATGTACTAGTAGTGTCAAATAATGGAAATTTATGCTTTTTATTTTAAGGTTGCCCTAAAGGCCATGTATCCAAAGGTTTCCATTATAGAAGAAAATAGTCTGTGTGTTTAACTATCTTTTGTTAATGTTATTCTTAAAATATTTTGCCATTTCTAGGGATGCCATAAAAATCTTCCTCATCTTTTTTATTCTAAAATTAGAGATGTTAGAGCTCTGTCACAAGTTGAGATTACTAAGCCTGTTTTAAGTTTCTGCAGCTAAGTACATTCCAAATTAATTAGGAATGTGTAAAGCAAAGATTTTCAAATGTTGTTTTGCCGTAAGCATTGTATCATTGCATGAGAAAACAATTTGAAATGGGTCATGGCGACCTCTAAGTCTTAATCAAAAATGTAATCTTCCAGCCTAGGAGTTTACATTTCAAAGAGGCATTGTATTCAGGCAATGCGTCAAGAAGAGGTGATTTTTCTGTAATAAAATTTCACAATTTGCACATGCAGCAGAATCATCCCTTAAGTAAAGGTATGTAAAGAAGCAGTTCATGGTTTATGCTTTGTTTTTGCAGTAAAGCTAGAAGAGTTTTAAATGGGTTTTAATTAAAAAACTCTTTAAACATATCTGCTAGAGGACAGTAGTGGTGTACATACAGGGAAGAGTGCTATGTCTGGCCTTGCCTTTTATTTAAAAGATGCTTGTCTGCTCCTAGGTTTCACAACAAGGGAGTTTACGTGAAAGTTGGGCTGCAGAAGATAAGTCACACTAGAAACCTTCACAAGGACATAAAGCTGCAAGTGGACCAGCATGAGGTGGAGTTACCAAGTATAGAAGGACTCATTTTTATTAACATACCCAGGTAAAAAGAAGAGGAAAGATCCCTTGTGGATGCATGCTGGACTGTGTGTGTAGAACTGCTGCTTGGTATTTGAGCATCAAATGTCAAATCGTTAAGTAACAGGTAAAACCTGTTACCAGTTAACAAAACCAGCAGGTAATTGGTCCTGTCATACTATTATTTTTTCAATCTTGATGTTTAATTTTACCATCTTAAACAACCTATATCTTTGCATTTTAGTCTAAAAATGTTTTATTCAAATACTTATTTTTACATATATACATGTACACAAATATACATTGCACGTGAGAGCTGTGGAGAAAAAAAAATCCTAATTAAATGATGAGTAGTTCATGCACAAAACATAAGCAAGTGATTTTGAGTGGGAATGGTCAGTACTGCACAAAAAGCAGCATGGTTTAAATTGCCAGGAGCATTTCAGAGGGCTGAAGTGCATTAATATATGCCTAACTACAAGTGCTTTTGGCCAGGTACAACAATGAAATCTTGGTAACTATTTTAGCTTTAGTTTATCTTCAGTAACTTCCATTCAGTACTTACTGTCAAGACCAGTAAGAGCTATGTTAAGTTCTTTTGTCTTGAAAATTAAGGGTTAGTTTAGCTGTAACCTGTAATCCTAGCAAACTAAAACTCTACAGTTACCTTATTCCTATTTACACCTTCTCTTTCCAATGGAAACTATTTACTTCACTGCCTTTACTATTAAAAATCAGATAAAAATTCTTCCAGATTTTAGAAAAACAGTACCTGCCTTTACAATGCAGGAAAACTGCTTCCTCCAGCTGGTGGGGGAGCTGAATATGTGGCTTTTGAAGCCTGAGAAACCAGCCACTCTTATCAGGGCACCAGGAAGTGTGCCCAGGGGCAGACCACAGGGCCACAGGTGGTCACTGGTGTGCTCTCCACACAGCTGGGGCTCTGGAGCCGATCTCTGGGGGTCTGAGAGTGACAACCGCTTTGAGAAACCACGCATTGATGACGGCCTACTGGAAGTGGTTGGTGTGACTGGCGTCGTTCACATGGTGAGTTGACATTCCAGTAAGCACAGAAGAAACATACATTTTATGGGAACAGGCTTATTTCCATAACAAACAGTGCATTGCAAGAGCATGGTCCTAAAAATTACAACTCTTTGTTAAGGCTGGGTAAGAAGAAGTAATAGGAATTGAGAACTTGTTCAAAATCCACAGGGAAATGCTTCATGACTTAACTAGACTTTGAACCAAGTAGAGAAACATACATGTGTGCATATATATAATGTAATATATGTATATATTAAATAAAAATGTGTGTCTGTATTGTGGAATGCACTAGCTCATAACAGGTGTCACGGTGTCCAAATGGAACGATTCATGGGATTTTATTCTAATATTACAAAAACATGCACCCTTCACCTAATCTACTTGTGAAAAGTCTTGTCGTATCTCATCACAATGGAGATTCCATCAAGCCAGGTTGCTTTGTAATTATCTGCCACAGGCTTTCCAATACCTGTCACTGAGAATTTGACACTTGCTGCTCTTGATTTGAATGCTACATCAAGCAGGTGGTATGCTGTTCTGCAAAGAATATTACGACTCAACTTATACAATTCTTTTTTAATTATTTCATGTATAACATATTTTTACAATGGTCTGCTATTAGTAACACAGTCCTGGGGAATGGTAGGTTATTTTTCTCTTCACATCTTACCACTATTTAAAGGAAACGACCGCTGAAAAAATATATGTGATCAGGTAACTAGAAATAACTAATCCATGAAACCACCAAAAATGGAAAGGTGGGTGCTTAAATTTTGTGGAGCTCAATCTTTGCTGTTGGTCAGCTTTATTTTGTAATTTAGATCTTATAAAATATACTGAAGAGTTGTTTTGGTAGAGATCTTTACATCTTTTGTGAAAGTAGGAGCAGCATTTGTACTTTGGAGTGTAAATGTTAACAAACCTGTGCATTGGGGTTGTGATAGTAAGGTTTTTACTCCAATGTTTGATTTCTGCTCACATTCTCCAAGAGTATGTGTAGCAGGAAAGTTCACTTTGCCTCACTCCTACAGTTAACTCTAAAACTTAACTCAGCTATTAAGTTGTAGTTGAGTATGTGTGTAAGAAATTCAGTGTGTGTATGTATTTCCGTAGATATATGGAGTTGAGTTTGGAAAAACTCTCTCTGATTAATAAGCTGCTTTTAGACTTTGGAATTTCACATGTGCTGAAGCCTGTGTGTATAATTAGGTGTTTTTAGAAGTATTTACTGTGTTATGGAGGAGCAGGCCAAAGCAAACATGACCTTTTTGAGTATATGTTTCTTGGCCAGCCTTTGTGTACAAACAGCTTTGCTTTGGGAGTTGTTTTGCCTCCCACAGCCTGCAGGGGTATCAGAGTTCTCCTTCCTGGACTAGCTGAAATAATTAGTGCTGGGGCAGTAAAGGCATTCTAGTTTTGCCTAAGAAGTTTTTTAAACTGACACTTAAAATGTCAGGTGAGAGTAAAACAATATCCACCCATTTTAATTGCAGATAGTATTTGTATTTCTTGTTAGTTGGGGTGATTGATATCCTGGCTTTTATTCCCTAACAGGGTCAAGTCCAAGGTGGTTTTCGATCAGGAATCCGCATAGCTCAAGGCTCGTATTTCCGTGTAACGCTCCTAAAGCCAATTCCAGTTCAAGTTGATGGAGAACCCTGGATTCAGGCTCCTGGCCAGATTATAATTTCTGCTGCAGGACCAAAGGTACTGGGTGTAGGTTTCTCTTAGCAATCTGACTTTGTTCCTGCGCTGGATGTTCAGTATTATCTTGCTTGTCTATGTTCTGATACTTAACCCTATAGGAGCTGCTTAGCACTGTGTGGTAACTGACATTGCAATTTCTAAAGAAGATGGTTTGAGGGCTCTCTCCAGTGGCTCAGATGAGGCTCATGTTTAAAAAAGTAGTCCCTGAGCTTTGGCCTAGTGACTCAATTTTTCCTCTGTATTGAGATCTCAGGCAGTGTTGCTTTTCTTGAAGCAGGGCAGTTATGAAGCCCATGGTAGTAGTGCAGTGCGCAAGGTAGAAATCAGTCTGCTGGAGAAGAGAAGGTCTGTCAGACAGTAGTAGCAAAGGAGAAAAATGAATAAGAGAGGAGCAGGGTCTGTGAAAAAGAGACTTGAATAATCAGTGTCTGTTTTCTCTTGATTATCTCAATGTGTGCGTAGAAGGCAACATCAGCTCCCTAAGAATTTAACTTTCCTGTTGACTTTGAAATTGCGAAATAAACATTTTGCAGTAGATGACTGTGGTGCACACCAGTCTGCATGTTTGCCTGCTACCTTAAAGTGCCTTTCCAACTCACAGACATTTGCTGCTATAGGCAAGCTCAGAGGATATGTAGCTGTACTGGGAGGGCTACCAGAAAAATTTCCCTTGCTGAGGAGAAGTGAGTGAAAGAGAGGGTCATACCTCAGAGTTTCAGAATATGTTAAAACTTTGTTCTTTTCATGAGAGGAAGTAGGAAGGTAATGGAAAGAGAGAGAGAGCATACTTAACTTGTCCTTCAGTGAGCAACATTTCTTCTTTTTCTACTAGGTTACTGACTAGTTATCTCCATACATGGGTATATATATCTGTGTGTGTACAGGAATATATATGCATATACATACATAATGTTTATGTAAAAAAAGCAGTAAATCCTGTAGCTTTACAAGGATAGGTGCACCAGATAGTTGTGTATTTAAATGGTTTTTTTGTTGCAGTTCAGCTTTTTACTTGGTTACTAGTTAGTTGCCTTAGATCAGCTTATTGATGGCTGCAGATATTTTAATATTCACCTTCTTTTAAATATTTTCAATTCTAGGTCCATATGTTGAAAAAATCCAAGCAGAAGCAGAAAAAAACTGGAAACCTGAAAGAGGTGAAAGTGGATAGCATGTCAGTCTCTGAAGGAGGACGCTAAGGGGAAACCTATGTTCACATCTATGGTAGATACCACCCTGGTCCAGTAAAACCAAGTGCAGACAAGTTGTGAAGAGTGTTGCCTATGAGCGTGCCTTTCGTTACATTTTGATAGTACTGGGTTCTTCTTTGTCTTTCAAAGATAGTACCTCATTGTCACAAATAACTATAATGTACCACCTGTCTCATCTGAAATGTTTACTTGAGTTTGCTTTTCTGTTAGCTGTTTCCCAGCCACACAGAGATTCTAAGATGCTGAGATTTCTGCATTTGCTTTCACAAAAAATCCTTACCTCTTCCCAGTTCATTCTTAAAGAAAATCATTCCACAGATAATTTTTAAAATTTTTCTATAACTGAAAATGTTTTTCTTTAAATTAATGCTCACAATAGCATCCTAACCAAAAAAAGGCAAAAACATGAGCTGCTGACAACTCCTTGGATCAGTCCAAATAGCACAGCTGAAACAGTACAAGTGTAAAGAGAAAAACACAAAACACAGGAGAGATTATTTCTGTAAAAGGATCCCAGTGCACTGGAAGAGAGAAAGTGCTAGAACAGTTGAGTCAAAATATTTCAGAGCGTTTACCTCAACAGTATTTGGACAGCATGAATGAAGGGGAAACAGCCTGTAGAGCAATTTTTCAACTGTGGCTTAGTTTCTCATTATTCAGCCAAAGCCTGTTTTAAAAGGCATTTGAATTTAATCAGCTACAACTCTGAAAATAAAAAAGGAACAAGAATATCCAAGGCAGAAGTATGTTATCCCAATTCTTTTCTATCACTGAAACCATTATCTTTGACATGACCAGACAATTTTGTCTTGATTTTACTCGTGTTGTTTCATTTTCATGGATTTGCACTGTTATATAACAGCAAGCTCAAGAATTATCATTAATTAGGTTAAAACAAGTACGTCTTAGTGTTCAATTAGGTAAATTAGCACAGTCATATGTTAGAGCTGAACTGATGTACAGCATAGCTTTGCTGAGGAGCCTTAGGAGCTATGTAACCTGCTGTAGCCTTCAAACAACTGGGAATGCGAGAGGCATTATGAAAATTCACTTACCTTGTCAGGCTTCTCAAGACTTTGTGGGTATTATTAGGTGTGGGGGCAGGGACACAGTGACTTTGATGAGTGTGTGCTCTTCAGAGGCTGTTTCCTGTGAGGCCAAGACCACCTCTATATGTTTACCCATCTGCTGAAGGTGTAGGGATCCAGTACTTGTACAGCATTGTGCTGGAGACTGGTGCTGGAGCAGCCATGCTGGTCCTGCCATACACTATCTGTATCTGCTATCCATAGCTGAAGTCATGTTGTTCTTCACTCACATCTCTGCCATCTCATCTCATCGTGTTTACCCAGGAACTGAACCTTTCACTTTTGGTCAACATCATACACAAATGGCTCTGTGAGCCACTTGTGGGTGGGGGGTGGGGCCTGCAAGGTTTTGCCACTTGTATGCATCTGCTGCTTGGAGCTGCTTAAACCGTGTTGGCTAGAGCCCACTTAGCCATGTGGTGGGCTTATTTCTCCTCTGTTGCACAATAATAACTATTTCAGCTGTGGGTGGCATGAATTCATCACTTGAGTGTCAGCTTTAGGATCATTCCTCTTGCCAGTGTGTCTAGAAAAACATCTCTAGCTGCTTCAGGGGACTTAAGTGTAACTTTCAAACACACAAAAGCTGTTTTGTGATGGAGCCAGTTACGTGGTGAGGCAGTTCTTGCTGGATCTTGTTGATGAGTACTCTCAGCACTGTGCCAGTTTCAGCAACAGCTGATTATTACATGTGCTTTCTACTTACCAGTCATGGTGCAACAAGAATGTGAATGTCATCTATAGCAACAAAGTGATGCAGCTAAAGCTATAGAGACAAAACAGCTATGGAAAAATGGCAGATGCCAGAAACTTCTTTTAGTCTAGTGATTCCTTCTCAGTTTTCTGGTAGAGATGGAGTGGGAGGAATGACTTCTGTTTTCAGTGAAACCTCTTCTCAATTGTTTAAATTCTTAATTTAAATTTGGGGATATTCTTCAGGTCCCACAGTGTGGAATACAACTTAACTTTTAGTCAACATGAAAACTGGATTCATGCTATGAAGGAAATAGTTTGGATAGTACAGAGCTAAAAGCCCTGTCCTTCTGATCATTAAGCATAGGGTTGTCTTCTTCAGAACCTGGACATGAGGGATCAGCTGGACCTCTTCTGGCATCCTGGTATCAGCATTACAAGTAGGGAGGATCAAGTGTTTCATTTCAGGGTATGCACTCTCTGAATGAAGCTCACAAACTAGAGAGGAAATCTAGAATAGGCTGCTGCTTCATAATTGTCGAGAAAGAGAAACTGCTTTGTATCCTTAGGACAGCAGAAAGAATGCATAGTCTCCTTTCTAGTTGCTGACTCAGTAAAGGAAGTTGGGCTTTTTGTTACAGAAAACATGCATAAAGTTTAATATTGCTAGTACTGACTGTTTTCTGCAGCCCAAATAAATAACCCTGTCTTACTATTTTTTCAGGCATATATAATCCTGGAGCACATAGCTGACTGTGTTTCAAGTTCTTGGCTTGTTAAGGACCTGGCTGTCTGTCCATTTGCTCTGTATCTGTTACCTAAAATAACATGGAACTCACAGGTCACAATATTTTAACCAGAGGGTCCCTTACTGTGGCATATTATTCCTGGAGATTTCCCGTCCCTGGAACACTGTACAAGCCTGTTTTGGGATAGTATCATGGTAGCAAGATGACACTGAAGTATGAGTGTAATCTCTTCCAGAGGGGGAAGTCTTTGAGTTTTTGTTTTTCTTTCCCTTTTTTTGCTTTTTTCCAGAAACCAACTGTCATATATTTCAGCAGATGAGTGCCACATTGGAATGAAAACATAGCTTAAGAAAAACACACTTTGTATCAAAAGCACACTGCGCATCAAAAGATGATGCTTAACGTGTTTTGATGACAAAACAGATTTCAGCTGAGATAGGAAACCCTCTGTAAAGCTTTTAAAAGGAAAAACTCACTTATTAACCCCTCTATTAAGATGTTCTAGTTTCAGGTTCTGTAAAGGCCATTATATCAAGAATATACGTATGTGTGTGTGTATTTTTTTTCACACATTTTCATTGCATATGGTGTCCGAGAAGACCTAGTATTTTCTTCCATGATATGCAAGGCCTGCATGAAGGGAGGGGATAACTTTTTGCAGTTAATATGAAACATTTAAACTTAGACTTTCCACTGAACATAACAATGCAGTATAATTTATGTGACAATGGGCAGATAGATGATTCCCCATACTGATTGAGTGGTATTGTGTGACAACCTAGTGGTCACATGGTCAAGTCCTTCAAATAATTCAGCAACAAAAGTGTTGGGGAAGAGGCTCAGTTCTGTCAAGACAGGTGTTAAGTAACATCAGGAACACAGGACCAGGAGCTGTAACTGTGGACAGGGAAGAGACGCAGGCTCTTTGCTGTCCTGAGCACACTTCTTCATCCTCTCTCCACTGCCTTTTTACCTTGCCTATAAACCATGGCAGGCACAAATAGCACAACTAGCATCTCTCCTGCTGAGGTACATTCTCCTGACCTTTTACTAGTGCCCTACTTTAGGCATTGGGGAGAGAAAGGTCCTGAAAACCCTGGTTCCTTTCAAATATCCCAGTGTTGCAGATTAGTGCAGGTGGTCAGTTGGTTAACATCTATTTTGATGGATAAACACATTACCTCTGCCTTGAATTAGTAGAATCAAAATTCAAAAGCTCATCCCTGAGATATGGGTGCTACTTCAGAAAATTTGCTGCTTTTTTTTCCGCATGGCTTTTACCCTTGATTTGTACAGTTTAAATTGCTGGTGTTTTCACTGCATTGATTTTTAGGTAAAATAGTTATTTTGCCAAAAACCTTTTGTTTCTATATGTGTACATACGTGTGTGTACTGCATGTGCACACACCCTTTAAGAATAAGCCTTATTGTATTTCCTTCCACAGTGCCTAATTATACAGCTTTTGCCCTGTCACAGCATTCTGATAGCACTCACTTCTGGATCTTTCTCTCAGTGGTTTTGGACATGAGGCAGGACTTGCACTTTCCAACAAGACATGATGGCAATATAGTGAAAGCATAACTGTGTTTATAGTACAATCTCTGCAGTTACGCAGTTTGAGCTCTGCTTGCTGTTTCTAGATTTTAGTCAAGTATATGTGTGTCTAAAACCAATGGCAATGGCTGTTGTAGCATTTTAAAAACTAAGAAGAAGCTGTCACTGCAACACTTTACTAAGGAGCTAAACTAAATGAACTGTTATAGGCAATTGTTGTTAATCTTCACAGTTACCCTCTTACAAATATTGTATTGTTTTCATTTCTTTAGAGCAAATAATGTACTTGATCTGAATATCAGCTGTTTCAAATTGCTCAGCATTTATGCGTGCATGTGATTCTGTAGCACTCTGTTGGCATATAAACATCATTATCAAATGGAACCTGTTTTTGTGGGAGGAGAAGGTAAGAGAGGAGCTGTTGTGACACTTGGAAAGCGCTTACGTTGAAGACACAACAGATTTGGTTGCATATGTATTTAATAATGTACTGGCTGTAGTTATGGCCTGTCTTGCATAGTCTCCAGTCAATATTCCAGCACAAGTATTGGTGGCTCATTGTAGTTGTGCACTGGCAGTAGATACTCTTTCACTCTGCACCCCATAAGTCTTCCTTACCTTCAGAGTGATTATACATCTTCCTCTTTCTGCCTGGCTGCCCTCCTGTCCTTTGGGCCTAGCTCTGTACCCAAATCAGTAATGAAGGTATGAGCATGTGCTGGTGAATGTGGACAGTGGGGGAATGGAGTTCCTGCTCTGAATGCTGCTCTGTCAGTTTGGCTTAGGCTATTGTTTAATTTCCAGTTTAGCCATCTAACAGCTGTGCAGCAAAGATTTGGCAACTACTGAATTGCATTGGATTCACCGGTGACCATGTTGCCTCGTTTTCAGCCTTTGATCTTATATGTGTCAATATATATAAATTCATTATACTTTTTGCACTTAACAGAAGATACAGGTTTGATAGGCTTGAGATGTGGCAAAATTACAATGTTTGTACTTTTTTGTAAATATGGGGATGATTCTACAGATACAAAGATGCACTTTCAGATAACAATGAGAACAAGTTTGTAGAATACAAATGTTTAGGAGATTTTCTGGCTGCAGTGTTCCTGTTCCCCATCCATGTCTAACACTGTGTTGTCCTTGAAAACCTGCTTGGGGATAGAGATGGCTTCTCACATTGCAGAATGTATTTTATAGCTGACTGACTGAAAGTTTGTGTACGTTTTTAAGCAAATTTGCTGCTATTCTAAGTTTTAGGTTTTACTAGACTGCTTCTATAATGCATAAAATAATGTTCAGGTTTTATTTATAATGTCAACACTTACTGATTTGACACTTAGTTGAAGGACACGTCCAGCCCAACGCCTTCATTCCTTTTGCTATTTAATTATTTTGTTTTGTTGTTGATTTTCTTTAGCAGCGCAGACATTGTATGTGCAGAGTGCAGTGAAATGAATGCAAATTACTAACCTTAACCTGCAGTTAGAGTGGCAGTTTCAATGTTTACAGGACAGTGACTATTGATTGTAAACCCATACATGTCCATTGAAACAGTGCACTCTGTGTGTTTTGGAAGCATTGTTTCTGCTTACCATGGTAATTAATGGAATAGTTGCCTTCTGTTTTTAGAGTCCTGGTTATGTTGCGCTGGAGAGACTTCAGTGTGAGTTATGGCTTCTCTGCCATGGATTCACAGAACAGAATTTGTACTGATACAAGTGTGTTGTATTGAACTTGTTTTCTGAAAGAGTGACTTTATTTTTTGTGAAGATAATTTATGAGAACATTTTATAGCAGATCAGTGATGGAAAAAGTTGAAGTCTTGAAATAAACATTTGTAGATATTAAAGATCTATCCCAAAGCAAAGTATTTTTTAATAGGGCAGTGTTACTGGTGTAGTTATCCCTCTGAGCTCTCCTGGCAGCATAGCCATTTAGCATGTCACTCTGCACTGGTCAAGTGTGTAATTTAGGGGACAACCTGATTTCCGAAGATATGGCTTCATTTATATTGTGCACATCCCCTATTACACCTCTGGCAGCAACTCCAATTATAAACATCAGCCATATAAGGCAGAGCTTCTCCCCCATACAGATCACTGCTGGTTGAAGAGCAGAGAGCCTGCCCTTGTGCTTGACTGCAGAAAGGTTATGTCTGGTGACTGTCCGGCACTTAGAGTCCTCTCTCACCATGACAGAGTGGGCCACACAAGCTCTTTTGCTTTCTGAAGGCAGGCAGGCACAAATCAAGAATGTCAGAGTCAAACTGCTAACACCTTGTCTCACCATGGCATCCATTTCTTAGTGCTGCTTATCATGCCAAACTGGGTAGCAAGAGGTGCTTGAAGTATTACTGAGTATTTATTGTGTAATTTTGGGTGCTTACAAAGCCTTCACTGCTATTTTAAAGCAAAATTTGGGGATCTGTAGCATAGCAATAGCTGTATAACTCTAGCATTCCAAACATGCCCAAAGCAAGTTATCCTTGTGATAGTTCAGTTAGCAATGGTGTAGCTAGCAGCAATCAGTGTCTTGAAGCTACAAGTTCTGAATATTGGAAGACAACATCTCTGCTTTGAATGCAAAGCATTAGAGTTTGTAATTTACTATAGAGTTCAGTGTCTCTCCTGCTTATGAATGACTGATGACATCTTAATTCTTCTCAAACTATAACTTAACTATTGCTTAAATAACTGTTTTTCACCTCTAGTTATTAAATCATCCAATTAACACAGTTATATTAATGCTGTTTTATTATCAAGATACTCTTAAGGTGTCTCATAGCATTTCTTGTGAATGTTCTAATACATCAGTAATAAATAATCCTGACCCAATAAACTAATGTAAGCTGACAAGTTATTGTCTAGTGCTTATTCTTTGTGCATCTGCCAAATTCTCAGAAAAAAAAAGGCCTAAGTATAAGCATTAAAGTGGTTAAAAATGGTTTCCACACTCTGTGCCTCAAACCAGTAATGTGTTATCACACATCTGCTTGTGGATTGGTCTCAAAAACTAGCTTTTACTTATGTAATTTGTTTCTCAATGTCCGCCTTGCAAATGAGACATGTCACTATATTGTGGTAACTTGTCTACAAACAACATACCTAATGTACTAATAGATTTTTTTTAAGTAATTTATAAAAGATGGAATTTTCTCTTATATTTAAACATCTGTTCATCCTTGGGTTCTGTTCTTAGAACAATTCTGTGTATATTTTGCAATACGTGTTTTGTGTTTGACTGTACATTTTGCACCAATATGAAATATTGTATTCTAAGTATTATTTACAAGTTCCAGAGATATGTAACTAGAATTTGCTGTGAAAAATACAACATCTCTTCTACCCTGGATGCTTGTGGAGTAGTTATGCTTTAAAAATAGTGGAATACACTTCTGCAGAAACAAACATACTTTATCTCAGCTGCACACTACTTCTATAGCAATTCTGTAGCCTTGCTGTTTGAGATTGGCCCTGTGAAAGGATGGCTGTGTTCTAACAGTGTGATTTCACATGTTTTCATTTGTGAGATAACATCCAAATTTGATCCCTGCAATATTCAAGACCCTCTAGAACCCTTATTTCCGCAGGTAGCACTGTAATTAGTAAAGTCTTTCTGTGACAGCACCACAGTGGTGTTTTGGGTTACTTTAATGATGATCCAAATTTTCCAAGGTTTTTTTTTTACAATTCCTTGCCCTGTTTGCACTTCTCTGTAAACACATGATGGTGTTTTCAGGCTGTAGGTAACAGGTGCACACACAGCCTTGTGCTTGGCTCAGGTGAGCAGTGGTGGAGCTGGCACAACTCGAGGGCCAGACCTCATGATCTTGGCCTGGAGGGACTCAGCTGTCACAAGTGGACGGGCTGTCCAGTGAGCCAGGCCCAGGTGGAAACTGCCCCACTGTGGGTGGACAGCTCACCCTTCCTTGGAGGTTAAGGTCTGCCTTTCATGGCTGGGGGAGGAGTGTGCATTAGCTGGACACCTCCACTTGGGATGTCCCTGCTGCAGTAACCTCTGGCAATGAGCAATTAGTTCTCCCTGCTCTGTTCAACAATTGACTGCAGAACTGAGGAGGCCTTGGTTATGTCCCAACACCTCTGGACAAACCTTTCTGTTCCTGCTGGACTGAAAATCAACAAGCTCTGAAGCAGCTACAATTACATTTAAAAACCATACATGGAAAAACTCTGTTTGGGGCTACAGTTCTGGGAAAAGAGGGGAAGCAAAAAACCACTGACCTTCATACAGAGAAAAGAAAGAAACAAACCACAAAACATCTAAACCTGAAATGAATTTTACCCTGCCCTTCTCTGGGCTGAGAGAACAGCAAGAGGAGCAGAAAACTGCCAGCAGTCCCTCCCTGCCCATACAGGGCTGTGCCTTGCAATCTGGCTGTACTGCTTTCTCATCAAGGGGAACTGGTGTCTGAGAATGGGAAAGATGGTTTGATCATGATAAATCCCAGCTTAACTTCAGCGAGGACTTAACCACCAGTTAGACAATACTCTTTGAAGCACTGCTAAACAAAAAAAGTTTTAGGCAAATAATTAGGTCACAAGGAAATTAAATTTAAAAGTTAATGGAGTCATTTCGAACATAAAATTGATCATCGGAGGATGGCATTGGGCCCTAAAACAGGTGCTTTCTTGTTGTGAACAAGTGTAGCACCTGTGATCCCTGCTGCCAGGGCTGAATAACCGAATGCTGGAACACACAGCGGTGGTGGCATCAGCATCTTAAATCCATGCAAACAGAGCAGTGCCTATGCAGGTGCCCACATACAGGCAAGCAGCCTTGACATGAGTAATACAAATGGGTCAAACCTGTTCCTCCTCATCAACTAATGAAGCTCGACATTCACTCCTGAATGAATCTCTGTCTCTCATAATTTCCTCAGACTTCTCTTGTTGCTGGCAACATACTTTCTTGGTATATCCAGAACTTGGCTTTCAGGTTCTGGAAACCAAAAAATCCAAACTAAAAGTCTACTAGGGAATCACAGAGAGAGAGGGTGGGAAAAACCAAGAGCAACAAAGTGGTTATAGACAGGTAAGAGAGGTAGAATAGCATGCACAGATGAGGCACAGAATCTGCCCAGACAAGTGCTCTGACCAGAAGCCTGCTGACTTAATGCAGGGCCCTCGTAATCAGGGGCAGCATCAGGGGCAGGGTAGGCGTCAGAAAACCACACCGTGAAATTACACACAGACAACACCTTGCTCCACACTGGAAGATGAGCCAGGGACAAACTGTCACCTTCAGGGCTTCCCTCAGCCAACCTGTGTTGTTAATCAGTGATCCTTTATCACAATTAGCCACTCAGAGAAGCACTGGCACATCTGCTGGAACAGTGCCCTTGAGTCTGTGCCAGATTAATTATGAGGCTGCTGTCAATCTAGGATTTCTGGGGATGCTGCTCACAACTCCACGCATTTGCACACTGTTTTGAGGTCAGTATCTCCTGGCTCAAATAAGCTTTCCCTCCTGCAATTGCCAAAGCACAGGCAGCTCACAAGGCACAAAACATTCCCAGCAGCAAGGACATGTGGATCTTGCCAGTCCTGCTTCAAGCTGGCTGAATTGAAACACATTAATCTAGTCACATGGTCACTATACAACCTTGCGTCGAAGGTCCTGCTTCCATTTCTTTCTGTCACATAGGAATGGCTTGGTGTCCTCTGATCCAGTAGCCTCCCCTGTAAAATACAAAGCAGAGCTGAGGGCAAGTTTTCTATGACTGACTTTCAATCTCATCAGCCACAGTCCCCCCACAAGCAAACCCCAATATCTCCAAAAAGAAAAAAACTTACAGAGGCTGAGGTCACCATCTGATAAAGTCTCAGCATGTCTGCAACAGAAGTGTGGAAATTGTACTCATCTAGGACATGCCAGAATTGAAGAGACTCCATCAGAACTGTTACAGAAAAGGAGACTACTTCAGTTGACTGGGTGGCACATTTTTCTTCTGCACTCTCCCACTTCAGCTTCCAAGTCTTTGGTCCCTGCTGGCACCTCCTCTTTTTAACTTCTCATCAGCTGTTGCCGCAACAGGACCTGTAACTCCTGTATTACTGCTGTCTACAATGACTTGTCATATTTGCTCTCCTCCAGAAACATTTAACACCTTTTCCAGGCTTCTATGGGTTACAAGTGAACATTTTGAGGATTTTTTTTTTCAGGCTTTTAAAGTTGGTGACTGCAGTGTGTCAGCAGTTCTGGTCATAAACTTTACCTGTCCAAGATCTCAGTTCTATCTGCCTGTTAGAGGGACTGCTTGAATTTCTGTTAATTATAAATATCCTTCTAAGTGTCTGCCAAGTTTTATGAGTATTGGCACAAAAATGAAGCAGTGTCAATAAAATACCATGCCACTGAAAGAGGGATTTTCATTCTGGAAATTCCTTTTTAATACAAACACAGCCGTTTGCTGTTGGGCACAGACCGCTTCATGATTTTCCTGGCTTGTTAACTCACTGTTAAACTGGAGGTTGCTGCCCTCTTGCTTTCTGACTGAGGATAGCAAAATCCTCCCCTGACGTTGGAAAGGCTTTCAGGAACCGCCACACGCTGGATGTGGTGCTGCTGTGGTTTAAAAATTATTTTAAGAGAAACAGTGTGCTGCAGTTATGCAAAGATGTTGATGCTTTTACTATTTGGTTCATGCGTTTTAAAAGTTTGTTCCATCTTTCTTTAAGTAATCCTCCTCTGAAATTCTAATCAGTTTGGGGAAGAAAACAAATGGCAGTTTGGTGTGGTACTGAGGGCACAGGTTTCTAAGACTGCTGTCCCAATGTTGCTGAGGAGTGTGTCACCAGCAGGTCTTGCCGGGTCTCATTGGGCACTGAGGTGGTCCAGCATATGCAGCAGCAGGCAGCATTGCTGGGAGGAGCAGCAGAAAGGTGTAGGGTGCTGCTCTGAAGGTGTCATTCCCCTCTGGAAGGAGGCACGTGCTGGGGAAGCATTGACAAGCTGTGCTCTAGGGATGGCCCACCACAGGAAGGGCACGAGGGGCCCTGTGGGGGGAAAGCTGGCACGGGGAGTTTGGCTCTGAAATTTGCCTGCAAAGGGACACAAGGCAGCCCAAGGCATGGCCTGGCAGCCAGCCTCAGTGGTCCTTGGCTTGAGGTGAGCTGGGGTGTGCTGGTTTCTACCAGGATAGAGTGAATTTTCTTCACAGTGGCTAGAATGGGATTGTGGTTTGGGTTTGTGCTGCACACAGGGTTGATAATACAAAGATGCTTTGGTTATTCTTGAGCAGGGCTTACACAGAGCCAAGGCCTTTTCTGCTTTTTGTACTGCCACACTGGGGAGGAAATTGGAGGTACATGGGAGGCTGAACTAGCCAAAGCGATATTCCAGACCATCTGACATCTTGCTCAGTATTTAAAGCTGGGCACAAGAAGGAGGAAGGAAGAGACATTTGGAGTGGCAGCACTTGTGTCCCCAAGTCACCGTGAGGCGTGAAGGAGCAGGCCCCTGGAGATGGCTGAAGAACTGCCTGCCCATGGGAAGTGGTGAATTAATTATTTGGGTTTTTTTTTCTTATGCACTTTTTAATTTGCTTTTGCTTTCCATATTATGCTGTCTTTATCTCAAATCAAGAGTCTTCTAGGTTTTACCCTTCTGGTTTTCTCCCCAGTCCCACTGGTGGGGCAGTGAGCAAGTGGCTGTGTGTGGTGCTTGGTGGCCAGATGGGGTTAGACCAAGAGATGGACCAACAAGGTTTCACACAGGCAGTGGAGGGAGGCCATAGCAATTGACAGCATGGGGGCCAAGCCACAGGATTCAGCAGTGGGGAACAGAGCTCATGGGCAGCCTTGACGGCAAAGTTCTGCCTGCCCTCAAGAAACAGTGTGACAACTTTCCTATCAATTAAAAGGCTGGAAGTCATGGCCCAGCATGGCTAAAGGCCAGGCCCTGTAGTACTCTGCGTGGGAGCATGGTGGTGCACTGTGAGGGCACAACCCCAGACAGACACCAGGTGTGTTGTCTTGGATGAGCGTGAGGAGCAAAGCCCTCAAGAGCCCGAGGGCCAGGCCTTGGGTTCATGAGAACAGAGAATTTGGTGAGGCGGCATCTGCATGGACTGAGGACTAGGTCCCAGGGTGCATGGCTTAAGGGGGACCTGACGTGGAAGCAGAATAAATCTCTCCTGCACAGCTAGATGGCTTAGTCCTTCTATCCCTTATGCAATAGGACCCTTAACAAAACAAAGCACAGGGCTGGTAACAGGTTTCTCCACTGCACCTCCACCCAGCTGGCTCAGGACCACAACACGGGTTAGCTCAGTCCACTCTCTTGACATTCAGAGCTGTGGTGCACACAGAGAGGCCCATCCCAAGTCTCCCTGCTCCTGCTGGGGCACTGGCCTCACTCCCTCTCCTGCTGCACTCATCACATCCTTCTTCCCCAGCTCCTACCTCCAAGTTCCACTCCTCACACAGCTGTTGCCAGTTCCCCAGGCTTCCTACCTATTCCTGACATCCATCTCCTCATGCCCATCTCAGCTTCACAACCTCTGGATCTGCTGCCATCACTACCCACCTCCAGATTGCTCCAAGTTTCTGCCTAGGCAATTCCAAACAGCTGCTGCTACAGACACAGTCCCTGCACAAGGAGTATCTCCTGCCCCTGGGAAGAGCTCTGGCCCAGAGCAAAGCCCCAGCAGATCCACACTGCAGCCCCAAGGCCGCCTCCTCCTCCAAGGGCACCTGTCGACTACACCAGCACCATCTGGGGAACTGTCCAAAAAGCACATCCAGAAAGCACAGCAATAGCAAAGGGCCCTTTGGGGAGAAGCAGCAGGAAGGTTATCAGCTGTGCTCTCAGGTACAAAATACTGAGGCAGCTGCTGCTCTCATGAGTGCCCCCTGAAAACATCTTTCTCTCCCCCTCTGGCACCCAGACCCCTGATGGCACATGGAACTCATGCAGGTGAGTGGGGCAGGACGTGTCTGCTTTCTGTGGATCTTCCAGAAAGAGCACCATAGCAAGGATTAAGCCGTTCTGCTGCTCTGGGCCACTTCACAGCTATGCCGCCGTGGAAGTGGCACGTCACTGCCATTTCCATTCAACGCCAGGCTGACTTCCAACCCAGCCTGGGTTGGAGTCCTCCCCCTGCAGAGGATTACTGCCACAATCACAGCTCCAGCAGACTTAGCACAGCCACAATGAGCAACAGCAAACACTTTCTCACCACTGTCAGCTGACGGCCCAGGGCAGCCGAAAACAACACAGAAAGAAATGATGGGGCAGCAGCTGACTAAGCCACCCGGATTAGAGAGGCTCAAAGGGGGCTGAAAAGCAGCATGTACCGCTAACCCAGCAGAACTGCAGCTCCAGCCCTCATCTCAGCTCACCCAAACATGGTCAGGTGGCTCCTGGCTCTGAGCATGCTGAGAGAGGGCACAAACACTGATGCTGCAACACGAAGTCCGACAAGAGAGAAAGAGCAGCCACTGCAGACGATCATCACCCTCAACATACACATCACCTATGGCAGCATCCAAAATGTAAGGGGTTGTCTGTCTCTGTCCTGGGGTACAGAACCCACAGATCACTGTGCTACAGTACTGCAGCTTGCACCCAGGGATTCAAAAACAACAATTTCCACCACCACATTGTAGCATGTAAAGAACCCCATCTCCCCATAGTCTCAGAATAGCCATGCACCTGGAAGATACCACAACAGGTTATATCTCACGTCACCCACAGGTAAAAGACATGGGGTTCACTCTGCAAAACTGTACACTTGATACTCTGAAAACCTGAGTTCTGCATTTAAGGTGGTGCCCCTTCATGGGTCTAGCACTGCTGTCTTGCTAGCCATGGCCCCCAACAAACATCAGAGATGACCATTTTGCACAGCAGCAGGGCAATGGACTTCACCAGCACCTCTGAAATTCAGTAAACAGCAGCTCCAAAAACGATCTTTTCTCACAACCAAGACAGGGTAATCAAAACAGAAAAACAACAAAAGCAAGAGATTGCTAAGCAGCAACAGCTAGTTCCAGGCATCTTCTCAAGTCTCCAGGGTGACCCACACAGCCCAGGAAAATGGATGATGACACTAGAAACCAGACTCCACTCCTCCAACAGTGCTCTCCAGTTCATCCTTCCCCCTCCTCTTCCTCCTGCTCTGCTGCACACCCAGCACCTTTGCTGGGCTGGCTCAACACAGAGCCACTGCAGGGAGAGCCTCTCCTTCTGAGCGACAGCTCTCCTGCCCCAGGAGCTCCTGCTTAAAAATCAGACAGTGTCCCTGCTGCACAGTCAGCACTGATAAAAACAGCAATCCAGCAGTGTCAGAGCTTGAACAGACAGTTTTGTCTGTGCTTGAACTCAAATAGGCACACAGCACATATGCAATATGACTGCATGGAGGCAAAGAATCTCTTCTTCTTCCTCCATGTACCAAAGTGGTACACAAAACATTCAGAAGCAGTCCCCACTGTAACCAGCCAATACACAACTACACTCACCAGCCCTGTTCATTATGTACACCCAGGGCAGAGTCCTTTAGTATGTGTTTCCATGGATGGATTGCAATAGACCTTGAGAAATCTGAGACTACCATTTGCCTGAAAATCACCTCAGAGAATGGACAAGAAGAAGATGGGCATGTGATATGAAGCTCAATCTCGAACAAAAGGAGGTGTCTTGCCGTGACCTTGCCCAGTGTAGACCACAGCAGTTTGCTATGCAGCCCGTTTACCTTGCTCAGCAGTTCTGCATCTATCCAACCTGACAGAGCCACATGCATCACAAGATTCCCAGAAAAATGCAAAGAAACATACCTGTTATTCAAAACCAAAGGCCCCAACAGCCATTTTATTACCATCATTCTGCTCCTCTGAGTCCCAAAATAATCATCATCTGAGCGGAAAAGCTTTACAACACCCCAGTCCTCGTAATGATCCACGTGGCTTTTCCTCCGGAGTTCTGCTCCTTATGGGCCTTGCAGTAAATGTTGTCCAACAGGACAGATTTCACTGCATGCTGAATCTCCTGTCTTTTATCTACAGAGGTGACCTAAGTATAAAGAATGATGGGCAGACTTTTGGAGGAAGATCTTAAAATCTTTTCCTCATTATGTCCAGGCATGTGATCCTCTGACACCTGTGTTGCTCATGTTTGGTAGGGCCATGAGATGCCCAGAGCCTACCCCAGGATATGCACTGCATGAACATCCCACTGGGCTCCACCCAGGCATGGAGCCTGCTCAGCCTGGAGTGAGGGACAGAACTCTTCTGGCCATGGGACACGGTGCTTGCTGAGGCCTGCCTGGCGGCCACCTCACACAGCTCCACAGCCCTCGGGCACGTCCCACTGCTCTGTGACAACTCTTGGCTGCTCCCTGAACAGCTCCGTGCTTTTCCTGCAGCCACGCAAGGCAGAAGGCCTGGACCTGCCTTTTACCTTTGTGCAATGCTTTTCATTCACATAAACAGATTCATTCCATCAGCGCTGAAGAAAGACTGCTTTATCTACCTCAGGCTTTTACAAATGTCTCCTTTATATACCTCTAGGAATTTATACCATTAGCAAGTCTAAGTAGAAATCTACTGATTCACTCCTTCATACAGACATCTCCAACTATCAACATACCCTACGCTTGTGCTGCATATAAATATTTTGGTACCTGAGTACTTCCTGCTACAAGGAAGCAGGGGCTGCAACACTCAACAAAATGGCATCTCCCTCCCACAAAATGGTGGCAGAAACCTTCCAGCCAGGCCTCCGGCCCGGCAGGTCTGGGCAGCACAGCAGCCAGTTTCAAAGCAGGAGCCAGCACTACCTAAAGCCCTCCTGGCCCCCCAGTTCACCCTCCTGCACACACTCAGGCCTTCTCCAGGAACACCCAGCTACGCCCATGGAGTGCTGGGGCGCGCCAGGCACAAGTGCTGCAGGCCAGGCTCCACACTCCCAGCTGGGCGTCCTCCTCCCAGGCGCTGGCTCACCGCAGGGACACTCCCGCCACGGGAACGTCCCTGCCACGGCCATGGACCAAAGGCACACGGAGCTCTCACACAGCCCAGCAACAGCCCTGCTCTCAAAGCCTGTGCTGCACGCAGGCTCCAGTCCAGCACTCAGCACAGCACACCGCTGCACCTCACACGCCTTGCCTTCTTCCCCCAGCAACTCACGTGCAGCATGAGCACAGCAGTGCTTCGGGAGAAAGTCACCTCACCCTCCTCAAGATGCTCCAGCTCCAGCCACAGCACCAGAGCGCCCCTCCTCCAGCACACCAAGGCGAGCGACTCCTGCCCACGTACCCGCGCCAGGCTCTCTCAGATCTGCACTGCTGCCACGAGGGACCCCGTGAAAGGCTGCTCTGCACAACAGACCCTCTCCCATCACCCCTTCCCTTCCTGGGGAACTCACTCTGGGCAACAACGCACCAAATCCACAAGGAACAGAAATCCCAACCCACAGCACATTTCACATGCCACCACACACACTTCTGTCTCTCCCTTCCTGCACCCAACTTCATGATGGTCCAGCTCTGGCACCATGCAAGGAGGCACCAAGTCCTTTTCTGCACCGTTCCTACAACAGTTTCACTTCATGCACACACAGCACTTTACTCACACAACCACACCTCTTGCTCTGTACACTTTTATTCCCACACAGGTACGCCCACATCCCTGCACCCATACACACAGCACAGACAATACATGTCTTCACACACACACTGCAATTTCTGCCTTTGCTGCTCCAGTGGCTTTCCCTGACTGATCCTGCAACAACCCCTCAGCAACAGCTGCTCTCAGAGCTGCCCTCTGTGCAAAACAGGCACTGCCCAGGAGGAGGAGCACATGCTGGACCTGCACATCTCCACACAGCATAGGGCAAATCTACACTGGCCACTTGCATCCTTCTCTCATCCTTTCAGAGACTTTGCAGCTGGTGCACTGAGCTTCAAAGAGTCACAAGTCGTGATTGCCACCTGCCAGAAAAAAAAGACCTAGGAACTCTCAATCTATTGGGCCCACTCATTGTGAAGTTATCCTGCATCAGAGAAATGCAGAAATCTCATCTTTGATTTAAAACTTTGATATTAAAAAGCATTCAAGGTCTCTTCCATTATGTTTTCCTCCCCTTCACCATCTCCTGAGGTTGTCAGGGGTTCTTATGGTTGCTGCAGCATCAAAGGAAATGAGGGGACTAGCACTGCACTGTCACTCAAAGCAGTTTTGGATATCCGCCCAGCAGGTGCAGGTTTTAGTCCTGTGCAGTCCAATGAACCACAACCATAGTGTATTTGGGGCACTGTGAGAAGAAGTTGCTCTCACAGCTGTGTCTCACAACACAAAATTCCGATCAGACCTGTTACTGGTGGTGTATCAGGTTACCGAGCTACATGAGATCTTTGTTGTGAAACTCGTTTGGTCTGGAGTTTTGTCTCAGTGCCGGAAATGCAAGTCTGCAGGAGACTTTGCCCTAGGTGAACATGTCCATTCACCTGCTCAGACTGGCAGAGGGCCAACAGCACCCTTTGCAAACCAAACCCTGCCTTAAACCTTTGTGCAATTGCTAGAGATTATACAACTTTTAATTTTTTTTCAATGAACCTTTAGTCAGGGATTTGTTTGTCTTTGCCCAGGGGCAAGGAAACTGAAGTTTCTCTTCAAAAGATCCTGTTCACAAGGTGCTGCTCTATGATCTTAACATCTATAGATTTCGAGTAGCCAGAAGATACACAAGAGATAAACCATTAACTAACCATTAACGGCCATTAACGAACATCCATTAACATTACAACTTCCATTGCAGTTGGAGACACTTGGGCTGGAAAAAGATTGTTAAGAAACCGAAGAATGAAGATGTAATCATCAAAGGTGACCAATAACCAACAGGAGAATTAATACTAAGAATTCTGTAATTTCATATCAATGAATGTGAATTTCTTTGGGTTTTGTCTGTATAAATATGTGAAAAGTCTGGTAAAAACCATGTGTGATGGAATGATTTTCACTACACAATCCAGGCATGTGTGAATGAAATAATTTCTGTTGCACATCCTGGTCAGAAAAACATCCTGAGCAGCATAAAGTAATGCCTTGATTCTCTGACACTGAAAACGTTGTTGGAGAGTTTCTGTTTCCCACAGTTTCTGTGACACCATTTCTTCATACTTCATGCCTGTACTTCTCTATGTTTCTTGCATCTCAAGGCCTTCACACCTGGCCCCTATTTCTCTGACTACATCATTGTGTTAGCGCTGCAAATATCTCTTCGACACAGAACAAGTGTGTCCAACAATTCTCTGTACAAAATTATGACCACATTAGACCAAGAGAAGGAAAAGTGAAAAAAAGAGTCAGACCTGCTTTTCAAGGCCCAGGCTACTGTTCTGGGCAGTGGCGTAGGTACTATTTCCAAGGCCTTGGGCTGCGGGCTGTGAAGCTTGCCCTGTAGAAACTTCTCTTGGACTACAACCTTGTTTTACACATTTTGGCTGTGACAGTTAGATTTAGCACAGTTAAGTATAAAAGTGTCTAAAACCTATGAACAAAGAAGCTTTAAAGAGAGTGCTCCAGCCTTAAGATGGCTGCAATTCCCTCCTAGCAAAGAGAGTGTTGTAACAATATGTCTAGGGGTCACTAACTGTATTGTAATTCTGCAATATATTGAAAATTCTAGAGTCTGCAAAATTTAACATGCATTTTTACTGTAACTGCTGTATTGCCCTGCTAAATGGGAAGCCCTTGTAAATGAAAATAGCTTCAAATTAGTAAACTTTGTATTAAACATTGGATCCTCCATGTGTGGATTTTCTAAAAATGCTTTGTCAGGGGATAGTGGACTCTGGTGGTAAGCAGTCTCTGGAGGCGTAGCAGTTGTAGCAGAAGGTGGTACTCACCACTGGGAGCCCCTTGCAGGCACACCCCAGTGAGGTTCAGCAGCTTCACCTCTTCTGTGGCATGTACCCTCCTGTGGGGCCAGCCTCTGGCTTGGTTTTGGCAGACGTCCACTATTCAGTGACCACACAGCTTGGCCTGATGCTGCTTCCAGTCTGGCTCTCAGAAGCGACCATCTACAGAGTGAGGAATGCTGTTGCAGGTGACATGCAGGGTGGCAGGGTCCCTTGATACAGGATGCTGAGGGGCTCTCCATCACTAGTAATCACTTACGTGGGAACAAATCAGCCATGTGCTTGGAACGCTGAAGAACACGGTGAAAGCCGACCCTGTGGGTCTACAGCTTCCAAGTATGCAGCAGTGCCCAAAGTGCCTATGCAGATTCACTCCACCTGGAGATTGGCAGCAACCTGGATAAGGACTGGGCAAGCACAGCCCTCCTGAGAAGGGCTGCAGGCCCAAGACAGTGCAGGCAGGCATCCACCAGCACCTCCTTGATGGAACATGAACCAGTGGAGTGGTTTTCATACAAGGTGACAAGAGAGAGCTCCAGCTGAAGAACTAAATTCAGTGGGTTTTGGTATTCTGAAGTTGACGCATTTAAGTGAATTAATTAAAGATCTGCAGGAGTACTGCATACAGTTCTGGTGTCCCCAGCCCAAGAAGGACATGGAACTATTGGAACAAGTTCAGAGGAGGGCCACAAAATTGCTGAAAGGACTACAGCACCTTCCTTATGCGACAGGCTGAGAAAGTTGGGGACTATTCAACCCTGGAGAAGACAAAGTTGTGTGGAGACCCCATTGCAACCAGCATCTGAAGGGTTGTATAGGGAAGCCAAAAAGGCACCATCATGAACTGTAGAGGCAGGACAACGATTATCAGGTACAAACCGATAGAGGGGACATTTAGGTTAGACATTAAGAGGAAACTTTTTGCAGTGAAGGTGGTGAGACACTGGGACAGACTGCCTAGGGAGACTGTGGATGCCCCAACACTGGCAGTGTTAAAGGCCAGGCTGGGTAAGGCCTTGAGCAACTGGTTCTAGTAGAAAGTGTCCCTGCCCATGGCAGGGGGGCTTGGGAGCAGATGATCATGGACCCCTCAACATTCTATGATTGTCTGCAGAAGAGAAGCGCGGAGCTGTTATTTCTCAGCCGCTCCCTCTTGAAGGCGACTTTGGCTGCCGCCTCGTGACAGCACTGAGAGTTCAGCGGTTCCGTGGGAAGACTGCACGGCACCTGAGGCGGCACGGGCGCGACTGGAGGGCGGCCCGCGCAGAGCCCGGCACAGCAGCACGGTCTGCCCGGCTGCCGAGGCCCAGGGCACACGTGGCCCTTCCCGGCAGCGGCAGGACACCGGTGCCGCGCAGGCGCCCGGGGCCGCGGCGGGCGGGGCGGAGGCGGCGGCCGGGGGGGCCCGGGCCGGTTGGGCGGTGGCGCCGAGCGGCCGCGCAGCCCCTCAGTCCCCGGCCCCGCGCAGGGAGGCGGCGGCTCCGGCTCCGCCCGGCTCCGGGCCGGCCCGCGGCGGCTACAGCAGCAGCACGGGAGGAGGCTTTGACCGGTGCCTGCAAGCCCCGGGTGGAGAAAGCGGGAAGGAAGGAGCGAAACCCCATCGGGCGTAAGTCCTCGCGTCTGAGGGGAGCGGCAGCGCGGAGGCACGGGCGCTGCCAGCCGGCGGGAGGCTGCTCCTCCTCAGTGTCCTCAGCGGGGTGACAGTGTCCCGTCTTTGGCGGGTTAGTGGATGCTTTCTGCCTTCGGACACCTGTGTTCCCCAGAGGAGTGTCTGTAGCCTGCGAAAAGCGAGGCTGTCAGGGAATGCGCCCCTCCCTGCCGGAGAGCTGTCCGGAATTTCCTCTTTTCCCCAGCCTGGCTAGTGATCTGCGGCGCGGGTCGCCGTTCTGCGCATTCTGAAGAAAGTTTCGATTCAGATGCTGGCAGAGGTGGTTTGCGCGATGTGCGCTGACTTAGTGATGATGAAGCGGCTCGGGCTCTGTTTCCCGTGCAGTGTCCTGCTGTCTGGAGGCACTGAACCGCCGGGAAAATGTCGTAACTGCTGAATGACCTAATGTTAAAGCCGCTTAAATCAAAAACGATTTTTAAAAAGCTTCGGAAGCTACTGTGAGCTGTCTGTGTAGTTTTCTATTAACGTGTCGGTTTTGTTATCGTTACTGTCTTACAAAGTCTTCTGCGTAATTGCTGACTGTAGGAATGGGAAGATTGTAAGGTGTGGCTTGAGACTGGATTCAGTTTAACCTTTGTGCCCTACTATCTGTCACTTCGTTTAACATGTCCTCTTGATTACTTCTTACAGTATAGTTTAGGGAGATAGACTTTACAATATGCCGTTTGTTACTGATGTCTGGAAAGGCTGACCCGGAGCAGAGACTAGACAGAGCAAAAGGAATAAAATAGGTATTTATTGAAAGGATGCACCTTGGGCGGTGCGAGAGCCTTGCCGGGGCTACAGCCAAGTCGAATCCAAGATGCATTCCAGTCTCGAATATTGCAGTTCTGTAAGTTTTGTTTCATCCACATATTGGGGTCAATTATCCAACCACAGCTTCAGGTTATGAAGTCTCAACCCTTTGGCTTGCCCCTTTCCCTCACTGTTATTTATGTAGTTTGGGTAACTGGTGTCCTTGAATGTCTAGCAGGGTAGGGGTGTTTTGTCTAATCACCCAGGGAAAAGACCTTACTAACACCTAAAATGTTTCAGAGTTACATACCAAACAGCAGAGAGTCTGAAAAATATAATAGCTAAAACCCAAGGCATCACTATTTCTGATATAAATTGGCTATTGTATTGGTATACAACTGACGTGTCTGATGTTGATGTCATTATGTCATTCCCCCATGATCCTCCATTTCTTTTTTTAGTGAAATTTTTTTCTTTTGGATCAAATTTTCAAACTGCCATTCCAGGTTATTTTAGATATTCTTCATCACTCCTTGGATGTAGTGCATGTACTCTTAATTTTACCTAAGCAGGAAGATAAACTCAGGAGGTTTAGGCAAGAGAACTTTCAAGAGCCATGTTAACCAAACAAGAAATCATGTCTATGACTTAAGAGACAGTAGACAAAAAAGCCCCCAAAAGTTTCTAATCAGCTTTTCCATGTCTCTTGAATGAATGTAGCTTAAAAATAGCTGTAGAGTGGAGTGGATTTTTTTGCTGTAGCTCTCAATACTTGAGTGTATGGGATTTTTTTTATATGATCAGGACTTTACAACACATACACATTTCTGTGACGCATGACATAATTTAAAACTGAGTGGGTCTGAAGGAGATGTGAACCACATGTGTCTTTTTCTTCTGGCAGGTGGCAATCACGACTTGTGACTCTTTGAAGCTCAGTGCACCAGCTGCAAAGTCTCTGAAAGGATGAGAGAAGGATGCAAGTGGCCAGTGTAGATTTGCCCATTGCTGTGTGGAGATGTGCAGGTCCAGCATGTGCTCCTCCTCCTGGGCAGTGCCTGTTTTGCACAGAGGGCAGCTCTGAGAGCAGCTGTTGCTGAGGAATTGTTGCAGGATCAGTCAGGGAAAGCCACTGGAGCAGCAAAGGCAGAAATTGCAGTGTGTGTTTGAAGACATGTATTGTCTGTGCTGTGTGTATGGGTGCAGGGACGTGGGCGTACCTGTGTGGGAATAAAAGTGTACAGAGAAAAAGGTGTGGTTGTGTGAGTAAAGTGCTGTGTGTGCATGAAGTGAAACTGTTGTAGGAACGGTGCAGAAAAGGACTTGGTGCCTCCTTGCGTGGTGCCAGAGCTGGACCATCATGAAGTTGGGTGCAGGAGGGGAGAGACAGAAGTGTGTGTGGTGGCATGTGAAATGTGCTGTGGGTTGGGATTTCTGTTCCTTGTGGACTTGGTGCGTTGTTGCCCAGAGTGATTTCCCCAGGAAGGGAAGGGGTGATGGGAGAGGGTGTGTTGTGCAGAGCAGCCTTTCACGGGGTCCCTCGTGGCAGCAGTGCAGATCTGAGAGAGCCTGGCACGGGTACGTGGGCAGGAGTCGCTCGCCTTGGTGTGCTGGAGGAGGGGCGCTCTGGTGCTGTGGCTGGAGCTGGAGCATCTTGAGGAGGGTGAGGTGGCTTTCTCCTGAAGCACTGCTGTGCTCATGCTGCACGTGAGTTGCTGGGGGAAGAAGGCAAGGCGCGTGAGGTGCAGCGGTGTGCTGTGCTGAGTGCTGGACTGGAGCCTGCGTGCAGCACAGGCTTTGAGAGCAGGGCTGTTGCTGGGCTGTGTGAGAGCTCCGTGTGCCTTTGGTCCATGGCCGTGGCAGGGACGTTCCCGTGGTGGGAGCGTCCCTGTGGTGAGCCAGCGCCTGGGAGGAGGACGCCCAGCTGGGAGTGTGGAGCCTGGCCTGCAGCACTTGTGCCTGGCGTGCCCCAGCACTCCATGGGCGTAGCTGGGTGTTCCTGGAGAAGGCCTGAGTGTGTGCAGGAGGGTGAACTGGGGGGCCAGGAGGGCTTTAGGTAGCGCTGGCTCCTGCTTTGAAACTGGCTGCTGTGCTGCCCAGACCTGCCGGGCCGGAGGCCTGGCTGGAAGGTTTCTGCCACCATTTTGTGGGAGGGAGATGCCATTTTGTTGAGTGTTGCAGCCCCTGCTTCCTTGTAGCAGGAAGTACTCAGATACCAAAATATTTATATGCAGCACAAGCGTAGGGTATGTTGATAGTTGGAGATGTCTGTATGAAGGAGTGAATCAGTAGATTTCTACTTAGACTTGCTAATGGTATAAATTCCTAGAGGTATATAAAGGAGACATTTGTAAAAGCCTGAGGTAGATAAAGCAGTCTTTCTTCAGAGCTGATGGAATGAATCTGTTTATGTGAATGAAAAGCATTGCACAAAGGTAAAAGGCAGGTCCAGGCCTTCTGCCTTGCGTGGCTGCAGGAAAAGCACGGAGCTGTTCAGGGAGCAGCCAAGAGTTGTCACAGAGCAGTGGGACGTGCCCGAGGGCTGTGGAGCTGTGTGAGGTGGCTGCCAGGCAGGCCTCAGCAAGCACCGTGTCCCATGGCCAGAAGAGTTCTGTCCCTCACTCCAGGCTGAGCAGGCTCCATGCCTGGGTGGAGCCCAGTGGGATGTTCATGCAGTGCATATCCTGGGGTAGGCTCTGGGCATCTCATGGCCCTACCAAACATGAGCAACACAGGTTGAGAAAACAGAACGCCAGAACAAAATCCCTGTGTCAGAGGATCACATGCTTGGCGACTCAAGTTGTATTTTCTCTCTGAAGAGTCTGTGGAGTCAAGGCGTTTTGCACTTGTGGGTAAGACGTTGCATGCCCCAGATGCATGCTGTTTTCGTGGTGGAGCTGAGACGTGGGCATGGGTCCAGGTGCTGGCTCAGGAGCATGTGGAGCAGCTCTGGTCTCTCTAGACGAACACTCACACCACAGAGTGTGGGGTGCTATGTCAGGGGGTGATGGTTGTGCTGTCTCACTTTCAGTGGAAGTTCTAGTCCTGCAGGTCAGCAGGTCATCAAATCACAGAATATCCTGAATTGGAAGGGACCCACAGGATCATTGTAATCCAACTCCTGGCCCTGCGCAGGATTCTCAACGAATCACACCATGTGCCTTAGATATTCTCCAAGTGCTTCTTGAACTCTGTCAGACCTGATGCTGTGACCACTTCTGTGGGGAGCCTGTTCTAGTGCTCAGTCACCCTCTGGTTGAAGAACCTTCTCCTGATATCCAGCCTAAACCTTCTCTGACACCACTTCGGGCCGTTCTCTCGGGTCCTGTCATTGGTCACTAGAGTGTAGATGTCAGTGTCTGCCCCTCCTCTTCCCCCCCTACAAGGAAGTTGTAGAATGCAGTGTGATCTCCCCTCAGTCTTCTCCAGGCTGAAGAGGCCAAGTGACCTCCGCCACTCCTCCTATGGGTTCCCCTCACACTCCTTCAGCATCTTTGTTGCCACCCTTTGGACACTCTCTGGATAGCTTAATGTCTTGCCTATACTGTGTCATCCAGGCTCGAGGTGAGGCTGTCGCAGTGCAGAGCAGAGGGGGACAATCGCCTCCCTTGCCCTGCTGGCACTGTTGGGCCTGATGCACCCCAAGGCACAGGTGGCCCTCGTGGCTGCCAGGGCACTGCTGACTCATGTTCAGCTTCCCACTGGTAGAACCCTCAGGCCACTTTCCAGGTACCTCTCATTCCCCAGTTTTGCACCATCCAGAATTGCCCAGTCCTAGCTATAGTATCCAGTACTTGTCTGTGTTGGGTCAATAGCTTAGCAGTGCCCACCCCTCTTCTGGCCCCGGGACCTCTGGTGATGGTCTGGCAGAGAACCTGTGCATGATGGCTGCTGCGCTGTGCTCCTGTCAGCACTTTTTGACAAGCTCATGCCCTATGTGTTCCATACCACGTTATGCTTGGCTTGCACAACCATGGCTCTACAAGTCTACCCAGAAGTATCAAAGTATCCACAGATGGGCCACTGAGTTGCTGCATTCTGGCTTGTTGGAGGGAGCTTGAATAGTAAAAGCAGTGATTTTAGCCTGTGTACACAAAAATGTTTTAATTTTTTTTCTCTTCTTTTTTTTCTTTTGGAGGCAGGGGTATAGGTGAAGATGCAGGAGCCAGAACTTGTTGCAAAAGCCCTGCGAGCTGTTCTTCATGCTTTTAAAAATGGCATACGTTTGTCAGAACTTCAGAGTGAATACAGATCCCTGACCAATGAGTTAATTCCCTTCAAGCACCTAGGATATGACACACTGGAAAGCTACTTGGAGAGTATCCCAGGAGTGGTCAGAATGGAAGAGAACAAAATGGGAGAGGTAAGAATCAATTACGGTTCCAAAATGGCTTTTTTGTTTGCAGAATATTCCTGGTTCATAGCTTTACCTCATTTTGTGCTGTGGACTTCTGTAGTGTGCTTATAGTGCACTAATTCTGGGAGAGATGGAAACTGTGATGTAAGATACTTAAGTGCTCCTTATTTTCTTGTCTCTGCATTCTGGACCCAAGGCTGTGTATGCAAATGTGTAAAGTTGCAGGGCTTTTTCCTGGAAATGTGAATTCTGAATGGAAAGATCACTTGTGTGACTGTGGAGATCTGGCCCCTTTTTGGAGGAGATACTAGTGGCTTGTCCTGGGACCTTAAAGAAGATTAACTTGTGTGTGTTAATCATCTCTTCTCAGTGGGGTTTAGCATCATTTTTTTCCCATAGTGAAACTCATAGGTGCTGTTGCTTATAAGCCTGACAGTGCTTGCTTTGGACTTAGGATTCTTGTTTGTTATGGGTGCAATAGAACTACAAATGCGTGCTGAGGTGAGGCACCTCATCTCAGTGAGGTGCTTTGCTGCAACAGTTGCAAGTGCCTCAGCTTGGCAAGCTGCAAGGGATAAAGGGTCATCATGCAGATCAAGGAAAAGCAGATCTTAGCAGAGGATTGGTGTGGTACGAGAGTTGTCCCTTATTCCTTACTCTTGCTGCCCTAGCTGTGTCTCCTGGTGGCTGCCACATTGGAAACAGCTTGGTAGGACCACAAACATCCTTGCCCTATAGTCTGGACTTCCTGGTTAGAAATCAGAATGCATTATTTTGATGGCTGTTGTAGCTATGAGACTTGCAGATGATCTGCATGGCAAGCTTGAGGCCTCTCCCTCGTTGGAGCTGTGTTGCAGTTCCTGAAGTCTTTGTAGCCTGAGGCAGAGCAGAAAGCTGGTGGATGTTTGGCACAATGTGTGGCTGTTACAGCAGGTCTGAAGAGACAAGACTTAAGGCTGGACTTTTTTGTTTTGCTCAGCTGGATCAAGATGGCATCTGGGAACTCAGAACTAGTTCTCCCTCTTTTGCTGGATGGTGACAATACAGTGAGGGGTATCCTGGATTTTGTCTCGATACCTGGAAATGTGGCTGTTTTTAACCAACCAGTTCCTGTTCTGCAGATTTACATCAGGATTTGCCCTTTTACAGCAGATGCACAAGTTTGGGATTCATTTTTTTCCAAAGCCTGCCTCAACTGCAACTACGTCAGTAACAAGATTGCAGGTACCTCAGATCTGGGAACATTTGTGATCCTGCAATTAAATGCTTCCTCGTGGTGGTTCTGGCAGACAGCCATCTGTTTCTAACTAGGGCCTTGCAGGGTGTAATCTGGTATCCTCCCATTCCCTTGAGAGCCTTGTTTATCCACTAATATGATGTGTACTGAGAGCCTTGTGAACTCTTGCATACCACTAAGGGCAGTGACTTCTTTGTGGCAGCTGTTACAAGAGAGTGAAACGTGGCTTTACAAGGTGAAAAAGGAGAAAGTGACTAAACAGGGATCTTGACACAGTTGAGGAGGGCTCACTAAGAGGATGCACCTTGTTGAACACTTGGGAGGCAGGACAGGTGCCAAGGAGAGGTGCCCACGTTTCTGTTTGATGACACTCCTGTTGCCACTATCCGTAATGTCCCCATGGCAGACATTAAGCAGAAGGTGGCAAGCATGATTATGCACTGATGTGGGCTGCTAAACTACCTGGGACTGCTCCCATGTCCCTTCCTGTTACAGGACCTTATATGTCATTATAAGCCTGTTCTCTTTGTTCACCTCTCTCCAGAATATTTGAGTTCCATTACAAGCTGATACCATAGCTCAGAGTCCACACAATGCTGTTGCCAGAGCAGCTCTTCATGACTGGAATACCCAGAGCTCCAAAATATCTGTCAAGACCCTTGCTTGCTTCTTCCTTTAATCCCCTTGTGGCCACTGGGGCAGGACAGCAAAGACATGCACATCCAGGGGTTCTGGTAGAAGTTAATGATCCTGACTTAAGTCTAGATCACCTTGAAAGGACTTTTCTTACTGCTAGGTCAGCTCTCCAAGATGTACCACAAGAAACACGCTCATCAAGGAATAGTATAAAGTAGGCAGTAAATAATACAAGTGCCACGTGGTACGTGCTGCTTTGAGTGTTTGTGGGAGATGAATATTAGCTAGGAAACTGAGGCCAAACAGACTGATTATCTTGGGAAGACAATGATATAAATTGTCCTTTGTTCCTCTTGCTACTGGACACTAATTTAGCTGTCTTTAGCTGAATGTGGGAAAGATTAAAGCGGGTGACTTTTTCTTTATGCAATAGGTATGGCCTCCAGTTTCCAAAGAAGATGAGAAATAAGTTCAGTACACAGAAAGCACTGCAAGAGGACACAGTATTGAAATACTGTGCACCTGCAACAGGTGGTTGCATCATTTCAAGGAACCCTATTTTGTTTTGCTTCATATGCATTTATAAGAAGTGTGTTGTTGTACCTTCCTCTAAGGAAACTGTGACCTCTGCTTGAATAATTAAGCTCCTTCTAGAGGAGAAATTTGAAGACTACTTTGCTCTGCTCATCTCCCCCATCCTTTTTTACATCTAAATTCATTTTAATTCAAACCATTTTGTTAAACTTTATCACTGTGAAACAAGCAAGGAGATGCTGAAAATTACTTAGAGCATTAGTGACAGGAAAAACCTGACGTGTACCAAAGATGTGAAAATGTGCATTTGTAAACCTATGATAAACTGTATAGGGACAAAAAACTTTTTTTATTGAGACTTTGAAAACAAAGGTCAAGTGATCCATCCCATGCTTCCATTCCTGTTAGCTCATATGCTTTTCTGGAAGTGGGCTCAACTGAGCACCTTTTGGAAGTGCCAGTACACAGCTGTCCACAGCTTGGGCTACAACCAGGAGAAGCTGGAGATCTTTGTGTTATTCAGGGCTGTGATCTCATTTGATGTCATGGGGAGTTGTTGCAATGGGTCACACAACCAGCATGCTGCTGTGGGTTGACAGTGGCTGCTGAGGAGTTATAGGCTGCAGTTGTGAATAGGAATTCCTGTTAGACTTTCCAAGGTTGAGAACAGCGAGGATGCTGGGAGCTCTGTCTTGAGACAGATAATGAGACAGCAAGAGCTTATGAGCTTATGAGTAGTGGATAGAACAGTGTAAGGGCAAGGTGGTGTCTATCTGTTAGAATGTCTTAGCTGTTACAAATGCCTTAGGTGGGAAGAAGTGGTAGACAAAGCAGAGGATGCCTGCTTTTGACAACCTCAAGAAGCCATGCAGGCTTTGATCCTCATGGGGGACTTGGGCCACTGCCATATCTGCTATGACATCCAAATGTGAGCAAGGCAGGATGTTTCTGGGGTCTGCTGCTCTCAACATGTTGACACATGCACTGAATCAATGAAGGGAGGTGCTCTGCTGGACACGGTCCTTGGAAACAAGGAATAATAATTGCAGATATAAAGGCTGGGAGGAGCTGTGTCTGTGAGCCTGAAAGGAGGGAAACAAAGCAAAAAGTAGGATCAACAATGCAGGACTTTAAAAGAGCAGATTTTGGTGTGTTCAGGAATCTACTTGGAAGACTCATGGAATACCGTCCTGAAGAGAATGATCTAGGAGAGGTAGTGAGCTTTCAAGGATTGCCTCCTCCAGTTTCAAGAATTATATGTTCCAGCAGTGGTGGGGGGGGGAAGCAAAGGGGACAGGAGCACTGACAAAGCTGAGCCATAAATGAGGTGGGCATGAGGTGGGAGCAGGGAGTAGCAACCTGGGAGGATTATACAGATGCTGCCCAAACAAACATGCATGGACCTAAGAAAGATTGTGTTTACTCTTGATTATCTAAACAACTTGAAGACCAACACAAAGTGCCGTCCCCTTGAGAACAGGTTCCTCACTGCCAGTTCTGAGAAAGTGCTTCCAAAGAAACTCCCTAAAATAGCTAGTTAAGTATACAGGCAATGAGAGGAAACTGGGACAGGGATACAGGGACAAAAGAAAAACTAGAAGAAAGAAGGTACAGCAAATTACCTTCAGCCTTTTGCTGTGTTTCACTTCACTAAAGCCTTATCAAGACCATGCTCAAACTGTTGAGTGCAGATTGTTGCACAGATGTCTGTGAAAGGGTGAAGAGTGAAGGATTTCAGGTTGACCTTTCACAAAAACGGGCTATGACACAGTTAGAGGCTGCTCTATGACAAAGTCCCTCTCTTAAGCAAGGTACGTGTGGGTAGAGAAGAAGCTCCTGACTTAAATCTACCATTACAAGCATGCCAACAGGAGGTAGAAGCAGAATTGGGTGAGCTGGAAGGGGTATAGAGATATTATGGAAATAGGCAGAGGAAATGCAGGGCAAGGAAGTCTTATCCTTGTTGGGGAAGGATTAAGATAGGGAATATTTGGAAAAACTGAATGTGGACAAGTCCATGAGTTTACTGCAGTGCACTCACTGGTGTCAGTTACCTTGGAAAGGTAAGGTCATGGTTGTTTGTGGGAGGTTCTTGAGGACTGAAAGAAAGCACCACCCTTCACCAGGGAGGGTGAGAAGATCAGCCTGATGTTGAACCACATGTGGGAACGCTGTTCCAGACACTTGAAAGACAAGAAGGCGAGTCAGTATGGATTTACAAAGTGAAAATCATCTGTGACTAAATAAATACCCTTCCAAATTGAGATGATTTGGTTGAATGGAGAGCACTGGATGTAGTTTAACAGAATTTTGGTGGGGCTTGTAATATCCTCCTCCCTAACAGTGGCACAAAACCCGTTGGGAGACCACTTAAAAGTGATGTGCCTTGGGAGTAGATGGTCCTTAGGAACTGCTGTCTTTGGTGTTCATGAATTACCTAGATGATGGGACAGAGATCATCTTCAGCAAGTCTGTAGGTGACAGGAGAGACTGATAGAGGAGACAAACGTGCTCATTGTTCAGAGGAATCTCAGAAAGCTGGAGAAACAGAGCATCAGGAACACTGTGAAGTTCAGTATAGGGAAATGCCAAGCCTTGCACCTGGGGAAGAAAAACCCTATGTTCCTGTATAGTTTTGGTGTTCACCAACTGAAAAGTAGCTTGTCATAGAAATGCCCTGGAGTTCTGGTGGGTGCAAAGTTCACAGTAACGAGGTTTCGTTGCATCAAGGGAGACCAACAGCATCCTGGGATTCATTAGGAAGAGTTGCCAGCATTCTGATGGCTGTAGTTATTCCCCTCTGCCCAGCAGCAGTGAAACCACATCCTGTTTTAAGTTTCCCAGAACAAGACAGAGGTGGCCACACTGAAGCAAGTTCATGGAATGATTGTGAAGGTTATGAAGGGGCTGGAACGTAACATCTCTGATGTAGGACTCAGAGTGTGAAGATTGTGATGGAAAAGAGAAAACTCAGGGAAATCTTATCCATATGTCTGTTAAAGGGAGTAAAAAAACCTTGGATCCTGACTCCATCTCCAATTCTCATTGATATTCAGTGAAAAGACAAGAGACAAGAAAAACACTATGCAGCCTGAAATAAAAGCAGTCCCATGTAAACATTAAACCACCCACTTTTTTACAGTGAGACTGGCTAAACAATGGAAGAAGTTATTCAGAGTGGTTGAGAGTTCTTTGTCCTTGGAAGTATCCCACCACTTGGCTAACTAGGTCTAGTTGGTGCTGCTTTAAGCAAAGATGCGGTATGACATGGACTGTACCAGTGTTTTCCAGCCTCAGTTTTTCTGTGATTACTGGCATTTAATTACTACAGTGGTGAGACTACTGGATTGCTGTTTTTATCAGTGCTGACTGTGCAGCAGGGACACTGTCTGATTTTTAAGCAGGAGCTCCTGGGGCAGGAGAGCTGTCCCTCAGAAGGAGAGGCTCTCCCTGCAGTGGCTCTGTGTTGAGCCAGCCCAGCAAAGGTGCTGGGTGTGCAGCAAGGAGGAGGAGGGGGAAGGATGAACTGGAGAGAACTGTTGGAGGAGTGGAGTCTGGTTTCTAGTGTCATTATCCATTTTCCTGGGCTGTGTGGGTCACCCTGAAGACTTGAGAAGATGCCTGGAACTAGCTGTTGCTGCTTAGCAATCTCTTGCTTTTGTTGTTTTTCTGTTTTGATTACCCTATCTTGGTTGTGAGAAAAGATCGTTTTTGGAGCTGCTGTTTACTGAATTTCAGAAGTGCTGGGGAAATCCCTGTGTTTCTTTTGCCCTGCTGCTGTGCAAAATGGTCATCTCTGATGTTTGTTGGGGGCCGTGGCTAGCAAGACAGCAGTGCTGGACCCATAGCACTGCTGAGAAAGGGGCCTTCTACCACCACCACAGAACATGGCCGAGACCAGAGATGTCCATTTTTACTTTAGTGTTTTTGGGGTAACTGCTTGTGTGCTTATGGAGTCCTGGAGGAATACTCATCCAGCTGCCTCTGCAGCAGTTGAATGACCCAAAAGTTTGGGCTTTCCTCTTCTTTGTGAGGCAAAGTGCATGCCAGGCACATGGTCTGGTGCCTTGCCAAGGCCAAGTTCCTGTGTCCATCCACGGATGGCCTGTGGTGAGTGGATGTTGGGGCAAGAGGCCATGGAGTTGGGCAGGGAGATAGCTGTGGGCTTGTCCAAGGCTGGGTTGTTGTTGGGGGCCAGTCCAGTGCCTGTGAGACGATTGGTGCAGCCAGGATAGTTGTGCAGTTTCTTTGGTAAGTGGGGCAAAAGCAACCCTGCTTCACAGTCAGTGCTTCACAGGGTCAGTGGTGCCAGAACCTCTAGTGAGCCTTGGCAGGAGGAACAAGGACAGGCTGCAACCCCATGGCTTCCCGAAGTTATAAAGTGAGCTTTTGGGACTGTAGGTTGGGAGTTAGAAACCAGGCTGTTTCCCAGAGAGACCCATGTGGAAAGGTGATGGAGAGCCTCTGGCTGTTCGGTTTGGTGATTTCTGAGGTTCACTGAGGTTTCTTCTAGGATTTCACAAAAGGAGAGTGAGATCTCCAAGATCCATGTCTGCCATTGAAGCCTTTCCTGAACTGCCTGCTGGCCTCCATGATCCAGCAGTTACAGGCTTGGAAAGGGATACAAGTGATTCTAAGGGCTATGGATAAGCATGCATCTCACCAACTGCATTTTCCCCTGTCCTCTTCCTGTTCCACAAGGTCATTTGCCATGCTGTTAGTTGCAGTGAAACTGTGCGAGTTGCTCAACTGGTGGCCCGACAGAGGAGTTCCAAGAAGAAAACAGTCCGTCAGGTGAATTGTCAGATGAGGCTGAAGAACACATCTCCAGTCAGTTTATCAGGTAAGCCATAGGCAGGTCTCGAGGGCCTGCCTTTGTGAAAGAACTGTGCATCTGCTGTAGCAAAAGTCTTGGCTATGAGGGTGTGTCACCTACAGCCACGAGTTACATGGTCCAAGTGGAGACATCTTGGGAGGATGAGTATTCTTGACAAGGGTGCTCATATCTGAAAGCCATCATCAGAGAGAAAGCCCTTTTCAGGTGTGTGAGATGATCTTGAAAAACTAAGTCCTTGTAGGACCCTTGGCTTCACTTTCATCTTGCTTCTGAGAAACACAGTTGAGATGCAGGCAAGAAATGTGGCAATGAGCCTCCTTGTTCTTTAAGGCTGGCCTTGACCTGTTGGGGAGTGGGAGGATTGAACCATTCTCTCACAGTGAGGAGCAGTCCCTGCAGCCTCATTTGTGGCTGTTTCAATGGCTTCTGTTGCTGATGCCAGTGCCAGAGTGCCACAAAAGTTGTGATGCCCATTTTCAGCTCTTTTTACCTCTTACCTTTTGCATAAGCTGCTGTAGCAGTATTTTCCTAAAGTGTGGGTCAGGTTTTCCTCACTGCTGTGCTGTTGTGTGACTGTCTGTGGAACTGGGCCCAGGATTAGGCCCAGGCAAGACCCATTTGCATGTGGGCTGGCAGCTTGGAACAACAGCAGATCTCATACTATGTGTGTATTCCCTTGTTGTCTATAATGGAGTGTTTTCTGCTTCTTACTTTCCTACAAGGATGCTGGTTGGGAAGCTGAACTAGTGGCTCATACCCCGGTTAAATGACAGTGATTATAAAGGCAAGTTGATTCACTGTCTTGCACATCAGCCACCCTGGAAGTGTTTGAAACCTCCAAAATTGATGCTGTATATCCAGCATATAAACAGTGAAGTGACCAAGAGCTTCTTTATCCCAGTGTGGCCTGAATGCTAAAGTGGTGTGTTCCCGTGTGGGTGTAACTTGATCACCTCTGCTGTGTGGTGGAGTTCAGGTGCCCACAAGCCAGAGTAGAGAAGAAACCCTCTGGATGGCAGTATAGGAGGTGGCCGGGGGAGGTGGAGATAGTCTGGGTGGAGGAGAATGTACTCATGGCTGCAACTGCAAACTCTTTAGGAAAGCCCAAAGGAACTTTGCGGCAGCCCCGGTCTTTGAACATGCCAGAAGAAGGCAGTAAGAGGCCTGTTCCTCGCCTGCCCCGAGGCAGAGAAGTGGCATGTGGAGGTGTGAAACCTGTTGTGGAGAGTGCCCGATCTGCATTACCTTCTGCTGCTGGGAGTGGACCACCTAAAGAAATCCCCATGCAGAGGCATGTCACTGTGGTAAACAGGTCAGTGTATGTGTGTGTGTGTGTGCGTGCACAAGTGAGGGGAAATTAAGTGTGATGGACTCTTGGATGCTACCAGGCAAGCAGTGCCTTTTGGGATTCAGTGGGAATCCATACCCCTGTCCTTGCAGCCAGTGAAGTCTGAACATGGGATGATATCCCAGGAGGGAGACAGATAATGTTTTGCCTTTTTGGATGCTGCCATAGCTAGCCTGTGCTCTTAGCCTGTTCCCATGTTTTCTGGGGAGAAAGGTGTCACAGCAAGGGAGTATGGGGCTGTTGCCTGGGTCCAGGAGGGAGCTGTTGTGGCCATTGCGACAGAAAGCAGGATGAACAGATTTGTGTGCAGGGTCAGGTGGTGTGTATGTTGAGGGTGATGATCGTCTGCAGTGGCTGCTCTTTCTCTCTTGTTGGACTTCGTGTTGCAGCATCAGTGTTTGTGCCCTCTCTCAGCATGCTCAGAGCCAGGAGCCACCTGACCGTGTTTGGGTGAGCTGAGATGAGGGCTGGAGCTGCGGTTCTGCTGGGTTAGCGGTACATGCTGCTTTTCAGCCCCCTTTGAGCCTCTCTAATCCGGGTGGCTTAGTCAGCTGCTGCCCCATCATTTCTTTCTGTGTTGTTTTCGGCTGCCCTGGGCCGTCAGCTGACAGTGGTGAGAAAGTGTTTGCTGTTGCTCATTGTGGCTGTGCTAAGTCTGCTGGAGCTGTGATTGTGGCAGTAATCCTCTGCAGGGGGAGGACTCCAACCCAGGCTGGGTTGGAAGTCAGCCTGGCGTTGAATGGAAATGGCAGTGACGTGCCACTTCCACGGCGGCATAGCTGTGAAGTGGCCCAGAGCAGCAGAACGGCTTAATCCTTGCTGTGGTGCTCTTTCTGGAAGATCCACAGAAAGCAGACGCGTCCTGCCCCACTCACCTGCATGAGTTCCATGTGCCTTGGGGTCTGTTGTGCAAAGGAGAGAAGGACCAAGCCATCCTACTGTAACTCAGAAAGTAGGAGCAGCTGTGCTTGGGCCTTCCCTTTTCTGTGTGTGCAGATGAGCTGCATTTTTTTAAGTGGCACTTCCCTAAAAGGCAGGGGCACTTTGCCTCAAGCAAAGCAAAAACAGCACGTAAAGTTTTCTCCAAGTTTGTTACTGTAAGGAAAATTCAGGAAGTATTTTATAGCATTTAAAGATTTGTAGTGTGTGAAATAAAATTAGGTTTATGTCACCCCTCTTCTGGCTATTCTCAATGTAGTCTGCTACATCTTGTGTTATCTTTGTTCATCTCTAGCAGTCTCTCCTGAGTTCCTTTTTGGTAAGTGTTCTGCTTTTCTTTCTGTTTTCTGTTTCTGCCCTGTACAGTGGAGAAGATACAAGAAAAATCTGCTTTGGCCCATGTATTTTTGAGGAAGAGACATCTCGTGCTTTTGCAAAGTCTAAATACTATCCTGTTAGCTTGGGTACAAAGTGAAGGGAGAGTTCAGGGAGGAGAGATTCATATTCCATGTGAATACAAAGTTGTATGTGACTGGATTAATTTATTAATTTGTTTCAACTTGGCCAGTTTGGAGCAGGACTGGCAAGATGCAAGTATTCTTGCTGCTGGGGACATTTTGTCCCTCCTGAACTTTGTAGTTGGCTTGTACTTAGGAGTTGCAGGAGGGAAGGCTTCTTTGAGGCGAGAGGTCCTGACTTCAAAAAACTGCCGAATGAGTGGAGTTATGAACAGCATTCCCAAAAATCCTGGGCTGACAGCAGCCTCATAGTTATCTGGTGCCGACTTGAGGGCACTGTTCCCTGCAAGGATGTCAGCACATGCCTGCAAGAGTGGCTGAGCCTTCACAGCACAGGTTGACTGAGACAAGTCCTGAAGGTGACAGACTGTCTCTGCCCCACTTCCCAGTTTGGAGCGAACTGTTACCTTTGTGCAGTTTTTGACTTTATTACCCACCCTGTCCCTCCATGTACCCACATCATAAGAAGGGACATCAATGTTCTCAGGGTTGCACGTGCATGGTTTTCTCTTTTTTTCTGTTGAACATCTGTCCTATTATGGCAGATATGTGTTCCTGCCTTGACAACAATGTCCTGCCAGACTTTGCTTGGATGGTACAGGTATTGGTGGTCCACCCAGTATCATGTAGTGAAACTCCTCAGTGAGGCTGCAAATGGTGGTTTCCTTGTAACTGCCAAAGTCTGTGTCCCACCTCTATAGTATTTTTTTCAGTGATTTTCATGATCACAGATTCAGGGGCTTGCCCCTTTGTAGCACTAAGTGGAAAGGGTGTTCCCCTTCCACTGGTTCTGTCACACTCACATGACAACAGAGAAATGCTGAAGGTAGTTGTCTGAGGCTTTCTTGCAGATGCTGTTGCAAGGTCTGAGGCTTGTTTTTATAGCAGCAATTTCTCAGGTTATCCTGACTATCTCTCCCTTCAGAGGCAGGGAGAGATCTTGCTGATAAGGCTAACTGCAGAGATCCTTGTGTCTGGAAGGCGGCAACATGGATGATAACAGATTCAGGTTCTTGGTGACCCCCTTGCTTGAAGCAGCATGAGCCGTTTGCTGCTGGCCACCACCTGGCCTTGCTGCTCAGATAGCGCTGTCCAAGGGCCAAAGAGCAGATGGGGGTGTTGTGGGCCTTACCAAGGTAAGACAATTGGCAGGGAGGGGCATTGCTCCCCTTCGTTGGGAGGCGGTGATGTGAGGCAGTGAGATGTGACTAGCTTCTCAGCTGGAGCTGCATATGGGGGCTTGGCAGGGCTGCATGACTGGTCAGGCATTTTTGAAGGCCCAGGCTGCTGGTGCAGCTAGGAGGCCTCTTGCTGGCAGCACACTTCTAGCAGCTGGGGAACATGAGGCCTTGCAAGGAGCTGAGTTGTCCATACCTGCAAACTGAGGGGAAGTGTGTTTGCCCTGGCACTGTCTGGCCGTGTTCCATGTCATTGTTGGAGACGTGTGACCATCGTGATCTGTGTAAGCAAGCAGCCCATCACACAGTGCTTGTCTGATTGCAGGGCTTGAAACTGGTGATGACTGGGCTCAAAGACGATGTCAGCACCACACTGTGGGAAGCTGTTGAACCACAGCAGAAAGCACAGGAAGAGCCTACATGAAGTCTCTTAATACTGAGAGGATCCCAAATCAAGTTAACTTTTATGTGCAGCAGAAGGGAGTCATCAGCCTTCTGTTCCAGGTTCCTTTCCAGGGTGTTAACGTGGCATATCTTACATAGGGGACATCTGCCCTCTTCCTCACTGGAACTTTACTGCAGTTCTGACTGGCCTACCCTGCAGTCACGTCATTTGTGTCACCTGAGGTGGAGCTTAAGGTGATACAAGTGTGTATGGCACAGAGCACTAGAACACAACTGTGGATTCCTATTGGCAGGCAGGGGTAGCAGGACAGTCTCCACTGCTCATGGGGCTATTTCATAGGATTGTTTTGCGTTCTGCCTAGCAAAGCTGGTAGTCTCTTTTGAGTCTGCTTCCATTAGGAGGACTTCTTTAACTTGAGTATCCATTCAGCTTAGAGTTGTCCATACTGGTAGATACACGTTCAAAGAAGTGGAATCCTGGATTTCTTGTAGCATCTGCATGGGCAGCCATAGCCACCTTCTAAGAAGAGACTGCTGCCACTTTGTGTGGGCATCTGAGCTGTGCCCAGAAGGTCGAGGGTTTTTCTGTAATGCAGGTGAAGTGTTGTAAGAGGCTTTTCAGATACCCAGAAAGTACCTGATGTGAGTGTAAGTTTTGGTTTTCTGTGGGCAGCTTTGCTTTTGTACTTTCAGAGTTTCATAGATGTGCTTGTAGTTGATCTGCTGCTGCCTGGCACTTGTGGGCATGACTCCTGTTCTGTAAATTGCTGAGCTGAGCAGTGCCTGTCCTGACAGCTAGTGCTGTGGGATGTGCCTCAGAATAGAAGTATGGTCTTTGGTACAAGTGATATCCCATAGCTGGTGGAGATGGTTTCATCTAACTGGGACAGCATAAAAGCAGGGAAAACAAATTAATGTTAAATCTTTTGCGATGATCCTTAGAAGAGATGTGAATGTGGGAGGTCTCTTTTTGATTCATGGATATGCTCTGATTAAAAATCAGTGTGATGACACATAGGACTACGTGGTCTTGTCTTCCTGTTGGAACTAGCCTCAGCATCATACTTGAACTGCTGTCCTACCTTCTCAGAGTCCAGGTGAAAATCACCCTTGATGTTTTCTGTACTTGGTGAGGTTTATGGCTTGCTCCACTGTTGTTCCTGAATTCCAGAACTGGCCCCTGGGCAGACATCTTCTGCAAAGCCTGCCCAGTGCATGTGCAGAGTCTAATCTGGTCAGGAAATGCCTGGTTCAGAGGCACTTGCTGTGCTGTGGTAGAGGTAGTGCCTAGTCTTTGAATTCCCTTCTCCAGGTCTTGTTCCGTTTTGCTTGCAGTGTATGTAATTATTCCACAGTTGATTTTTTTCCAGGTCTCTGTGAACTACACAGTGCTGTGGCCTCTTCAGTGTCAGGAGCTCATTTTGGTGTCTGTATTCCTGAGTAAAAGCTGCTGCTCTCTGGGGGACCCCAGAAGAATACCTGCAAGTGTGACATTTGTGTGCTTTCAGTGGGAGGGATCTTCAGAGAAGAATCTGTTAAACAGAGTAACCAACAGCATCCACAGAAAGACCTTGGATGCCTATGTGCTCCTACATGCTTTTCCTTTACTAATACCTTTTTACTGTGCTTTGTCTCTCACAATAATGAGAAAAATTAATAAAAACTAGAAACCATCTCTTGATCTGTCCTGTTACTGCTGGTCAGATTGTCTTCCTGACAAGGACATCATGACTTGTGCAGGAGGCCTTCTAGGAGTGTGTGAAGTGTGTGGAATGCGTTTTGGTTTATGTATAAGTCTTAGAAGCAAGTGGAATGTTATTTAGAAAGAGGAGTGGTTCTAAACAATTTTTTTTTCCAATTTTAGGTCTGAGAAGAGACTGACTGTCCCACCACGGTTTCAAAAGGAGTTGCAAGTTCACCTCTCTAGAAGCTCTTCCACAGAGTCAAGTGGTATGCCCATTAAGAACTTTTTTGTTGACTGCTCAGAGTGGGTGTCATGTTAAAAAAACCATCTTAGTAGTTACTTTGAGTGAAAATGGGCTTGGATGAGGAATCAAGTTCTGTGAGTGAACCTTTTCACTCTTATTTCGTTGTGCTGAGGAAATGTGTGTTTGCCTCTGAGTCTTCTAGGAAAAACATTGGGCAGTAAGTGTCAAAGGCAATCACAAAGCCAGTGTGAGGAGTTTGGAAACAGGAGGAGTAAGCTTAACTTCACCGATGGGGTAGGAACCTGGTATAAGGATGAAATCCTGACTTTCAGAAGTAAGCAGCAATACTAATGTATCTGTCCAGCAAATACTCTTCTCCCTGCGTGGCTCAAAAGTTGTGCAGCTGAACGGGGTGGCTTTCTTTGTGACTTGTCAGCCTGATTTCTGAAGCTTCAGGTCTGGTAGCAAATACACGCCGCCAAAGGGAGAAGAGAAGTAGAGATAGGGCAACAGGTAAGCTAGTGATGTGAACCTTCCCCTGGAACTATGACTGCCTAATTCCCACACACAATGTATGAAACTGCCCAGAGCAGCTGAACAGTTGTGACTTTTCTTGCTCGTCTTGGAGGGCTTCCTTGGATGGAGTAGCATCTGCCTGCTGGGTGGAGACTTTTCCTCAGGACATATCTTAGAATGAAAGGCAAATCATTGGTCTGATTTGTACACCTGTCTGAATGTAGAAGAACATTCTTGGTTGTCGTGCAATAACTTTGGTGTTTTTGTACTCAGAAAGAAATTATCTTGTGCCTCACTTGGAATACGCCTTACTGTAGTGTCTCAGCTGCAGTGGGGATGAGGGTTCTGTATCCTCTTCCAGAATCCCTTCAGAAGGAACATGTAGCAGCATCTTATGAAAATAGCCAGTGATTGAAAATTCATCTTTAGGTAGTTACTAAATGTTCACGTTTCCATAGTTCTTTGCCATAGGAAGTGACTGAACTAGCCATGCGTGGCAGGAGAGCCACATTTTAGAGTTGGTGCTATGCTGTCAGCTCCCTTGTTTAGTTTTTAAGGACAAAGGTAGTCATCTGTTTCTGTTTGTAGAACTGTGTTTACTTCAAAGCTGTGGTTTTTTTTAATAGATAGCTTGAGTACATCAACTACAGAGACACATACGGTTTCCCCTGGCTCTTCTGCCGATGTCCATGAAATTCAAAGTCGCATTAAGGAGCTGCTGAACAAGTATAGCAGCGGTGTCAGGCTGTCCAAGATGCCTCAGGTCTACCAGGAAATGTTCTGGGAGGACCTTAGCACAGAAGTGCTCTACCAGCTTGAGAACTGGCCTCATGTGTGCACAGTAAGTATTGAGCCGTTTTTATGGAAGATGCCAGTACCCTATAAATTTCCAAGTGTTCATTTGCCAAATGTTATATGTACCTGCATTTCCCTTCATACTCTGTAGCAGTGACAAAAACCTCCAGCCCCCACCACCCCACTCCCAAATTGTAACAATGCCTTTTGAAACCGCAGAAAATCACTGTTGATGGACTAGTGTTTCGAAGAAGGAAGGTCAGCCTCTGTGGTTTTCTGGAGCAAGTGCTTGTGATTGCCACCTGCTGACTTGCCACCTTTAACTGACCCCAGTACTGACTACTCAAATAGCTGATGACAGCTGATGTCAATGCCATGTTTGTTGCTCTTGGTTTGGGTTTTTCCCCAATGGCTTTTTATGCTTTACCTCCTCTTAAAGCTATAAGCTACCAACATCCTTTGTGAACACTCTGAGGTCTAACTGTATTTATCTTTCTATAGACTTTTCCAGAGGTCTTTCTCATCTTAAGCTAAGGAATTTTGCTATGTGAGTTAGGTTTATGGTACAATAATAGGTGAAATTGAAGAGTGGTAATTCTGGGGAGAGAGATTACAGCTAGGCCCTTCTGATGCCTGTTTTACCCCTTGATTACCAAGGGTGTCATTACCTCTCTTATCAGGAACTGGTATCTGGCTGAGTGTCCACTTAGAGATCTGACAGATGACTTGCCATCACCACTGGGTGGAGGGTCCTCAACTGCTGTACTTCTGTCTCCTCTTCTGCATTCGTGGGTCTTTTATGGTGTCATGCAACTTTGCATCAAGGCTTTGTTTAGCTTTACTTTACTGGGCCAGTGATACCAATGAAGACTTTCGGCTTCTTTAGTATCTGTCAAACTGTGGCACAGAAGAGTATTGAAATAATAATAATAATATTTGTCTTCCTGAAGTGCATTTTTTGTAAGTCCTACTAAGTCTTTTCTCATATAAAAGCATTAAATGCCAAACAAACTAAAAAAGGAATTAACTGAGTTGAATAACTGCTCTTCAGGAATACCACCATTTGCCCGCATGTATGGTATTCTCAGAGATACATAAAATGTGTTTGTAACACCTTACTACAGAGTCTAGAAATGTATGCAGTCAACAGCAATTTGTTTTGCTGGTTGGTGATAGATTCCTGTGTTATCTATAAAGCAAGCTGTTACGTCTTGAATTGCTTAATTCATGCAGCAAATTTTAGTCTTTTTTTTGTAGCTAATGTTCCAGTCAGTCCTGTTCATCGAGGATCTTTGTTCTGTTGGGTCTGCTTGTTATCTGTTGGGTCTATCTCTTTCTTTCTAGCATGCAAATAAAGTCATTTAAGCATAAATAAGCGCTGATTAAATCCATGGAAACATTGTAATACAATGGACACAGTACCACAGCAGTCAGAACTATCAAGTTGTTTTGGCACAATCAGTCTTATTGTAGAGAACTGTTAATGAGCTTCTAAGGCCCGTTTCAGTTTACTGACTTACAAAATTTTAATTGTGGCTCAGGCATGGAGAAGTTTGAATTTGAAGGCTACTATACATCTCTAAAATATAATCAGTTCCTGGTTCAAACATATAGTGTGCAGGTGTAAAGTTTTGTAGAACCTTTGAAATGCAGAAGACAGACTGTAGTCTCCAGTGAAGACACCAGTGAAAGTAAGGATATCTGATATCTGATTTCTTCTTGTTTTCTTACACTGGGAGTAACTGCCAGGCTCAAAAACATTCCTGGTGTTTCTTTTATTATCTTTTTAAAGAAAAATACATTCTTATTGTACTCATTCTGATCAGTGTAGCATAGTTACAAACCAGCTGACAACAAACCTAATACACTTTCAGTATCTCCAAGCTTTTAATTTGATGACTGTGCTTTGGAGCGTATCACTTCTGAATAACTTTGCATCTCTGAAACTTCTGTTTGAAAGGAAGGAATTTTATCTAGAAAATTGTCATTTCTATGTTTTTACAACCATGAGTAATGGACATGTTTCCTATTAGAGAGTTCAAGTCTCCAAATGTCATTGAGAGTTGCAGGTTGATGATCTTGTTTTCAGTCTTCATTCAGGCAGGAGGTATTGATGCTGACTCTGTCTCCGTTTGTCTGTTACCTCCCTTCTTTAGGTCAATTTGGTTGAGCATCTTACTTGTAGCAACATATTTTGCACAGCTAAAGTACAAAGTTACCAAGTAGTGGCTAGCGGTCACATGTTGTAGTTTAGCCTTCATGAGTGTCCTAGTTTGGAGGCCCGGTGTCTCCTAAGAAAGGCAGGAGCCTCTCTTTGAAATGGAGAATGTAAACCCGCTCCTTCTAAATTATTATAAATTTGAAATCAAGCAGCTCTCAGGCAAAGATATGGGAATTAGGAATAACAGTTCTTTACTAGGGAAAGTCAGAGTACAACCTGACATCCCGTCAGGCAGGGTGCTGGTAGCAGTCCCATTAAATGGTGACTGCATCCTCTTGCAGTGACAGATGTGGTTCAGTTGAAGCAGTGCTCTTGTAGAAGGTGCAGTTTCCCTCTGGAGGTCCAGTGGTGATATGGAGGAGTCCTGTTTCCATCTGGAGTCCAGTGGAGAAAGGGCTCCCTTAGTGTCCCAAAACCTCTGTTTTTGTCTCGGTAAGAAATGTTGGGCTCTTCCCCCTGGCTGGAGCAACTTCCAATGGGATGCAGTAATTTTATCAGTCCCACAGTGGGACTCAATGGGCCATTAGCAGAAAATGACTCGCTGGAGGAAGGATGGGTTGTGAAAAGATAAAGAACAATGCCCTGCCTGGCTTCAATGGATGGCCCATTAGCAGACCCTCCCACCTTCACCTTTTTTTATCAGAATTTTTTACCTTTCTATTTGACTAATTACTTTGCCATGTGTCTTTGAGCAGCTAATGATCCTTATTTTATACTTCCAACTCCTGTCTCATTTCTTATCTGTCTACATATTTTTGTCACAAATCTTTCTCACAGCTTAGCTGTTGTCTTAAAATTCTGAGTCAAAGTTGCATAGTTTTTGTGCATTTGGGCTCAGCCTTGAATCCCTGGGATGCAGGCAGCTGAACGCATGAGAGAGAAAGAACATTAAAGCAGAGGTCTGAGAGGCATGTAAATTTAAAATTTCTTCCTTTTTTCTTTGTAAGTCACAACCTAAAATGTAATAATAAATTCATATTTGGTATTGGCAACATGGCGAAATGGTTCCCTTTGCAGTCTAAATACAAACCTCATTACTGGGTTGTGTGTATGTTTAAGTGACTTTTTCCTTGTACATGCTCAGCTCTCCTCACTTACTTGAATTCTGCGAGTGATTCAGGTGTGATGTGATGGTGATTCAGAAATGGCAGTGCAAGAGAAGCCTAAACTCTTAGATGTTCTCTTAGAGCTCTTGCTTGAATTTTCATGGTTCCTTTCCAAAAGCTTTTAGAGAATTAAGCAGTCCTAGGACATTAGGGAATGTCCTTGTGTGGATGTTTAGTTGGTTTAAAGTTGGAAATGGACAAGCCTTGGATAGTTTACCTTCAGAAAGGCAGGAAATCGTGGTGGGATTACAGTAATTTCACGACTATAAGGCGCACCCTTTTGACTAAAATTTTCCCCGGAACCCGGAAACTTGCCTTATAGTCCGGTGCACCTTATCTGATGGACAAAGTTCAGAAATTTGCCTACCTGGAAGTGAGAGCTGGGAGCCGGCAGGGCCACGGCTGCCAGGTGGAGGCGGGCGAAGTGGCGGTGGGCCCACCCCGGCCCCGTGGAGGCGGAGCCGCCCCTCCACAGGCACGCCCCAGCCCCGTGCAGGTGGAGCCGCCCCTCCAGAGGCATGCCCCAGCCCCGTGGAGGCGGAGCCGCCTCTCCAGAGGCACGCCCCGGCCCCGTGGAGGCGGTACGGCCCCTCCAGAGGCACGCCCGGCCCCGGTGAGGCGGCATGGAGGAGCAGCGGGCATGCCCCGGCCCCAGTGAGGCGGCACGGAGCAGTGGCGGGCATGCCCCGGCCCTGCCGGGTAGAGGCAGGACTGGGGGCCCGAGGCTGCTGGGTTGAGGCGGGGCCTCGGCCAGCAACCGTGCGGGGGGAGCTGGGAGCGGGGCCTCGCTGCAAAAAAAAAGTGCACCTTATAGTCCAATGCGCCTTATATGATCTACAAAGTTGCGAATTTTGCCAACTCCCCGGGGGTGCGCCTTGTAGTCCGGTGCGCCTTATGGTCATGAAATTACTGTACTCAGAGGTAGCACTTGGACATAGACTGGTCAGAATTGTAACAAGTGAGTTTGTAAAGGATGCAAATACAAGCTGAGCTGGCTAATACTGCAGGCTTGTTCAGAGTTATAAAGAATAGGGCTCTGAAGCGGTATGTAACCTTATACCATGTTTCTGGCCCATAAAATTTTATTGTAATCTTAATCACAGCCATGGACAGAAAGGACTCTCACAACATTAAAAAAAAGTGGGTTTTTTTTCTCTGTGGACTTTGAAGTTTGGGGAAAAGGGATCTTGGCATTTATAATAGCTTCATGCAAAGCTGCTATGTATTATTATCCCTGTAGCATTGACTCATTATGGGAAAATGCAAGTGATAAGTATTTGCAAAATAAATAGAGAAGGAGTATTCCAGTTGGAAGGAATCTATCAGTGATATCTAGTCCAATTGCCTGAGCTGTACAGGAATGACCGAAAGTTAAAATATGTTATTAGGGGCATTATCCAAGTATCTTTTGAACACTGTCAGGCTTGGGGCATCAACCAAGAAGCCTATTCCAGTGTTTGACCACCCTCCTGGTAAAGAAATGCTTCCTAACATCCAGTCTGAACCACCCGTGACACAGTCCTCTGCCTAGGAGGCCGTATTTCCTAGCTGACTCACTTTGAAGGTGACCACAAGTTATTTCCTACAAACTTCACACATCTCTCAGATTTGCTTGTCACAGCAGTACAGTGTTCTCAGCAGATGTCTGGGAAGTTGCAGTCTCCAGTAAGAACAAGATACCAACCCAGAGATTTCTCCTGAGTGCTTCTTCGTAGCAGACACTACAACACCTTTGAAACCAGGGTCTCTCACCCATGTTATTGCTAACAGTAAGGGCTATGCAGTCAAACATTCCCTTTTCATACAGTGCAATTCCTCCACATTGCCTGCCTGCCTATCTCTCCTGAGGCGCCTGCAGCCCTCCATCCCAGCATGTCAGGTGTGGTGCTTGTTCTGCCAAGTCTTGCTGACATCAAAGAAATCGTAGCTCTGGGAACTAGCCAGTGCCTGACATTTATCCTGTTGGTTTCTCATACTCTGTGTGTTGGCATAGAAGTATTTCAGATGTGCTCCAAAATCAAGTCCAACCTTCAGCCAAATACCACATTGTCAACCATGGCACTGGTTGTCAGTCCAGTAATTTATTGAATATCTCCAGGGATGGTGACTCGGCCACCTCCCTGTGCAATGCCTGACCCCCCTTTTCAGTGAAGAAATTCCTCTTAATCTCCAACCTGAACCCCCTTGGTGCAGCTTTAGTCTGTGACCTCTTGTCCTGTCACTGGTTGTCTGGGAGAAGAGACAGACCCCTACCTGGCTACAGGCTCCTCAGAGGGAGTTGCAGAGGGTGGTAAAGTCATCCTGGAGCCTCCTCTTCCTCAGGCTAAACAACCCCAGCACTTTCAGCCATTCCTCATAGGAATTGCCCTCTCCAGCTCTAACCCTTCACCAGGTTCTTTGCCCTTTTCTGGTCTTGGTCTAACACCTAAATGTTTTTCTTGTCATGAGGGGCCCAGAACTGGACACGGAACCTGAGGTGTGTTCTCACCACTGTTGAAAACAGAGGGGCAGTCGGTGCCCTGGTCCTGCTGGCCATGCTATTGCTGAGACAGGCCAGGATGCCAGTGGCCTTCTTGGCCACCTGGGCACAGTCCTGGTGCATGTTCGGGTTAACCAGCACCTCCCTTTTCTGATGGGCAGCTTTCCAGGCACTCTGCCCCAACCTGTAGCACTGCACAGGGTTGTTGTGACCCAAGGGCAGGACCTGACACTTGGCCTTATTGAGCCTCACACCTTTGGCCTTGGCCCATCAGTCCAGCCTGTCCACATCCCTCTGCAGAGCCTTCCTGCCCTCCAGCAGAGCAACATTCCCACACAGCTTGCTGTCATCAGTGAATTATGCTGAAAGTACACTCAATCTCATACAGATCCTCAAGAAAGATTTTAAACAGGGTTGGGCCAAATACTAATTCCTGAGGAACACCACCTGTGACCAGTCCCCATCTGGATGCAGAACCAGTCACCTTCACTCCCTGGGGCTGGCCATGCAGCCAGTGTCTAACCCAGCAAAGAGTGCTCCTGTCCAAGCCAGGGGCTGCCAGCTTTTCCAGGAAAATACTGTGAGAGAGGGTGTCAAAAGCTTTGTTCAAGTCTAGATGGACAACATCCACAGCCTTTCCCTCATCCTCTGGGGAGGTCACCTGGTCATAAAAGGAGATGGGGTTGGTCAGGCAGGACCTGCCTTTCCCCAAACCCATGCTGGCTGGGCCCAATCCCTTGGTTGTCTTGTGTGTGCTCTGTGATCACACTCAAGATGTTCTATTCCATAGTCTTTGCCAAAACCAAGGTGAGGCTAACAAGCCTGTAGTTCTCCAGATCTTCCTTCTCACCCTTTTTGTGGGTGGGCATCACATTAGCCAACTGCCAGTCATCAGACCTCCTTAGTTATCCAGGACTGGTGATAAATGATGGAGAGCAGCTTGGCAAGTGTCTCTTCCAGGTCCTGTAGGGTGAATCCCACCCTGTTCCATAGACTTGTGTCTAAGAAGCAGCAAGTCACTTACAGCCAAAAAAGCATTTTATCCATCAGGACAGATGGATCCTGTCAGACCCTATTATACCTTGTGCCTCAGAAAGTCTTCCATGTTTGTAAAACCTAAAGTTTTGGTGAAAACATCAATCGTAGAGCTCATATTTTTGTAGAATGAGTAACAAGAAGACACCTTTTAATTGATAGAGTGAAGTATGCATATTGAATTGATTCTAGAGTTATCTTGTGGAAATTACCACCTTAGTCTTTGTCTGTTTTCTGAAGGAACTGGTAGAAAAATAACACTACCATTCTGAATTTTGAAAGCCCACTTATGCTAGAGGAGATACATTTTCTTGTCTTAACCTTCACTTAATCTCTTGAATGTCTGGCAAGGTATTGGACAGGTCCCACAGTCTGTCAGTCTTGAAAATATATAAGTAGAAAAAATTGAGCAATTAAGGGGGAAGTTAGCATATATTTGTTCACTGGTTTGGGGGTGTTTGATTGGTTTGTTGTTTGTTTTTTGGTTTGGGCTTTTTTTTTTTTGTAATAGTCATCACTACAAGTTGAAGTTTATTACTACAGAAAGGTAGAGATTTTTTTAGATAATAATGAGACCTGCCTGAGATGACAATGGGATGTTGCCTAATTGACTGGTAGGATATTTTGTTTATCTTTTTTTAGCTGTATTTAGTTCTCAGATTATTATTCATATTTTACATTTATACATGTTGGGACTTTTTGCAGAAAGTAAAACTAAAGTCTTGGGAGGATGCCAGGATTATCTGGTGAACAAATAGACAGAAATAATACTGAGACTCTTGTTTTCTGAATCTGGTCTTGGGCAGTACACCATGTCTTAACAAAATAGGTACTACATACTAATGCATCAGGCAACTGAGTTTTTACAGTAACATTCACAGTGAATTAAACAGGTATGCCCAGAAAAGAGGAGGATTACCATGGTAGAGAGCCGTATTCCTTGAGAAATTTTGGTTTTTCAGGTCTTTACTCTCAGAGAAGGAATTTCTTTACCACAGTTAAGCTGTGGGAAGCCAAAGTCATCCTTCTAAACAGAGAAACAGACTTGAAACAATTAAAAATCCAAGTCCAATGTACTTTGCACATGAAGAGACAGTGAAACAGGCTGTCGCATCTGGTAGTATGTATGAATGAAGGCTCACAGTTTTACACAAACCGTGAAAGCTCTTTCCAGTAGATGAGCTCTTGGATTATGTTAACTTTCTTTTGCCATGGTCATTGAAGAATTCAGTGTTTAGACACAGTGCCACTAACCATTTAGAACAGAGTTCAGAGAACACATTTTCTACCTAAAATGTAATTGGATGTGCTCTACATACTTCAGCACAGAGCTGCCTACGGTTGCTGTCAGCCTCGCTGAGAAGATGGTGTCATAGCATGTATGGAAATGAGCCAGTTGATGACAGAAGGTCCAGAATAACTTCAATGTCCAAACATGGTGTGAGAGCAGGCTGTAAATTGATATACCTGAAACTCAGTCCTGGTGGTGAGTGGGTAGACAACATGATGCACCACCAAATGAAGTCAGACTCCATTTGACAGCATCTTTCCTTATTCCTGCAACCTGTGCATCTCCTGTGTGTTGAATCTTGTACATTTCTAACCTTGTAGGAGAACTTCAATACATTATGAAGTAAAGGCTATTACAGCCAGAAAGAACTGCTGACAAAGTTGTTTGCTGATCCTCAGTGCTGGCATAAAGATGTGAGGAATAGGGGCAACCTCAACAGTGTAGGGTGGTTAGATTGTTAGCTGTCTTACTGCATCACAGTTTCCTTTGTAATTGTGTCTTTTCAGAAGCCAGAGTCTTACAAGCACAAGAAACTGGACAACAAGTATCTTCACTGTGATGTGCAGGGTAATGAAATGGGAGGGGAAACAGGATGGGTAGAAGGGGGCAATCTAAAGACGCTCTTGAACTTTGTAGAGCTTACCGTCCCAGTCCTGAGCACAAGCCGAACCTGAACAGAAGCTATCTTGACAATAGATTTGTTTAACAACAAAAGAAAATAAAAAATATTTGAAGTATGACTTGTATTCCAACATTTCAGTTAAGTACAGAAGAAATGACTGACAGAGACAGAATCACTGAGATTGGAAGGGACCTCTTTTGATTAGCTGATGCAACCCCCATGGTCATGCAGAATTATCAGCAGTCTGTCCAGGTCTGTATCCAGTCATGTTTTTAGCAATGGAGATGCTACAGCTTTTCTGGCCAACATATTCCAGTTCTGTTTCATCTTCCCAGCTGACATGAGGCTTGGCTAAAAACAAGTGTTTTGATGTGTTCTTTTGTTGTTTAGGGTAAGAAGATAGGTATCATAGCTTCCCATGCAAAATAATTAATTGCATATCAGACTAGAAGCTGTAGAAGCTGGAGTGGATTCCAAGGATTACCTGTAACTGGATAATGTAAGAAGCTTCCACATCCTGGTAAGGGAAAAGCTCCTTACTGAGTGATGCCACCATGTGCAGTGGGGATCTTCAGCCTTTCAAGAGCACTGGCCAAGTCTGGTGTTTTCCCCCAGTTTGGTTGCTCTGGATACGTACACCGCAGTTCTATAGTTTAAGCTCAATTGCTTTCAGAAAGCAGCTACATGGAAGTACAGGGAGGAGTTGAATGTTAATGTTGAAGCAGATCTCACCACTGCCTGGGCAGACCCGAACTGTAGAGGGATGGGCAAAACCAGTGGGACCTGAAGTTGTGGTGGCTGCCAGTGACAGAGAAGAGGTGCTGTCAGCAGTGCTTGGATGCAAGGTTGAGCTGATCAAGGCCTTGAAACCGAAAGACATTTAGTCTCAATAGAAACTCTCATTTCAAGGATGTGTTTTTTCCAATTCCTTCTTGGAAGCTCTTGATGCTCCAGGAGGTTACCAGTATCTTACTATCACTGTACACACAATTAAGCAGGGCTGGCATTGGAAAGTGGTTACTTTCTTTAGTTTATACATGTTAGTGCAGTGGTTTTTTTGAATATTGTCAAGCATATATATGCTAAGCTTTTGTCCTGCCAACACATACAGGAGCATGTCTACCTTTGTGCTTGCTATATGTGTATGTCAAAACAAGGGGACTTGCTCTTTTGCATTCCACTCAGTTACAGTATCAGTATTTATCTTGGGAATATATTTTTATTTGAAGTTTTATTATTTCAGTCTCCAGATTTCAGTTTTTAAGAGCTACTTCTGTTATTCAAGCCGAGGACAAAAATATTATTCTCCTGTGTAGAACAGCTTCACTCTCAGTTGCCCGGATAATTCATTCTGCCAGCTGTTGCCTCTGCTTTGTGCTCTATATTGGAGAGGTGACAAGAGGCAAGGTTACAGAATCACAGAATATTCTCAGTTATAAGGGACCCACAAGGATCATTGAATACAAGTTAATGTATTCAATGTCCTGCACAGGACATCCCCAAGAATCACACCATGTGCCTAAGAGTGTTGTCCAAGTGCTTTTTGAGGTCTCTCAGGGTTGGTGCTGTGAGCACTTTCCTGAGGAGCATGTTCCAGTGTTCAAACCACCCTCTGGGTGAAGAAGATTTTTCCTGATATCCAACCTAAACCTCTCCTGACATAGTTTCAGGCCATTCTCTCTGGTTCTGTCACTGGTCACCAGAGAGAAGAGATCTGTGCCTGCCACTCGTCTTCACTTCACAAGGAACTTGTACACCTCTGCAACTCAAGTCTCCTCCAGGCCGAACAGATCAAAGACCACAGCCATTCCTCACAGAGCCTTCACCTAAGGCCCTTTTCTACCTTCATTGTCCTCCTATGGATGCTTTCTAACAGCTCAATGTCTTTCTTCCATTGTGTCACCCAAAACTGCCCCCAGCACTCAAGGTGAGGCTGCCCCAGTGCAGAGCAGGACAATCCCCTCCCTTGCCTGTCTGTGATGCTGTGCTTGATTCCCCCCAGGACAGGGGACAGGGTTGGCCCTCCTGGCTGCCAGGGCACTGCTGACTCATGTTCAACTTGCCATTGACCAGGACCCCCAGGTCCCATTCCATGGAGCTTCTCTCTAGTTTCTTGTTCCCCAGTCTGTACACACATCCAGGTTTTCTCATCCCAGGTGCAGAATCCAGCACTTCCCCTTGTTAAACTTCATACTTGGTGGTGGTTGCCCAGCCCTCTTAATTGATCAAGGTCAGTCTGCCAGACCTCCCTGCCTGTGTGGGAGTCAACAGCTCCTCCCAGTTTTGTATCTTCTGTGATCTTGCTTTAGTGCTCCTTCCAAGGGTTACTAAACATCCAGGTCATCTATGAAGATGCTGAAGAGCACAGGGCTGAGGTTGGAGCCCTGTGGAACCCCACCAGTGACAGGTCACCAGTCTGATGTCACCCATTCACTCTAATCTTTGTGCCTGATCCATGAGTCAGTTGCTCATCCATCCCATGATGTGTTTATCCAGCTATGGGCTGGATGTTTTGCCCACAAGGACACTCTGAGAGCTTTACTGAAACCCAAAACGATTATATCCACTAGATCAGCTGGGTGAGTTATCTTGTCATAAAATGAAATTAAGTTTGACAAGCAGGACTTTACCCTCATGAATCTGTGCTGGCTGTGACGAATGACTGTGTTGTCTTTTTCAGTACCTCCCAGAATAATAATGTGCTTGCAGAGCTGGACTGTCAGCCATACTAATGGGAGGTACCTTGAAGGCAAGTCTATAAGCTCAACAGGAAACCTGTTTGAGACATCTGTGCTTAAGAAAGGGTGGCTGTTTTCAAGTGCTGCTCACGAGTGAAGCTGTTTGCTTATTAGTGAAAGTTTCTGTGGCCTTGAAAGTGGTCTGGTTCCCGGAGATGTCGTGTCCAGGGCCAGGATTTGGACTCAGTAATTCTTGTGGATTCTTTCTAACTCAGGATATTCTATGATTCTGTGATTCTTGTGATGTCAACCTGTGCTTATTTATATTGAAGTAATCTGAAACAATTTACTGAAGTAGCATTTTGCTGTCTCTAAATGGTTTGTGCAGTCAGCATATACATCTTCTTCAAAACTGAACTTCAGTGCCTAGAAAACACCAAAGCTATTTTTGGAGTTAAGAGGCTTAAAGATCTCTAAGGATCTTCTCTCCTCAGTCTGCTGCTGGTCTTTAGTGTGCAAGGGTTTATAGTCCTGTCAGCAAAAATTTATTCAACTCTGTTGCAGCTCTATTTAAAGACCACTAGCCAAGAGAAGGGGTACCTCTGCATGCAGCTTCTTCCAGGCTGAACTACCATACATTGCAACACAGCCTTCTCAAACAAATTGTTGTCTTGTTGTTTCTGGAGCTAAAAGTTTCCTTAGCTGGTCATATAAATTAATTCCTCAGTCCTGTGCATGGGCACATGGGACATCTTTATCAATTCCTCTCTATCTAGGATGTCACTGTCTGCCAAGATAGCATGCTCTGATTTTTTGGCTGTGTGACTTGATAACACTTTGGTCTCCTGCCATGCATCAAAGCTTTTGCAAGGCTTTGGTAAGTTTTTTGTTTGGTTCTATTTTTAACTGAACTCCTTTCTTCTTCTGTGGTGCAAAGGGCACAGTAAGATTCCTCATATCAGAGGGTACAAGTATAGGTGTTCTCTGTCAGGAATCATTGAAGGCTTCTTTGCTTCTTCTAGATTTCACTGCCAGACATGTTTATTGTCTCTTATATCAAGCAGACTAGCAGAGATGGCCAAGAACTTAGCTTTGTTATGTCTTACTCTTGCAGGAAGAATTTCTATTTTGGTTTTTCACTGACAGAGAATAATTAAGGCATGCTACCAGGAATGCCTGAATTATTGTGTGAGGGTTCTCTAACATGTTTAATATTTTTTTATGTCTATGAAAACTATTTTCTTTGTGTCATGCTGGTGTTCATGGAAGTTGACCAAGACCTACTCCCAAGAACCTTTTCACAGATTGTTTTGGCACCAGCCTAGACAATGTAATGAAGAACAAGTGTGTGGAAATGCTCTTCTATAGTTCATTTCCTGACTCTTAACTCAGATCATCATGTGGCAATTTGGGCTAAGTGGGATGAGGTATACATAGGTTGAAACTGCAGTTTTAGGAAGCAGAATTTTATTGTGAGTTTGTGGCTACATTTCTCAAAGGGTACTTTCGATGATGTAACTTCAGACCATGTGATATACTTACTCTTGAACTTAGCAAAGGGTGGATATGTAGGGACTGACAAAATATCTGGTTCTGAGGGATTTAAAAGAATCTGATCAATTCTATTGTGAAATTTATTACAAAACAGAAATTTATTCCTTGATTTCAGAACTTTTGTAATTCCCTGAGCAGATAGCCTGCCTGACAGCACTGCCTGGCAAGTGTCTTATTGTTTCTGAAGTACAGAATCAAATCTCCTTTCCCTCAGCAAACTGAAACTTTTGTTTATGATCTGCTTGCCTGTGGGAAGACTGGGGAGGTTAATGTGCAAAAGCTGTAAATTTGTGAGGGGTGTCACCATCTTCTGGTCCTCCTAGAGGGAGAGACTGTACTTCTGTGGAGGCCAGTCCCAGTTGTATTGCACAGATTAGATATTTGCCTATTACTGATGTGCTCATGTGTTTGGAACCCTTCAAAACAGAGGAGGAAGCATTACAGGAAATGCTAACCTGTAGTAACTGTCTCAAGATTAGCTCCCTGTGGATGTTCTCTTCAAAGTCAGTATAAAATGCATGTTATAAAAGTGAAGTTGGCAAAACAATTTAGTATTAGAGATGCAACTGATTATTAACTCTCTTTTTTGTTTTCTAAGGTGGAGAAAATACACAGAGGTGATCCAATGGATGGATTTATTTATCCTGCTAAGAAAATACCACCAGTACCAAAAGGTGATACTGAGCAAGAAAAGGCATCTCAGAATGTTACTTCATCAAAAGCAGATCCTTTGTTAAAGCCAAATATGGAGACCACACCTGCATCACTCAGTAGCGACTTCAAGGCAAAAGTTGTTAGCCTCTTGCTGAAGTATTCTAATGGTCTTTGGGCTCATGCACTTCCCAAAGTGTACCAAGACACTTACCAAGTAAAATTTCCAGAAGACATTCTGAATAATCTCGAGTTGCTGTCAGATGTATGTGTTGTGGACTATGTATCTGGAGTCCCCAGAAGGGCCATCCTCTATGCTAAACCCCAAAGAGGCATTGATGAAAATCTGAATGTCACTGAGAAAGTCAAGAGGCATGATAGTATGAAGGCCACAGCTGAACAGCAGTATGAAGACTCCAAGGACCAGTACCTAGAAAACATAACTGTTCCTGCTTTAGTCATTCCATCAGAAGGATCTGTGTCCATCATGGTGTTAGAATTGAAAAACACTAATGAGGTCCTAATTAGGCAAGTTTGTATTTTGGAATCTATCTTTTTTGCTTTATTTATAAATTCACCTGTTCATATTATGTAGGTCTGCCAGAAAACAATAGATGAACAGGAGATATCAGACTTTATTATTTACTTATTTTGCTAATGAAAAGTAAGAATCTTTTGTTTGTGTATTTAAATGGAAGTTTTCTGAAACTTTTTCTGTCCTGGATCAATCATTTATTAATTTTAGCTTGTCTGAGAATCAAGGCAGATTTGACTTGCCATTGGAAGACTTTATAAAATAATCTCACTACAACACAAATAGTAGTATTCAAATAGTACTACTATTGTGCTTATTAAAATGCTTTTTACTTCTTACATTAACTAGGCATGACTTGAGTGCACTCAGATTCCACTTGTGGAAAGATACGCTTTCATCCAGCAAAAAATTACTAGTGTTTCTTGATTTGGTTCTTTCTCAGCCTAGTCTAAGGGGACAATATAAGAAGTGCATTTGTTAAATTACATCTGTTACTTCTAGCCTGCTATGCACATGTGACTTAACTCTACAAAACTTTCCTCTGCACCTTCTAGTTCTGGCATCATTTAAAACTTACTGTTAGCTTTCTAGTCTTAGCTTTCTAGTCGGTTATTTTAAGTATTGGAATGCTTTGAGTACCATGGATTAAAATACCGTAAGGCACTGTTGAGCTGAGGGTGGTTATGTAAAAATTTCTCTACTAAGCAGAGATCCCAAATTTTGAGGCATGTTTCTTGGACAGTACTGAAGTTTCTGTTTGTCAGCTCTGTGTAGGTACATGGTGATAATTAGTGGTTTCTTGGTCCCAGTTACAAAAATTACTGCTCCATGTTCTTCATGGGCAGTCATTTATCCTGATATGATGAAATTAGCCCTGAAGGGATTAGGATTTTTTACCATGACAAGAAAATGTTAATGTAGGTGTATAGGGAGGAAACAGTGCATGGGCTCTTCTTTTCTTACATGTCCTACTAGTCGCTTTCTGCTGACCCATGCAAGAACTACGTAGCAGCTGTTGGTTGATGTTGATTTTTGCAGGACCAATAACATCAAGATTCCTATTTCAATCTCAGGGATGGAGTAATATCTCTTTTGCTAAGTTTTTTGTCTGAAACTTTTCACTTGCAATACAAATGAAGGCAAAGCTGAAAGATGCTGGTTTTGGTGCTGTTTCTGTTTTGAGATGTGGATCAATTCTCAAAGAATTCTAAGGTAGTCAGAATAAAAGTGAGGTGATAGAAACACTCCTAGGTATTTGCTAGACATTCACAACAGAGTGTTTGAAGATAGAGATAATACACTAGGTGCTGCAGTTGAATTCTCACAAGAAATAATGAATAAAATAGGGAGTTAGACAGGAAATTCCAAAAGATTCTTCTGATTTCTTCTGAATTTGAGTTACTCCAACTGCCTATTAGGCAGTATCCTTATGAAACAAATGTCCAGTAAACTTTTAAGTAACGCATATGTGACTCTCACCCCAATTTATCTCCATTATGGAGTAAGTGAATGCTTGCACAGAAACAAAAAGGCTGTTTCTAGGAAAATCACAGTTCCCTGGAATGTGGTCAGATTTAACATAATCTTTATAACAGAGTTATGATATCATGTTATGTTACAATATCTGCACTGTCTCTGGGCCTATGATCTAAACTGTGTGGTAGAATTGAGTATCACGCTCTCTATGAACAAGCTGAAACAGTAGCTACTAATACAAATTTGTGGGTAAATTTTCCTTTTGTCTGCTCTGACCTGACCTGTTTCTGAAGCATTCAGAACTTCCCATTTGGATTTTCCAGAAAATTTATATACTTGATTTCAGAAGACCTGTGTAACACAAGCAACACTAATATGAATCATTAGGTCAGCAGCCAAATATCAGAATAAATCTGGAGTATGAGAATAAATAGTTCTTGGTTTAACAGCTAGTTTTTAAAGATACTTTAGATGCTTTGGATTGGCTAAACCTTAGTGAAAACCAGATTAAGATGGTGTTTGTTAGTGACAAAGTAACTTTTTTTTCTAAAAAGAAGAGTTTGGACGAAAATGTTAGAAAATTTATATCATGTATTCATATATGCCTGTAAATGCTCTTAAGTTTTTATTCAACTTTTTTGAAGTTGCATCCTAACACTTGTGGTTTTTTGTAAAATATTGTAGGTATGTGGGCAAAGATTATTCTTCTGCCCAGGAACAAATGGAAGATGAAATGAAAGCATACTACAATCAGAACAGTACAGTGTCACCAGCTCAGTCTCTGAGTGTTGGGCAACTTGTTGCAGTCCATGCTGAAGAAGAAGCCTGGTTGCGTGCACGGATAATTTCTCTAGAAGACAACAGAGTAAAGGCAAGCAATTTCCTCTTCTGGCACTTGGACAAAGAATTGAGACAAGCTTGTTCAATTCTTAAATATACTGCACTAGTATTCTTTCTTTCCTTGCCCTGAAGTGCTTCTGATTTTCAGGTATATGAGAAGTTAAGACCTTGTAGAAGTTATATGATTGACAAATTAAATGGTCTTTTAGGTTTTTCTCATGAATAGTTTGAGTTTGGGAGTTTTGGTTTTGGTTCTAAAAGGGGCTGGGCCCTACAGCACTTTTGTACTGAAAATGTACCTTTGATAGGAGGAATAGTGTGAGAAGGATACAAGAAGAGAAAGGGAAGAACAACGTTCAGCTCTTGTCTGAAATCTTGTACTGAAGTATCTCTAACATGCACTAAATAGCAAAAAAAAGAGAGAAAGAGTATACTTTCCCCTTTCAGGAGATCTGGTGTTTTGGGAGTTACGTCGTATGCATTTTAGTTAAACCCCATTGACATTATTTAACTCCTCTGTTAAACTTCTCCTGTGCCAAATAGATTCTTCATGCCAGATGCAGTGAAATTAGCAGTTTCCATACTAGTTTCCTGCATTGACTGTGGTTTTTATATCAAAGTAAAGACAAGCTTAAATCAAAATTATTCTCTTAATGTAAAAACAATAGGCTAAACTTAAAATGGCATCTAAGTGGTATTTGCCTTTTCAACACTTTCAAACTTTGTAAATAAAAGTTGCGACTTTATTACCTTTCTTCATGTAGTTTGAGATAATATATGCTGAACTCTTCCAGCACTTATCCTGTTTAAAGTTGACATTCTGTAGAACAGTTAGAGAGGATAGTTTTATAGAGATCTTGAGAAGAAGGTTTTCTCTAAAATCATGAAATTAATGGTACTGAACTAGCAAAAAGTAATTTGTCTGTGGCTGTATAGAGAATGTGGTAACCGAATACATTCTCCCTAGACTCAAGAAAACATACTTACAATTATATTTGTGATCTGTGCTTTTAATTCCCTTTTCCATTGTCAGGTGTACTATGTTGATCATGGCTTTACTGAGTTTGTTGAAAGCAACAGTGTGTGCAGACTACAGAAACAGTTCAGATCACTTCCTTTTCAAGCTGCAAAATGTAAACTGGCAGGTAAGAGAAAGCCAGTGCTGACTGCACACATGCTTACTGCTATGCTTATGTTGGCACAGCTTATGGATTGAAGCCTCTGTGAGTCTGGAGCTCTGATTCTTGTTTGTAATAGTTCTGCAAGTGTTTGAAGATTTTGTTCAGCCCAGCTAGTCTAGACATGGGTATGCATAGAAAGAAGGAAAAGGAAGGGAGAAAGGATGTGAACAAAATTTTTACAGAAAATCCTTGATATTAGAAGACAATTTTATCCTCGACCTCTGTAATGGAGCTTAATTGTTTCTGCACTTAACATGGATGTCTTTGTCCCTTTAATATATGTGAGCCTAAAGAAATAAAAGGTAACATGTTGTGTGTAGCAATGTACACTACCACAACATATTTTTCCATAAATTAGGTACATCTGTTTTAGCCAGATTAGGCAATATTTCTAAGTGTGAGCCTATTTAATTATTTTGAAGTGATCCTTCCCCTTTCAGTACTTGCAGACTTCCTGGACTCTGCTGGAATTTATTTACTTTTCTAAAACTTATAGGCCTTTTTAACTTTTTAAAAATATTTAATTTTAAATATGTGAAGTTGCTGTGAATGAGCTTAGGGTTTTTTTTGGTTGGTTGGTTGGTTTTTTAATACTTGGATGCATTCCATTCTTTTCTACATAGGGTCTTTTTCTTTTCAATTCTGCCCTGCCCCCAAAGGTGGCTTTCTTTGATAAAAAGGTAGAAATTAAGAAGATTGCAAGTAGCAGGGGTGCCGTACAACTTCTGTATGCAAAAAAGTATGGCGTGTCTTACAGGACTGGAAGCCTTCTGTGATGATCCTGTCCTAGTAAAGGCTGTGGAATCACAGACATGCTTCAAGATATTTGCTGTGGAAATACTGGAAAAGAGTGATACTCCTCTTCTTGTTCTCTATGACACTTCTGGAGAAGATGATATCAACATCAATGCTACTTGTCTGAAGGCTTTGTATGACAAGTCCCTTGAACTGCACCTACAGGTACCATTGTCATTTTTCCTCCTTAATCATTAAAAATCATTGACTTTTGATGGACAAAAAAGAGTACTCGGAAATTTGCTAAATTTTGTGTGTGGTTTCTTTTTCCCTTCCTTGTCTCTCACTGTTGCAGGTAGATGCACTGTACACTAATGTCAGAGTAACCAGTGTTTCCTCTGATGGGAGCCTGTATTGTCAAGTGCCATCCAAAGGCTTGTCTAGACTGTCTGAAATACTGCAGAAACTAGAAGACTACTTTCTTTACAAGGTGAGTCCCATGGTGAGAGAAGTAAGTCATGCAGCATTTCTCCAGAGAGTACCAATAATTTTCCTTGCACATAAGTTCAAGTTTCTGTGGTAGCTGTAGGCTATTCAAAAAGGCTAAAAATTCTCTTTCTAGTTTGCAGATTTTTCTTTTGATGCTTTCTTTTTATTTCTTTTTCTGATTTGTAAGAATTAAGAGAATCAATTTTGTAATTCAGCTGAACCTGACAAAATCAAATCATGCAGATCCTTGGAGGTCCTGTTAGAGCTGCTGCTTGTGAAACTGTTCTGTGAAGATGTTTTAGGTGTAGAAGTTGAGCTTTGGACCTGTCGTGCAGCCATCTGGGTGCATTATACTGAACACGTTTTATTTATCAGGATTCCATTTCCAGCAAGCTAAGCACTGAAATATTTAAAACCCTAAAATATTTAGCAACACAAAGACACTAAGGAAGGCAGCCATACAGGTGTTTCAAGAGTTGATATTCTTTGGAGAAACTACTTGTTATTTTCTTGCTATCAAAGAAAGAGATTGTTCTTCAGATTCTTTTAATATCAGGCTTTGTAGCTTATCTGGAGGGCTTTTAAGTTGTTTTGCCCAATAATTTAAACCTAGTAAGATGCTGATTGTTCTTCTAATGGATTTTCCCCATACTTTTTATAGTGTAGCCATTGTCTTGTTATATTATTTAGTATTATCATGGTGATGGTCACCCCTAGGAGCCTTTCATTTGAGTCAGCAGTAAATTTAGTTTGTTACATATCCCAGAAATTGTGTATTATAGAATATAAGCTAGGACATTCTTCATTTGTCTGTCATAGCTCTTTATTGGCCTTGATTTTCAAGTCAGGTAATAGTTGGTGACTTCCTAGTCTTGTTTCTTGTTTTACCCCTGGCACTTTGTGTTCTCTCAATTTCCCTGTAAAACACAGAGCTTGGGATTAAAAGATTTACCAATTGGTAAAGCTTAAGGCAATGTGATAAGAAGTGCTTCTAAAGCTGGAATGATACTTTCTATTTGAAACAGAGCTTTTGTTTCTTAGTACTGTTTATGCCATGTGTTGTTTTTGAAATGGTTATTTGAGTGCCAGATAGTACTAGCTCTGTGCTTTCTGACTTCTGTTTTTGTATTTGCAGCAGACAAATGAGTTCAATGTATTGCTGCCTTTCTGTGGCAAAATCTGCTTGTTTCCTTCCAAAGGAAAATGGGCACGTGTAGAGGTAAGAAGTATTCCGAAAGTAGCTAGAGTTTGCCCATATAGAAATGTCTCTTTTTTTTGTTCAACTCAACTGAATGTTTCGTTTCCATGAAATATTTCGTAACATGTGTGTCACTGTTAGGTTTTTAACCTCAAAATTTGCCCTTGCTTTCTTCTTTCAGATAAAAATCATTCACACTAGACGGGCACTTGATGTGCAGTTTATGGATAGTGGAACAGTTGCAACTGTAAAAGTATCAGAACTCAAAGAAATCCCACCACAATTCCTGAGAGAAGTAATTGCAATACCTCCTCAGGTATAAAGACATGTTAAAGTTAACCTGTATTCAATCTCTTAGCAGTGTTTGTACTGCTGCTACTTCAAGGTTTATATGCTGAAATTCTGTTTTGTTTCACAGCATTCAATATTGCAGTGTATTTTATTGTGCATCTTTGCCTGAAATAAATCACAATATAGTTTTGTGAGTTGGTGGATGTTGCATATGCATCATGGTACTGGATTTGTATTTTGTTCTGTCTCTTTCTGTTTGTCATTCATGATTGACTCTGTCAGCATTATTTTTTAAATTGGAACTTAAGGACCAGCTTTTGTATTACTAAATTATACTTTGTATACTTAATTATGTTCTTAGGCTTTAAAATGCTGTCTGGCAGATCTGCCTCCTAACACTGGCATGTGGACTCCAGATGCTGTACTGTGGCTGAGAGATGCTGTAATAATTTGTCCTGAATTTAGCATGAAGGTAAGTAGTCAAAATGCCATTGAGACCTGAAATCACATAGGCATGTAAAAAGAGCATTGGAAGAACAACTTTAAAAGCTTAACAACTCAGCAAATTGGATTTTGTTTAAGAAGTGTAGAAGTTTGTAACCAGCTAAAGGACATAAACTCTATACAAAATTCTTTTCTTAGGAAATTTGTCATAAAACTTATTGCTTAAGCCTGTTAGAAATCTTGTCTTTTCCCCTCTGCTGTGAATTTAGCAACTTTCACAGCAGTTTTTCACATTTTGCTGTCCAAGTGCAAATAGGCAGCTAGTTATTTTGCCACTGATAAGAAAGAAACACAGTTGCCATGTTTCAGCACATAAAAATATCTGACCTCTGTGTTAATCTTCAATTGTTTTTCTGCCTCTTGGGAGCAAAGCTTTTTCTACTTCTAGTCTTGAAAGTGGTTTTATTTTTGTTTTTTATTTTTCCTAATCAACTTTGTTTTAGTATATGCATTATTTGCTTAGCATTTTCCTTATCTTTGAGATAAAATTATTTCCATTTGCAAAGTATCCTAGCCACTTTAACTAACTGAAAATACCCTCCTAAATGAAATCTATTACTAACTACAGATTAAACAACAATAATTTCATCTTAACCTTTTGATTCCAACTACTGTCAGACACTTTGAAAAAGTGCTTTGTAGCTTTCCATAACCTTTTTGCTTGCTTTAGTCTAGACCTCTACTCTGAGACAGCTGTTGCACCTGGCTTTTCTAGACAACCTCTTCCAAGAGAGTTTGAGTTTGGTGCTAATTTTTTCTGTATTAAATAATAGACAGCAGATGCATACTTTAATTGCAGAAATTTTTCATTCCTGGCTAGGAACATCAACAGAAGAATCAGTAAAAGAATGTTGCATACTTTGTCAAATTAAAATTTAAGTGCTTTACTGTTAATAATGTTAGCATATATGATGATAAATAGGAAATATTTTTATGTCAGTGCTTGAAAATTAGGCATGGGAGAAACATGGAACCTTTTTTTATATTTTTTTAAATCTAATTTAGCAGGCCTCATTTCTCTTAATGACAGGAAGATAGTTTAAAAGATTAGGTGTTATTATTTAATAATTTGTTTAGATCTGTGTGGACACTGGTTACTGTTCTTCTGAAAACTAGAACTGGGCACACAGTACTGAGATTGAACCTGTTGGACAGAACAAAAGTCAATTCAAGTTTTTTTGCTTTAGTGCAATAGCTGCACTTTTTATCTTTTTTATCTGCTGTGAACAGCTTATTACCCACAAATTCCTTAATATGTTTGGGAGAACACTGAAAATGTTTCTGTGCATAAATGCAAGGAGCTGTTGCTTCTTTAGTCTTCTCTACAAAATCAGATGTGCCTTTAATAGTTTCTAACTGGTTGTTAAACGGTGTTTTGTGTTCTAAGGTGATTAAACAGGATGCTTCAAAAGGAATTGCACACATTTACTTGTTTGCTCCAGAGAATTTCCCAGACATGGATCGTAGCATCAATAGACAGATCAAAAATGCAGACTTGTGGAAGCATCAGAAAGATGTTTTCTTGAGTGTGGCACCCAGTGGAACTAGCACCACAAAAGCTATAGGTGATGCTGTTTCAACTCTGCAGTTACCTGGTGGGAAGCTGGAGAAGAGTTTCCCTGATTCAAGCAGAGAACCTGGCAGTGCAGTGCCCACCATTGATATGCCTCCTCCTCTACCCTTGCCAAAGCCTGGTGACCTCATGGATATCTACGTCTCGGTGGCCTGCCATCCTGGTCATTTCGTTGTCCAGCCTTGGAATGAGCTAAACAATCTGTATGCCCTAATGGAAGAAATGATCTTGTACTATAGCAGGGCAGAAGAGAAACCTGTGAACATTGAAAAAAACAAGCTGTATGCAGCTAAAATTGGAGATGAGTAAGTAGATGCTTAAATTACTTAAAATCTGAAAGCAAGCTTAACTCTGCTAAGCTAGGCAAGCCTGGCTTTGCTTAGTCCGCATTGTTAACAACGTAGCAGATGTCCAATGATATCTGAGAGATTAAGAGAGTAAATGAGGTTGCACTCTCTTCATGCTTCCAGATTGTAGCTGGAATAGTTGACTTTTATTCAGCTAAATCCAGATTTGGGAAGCCTGAGACATGCTAGATCTTTGGTTGTGCATTATTTTTCTGGTGCTTCGGCAGTGTGTGAATATGAATTCAAATGGTATATTCTTGTTCTCCCCCCTTTTAGATGGTACAGGGTCATAATAAAAGGAATTCTTAGAAATGGGTTTTTGTCAGTGTATGAGCTGGACTATGGCAAACATGAGTTTGTCAGCATACGGAAAGTACAGCCACTCCTGGATACATTCAGAAGACTACCTTTCCAAGCTATTACAGCTCAGCTTGCAGGTAGGTATCAAGCATTTGCAATTGTTCTTGTTAAAGTCTTACATCAGCAGGCATATGAGAGGAACAGAAATGTAAACTAGACAAAGTCAAAAGTTATATAATTGGATTTTTTCTATGTGTTTATGTCCTGCTTTTATTCTTGGCATAGGCAATGATGATTCTATTTAATTATTTTTGTTTGTTTAATTAAATGTAGCACTTTAAGTTACCATCTTTGAGAATGAAGACTGCTTAAAGTTTCCCAGCAGCTGCTTTTCATTGTCATAAATTTATTATTTAATGTATGTGATATCTACTATGCAAAAAACACAGGGAAATAAAAACTGAAGGTTTTTTTGATCCTTTAACATAACCAATTACAAAGTGTGAAAGTTATGATGTATTTGTTGGTAAGAACTTAATGTTCTGATTATCATAGCTTACATAAAGTTAGGGACCTAGATGCTGAATTTCTAGAGAAATTTTTTATATGTATGTTGTCTCTATTATAATTTACAGTTCTCCAGTACATATTTGGAATCCAGAGTTGCCTGAAATATGTTAGTTTTCTCAAACAAAAAACTCCACAAGGGGGTGGGCTTTCAATAAGCTTACAAAAGATAATTTCCTTGAGAATATGGCGCATTGAGAGTGTGCATACATCTGAGAGAATTTAAAAAATAAAACTTGATCTCTCCTCGCTGTTTTTCCTTTCAAAAATTTTTCTTCATTTCTGTGTTGTGTTCAGATGTATACATCTCATCTTAGTCAGCTGCTGCTTTCTGTTGCTGTTTAGTCAGCGCTGCTCTAGATTTCAGTCACAGAATATGCTTGTTGGAAGTGACAGGTGACAGAGTTAGTACTCTGTGCCTTCTGTGGATTTGCTTTCCTGCACAGCCTTAGTGTGACCTTGGGGGTTGGTTTAAACTACTGATGGGTGATGGATGTGCTACCAACATAGGGATCCTCGGGATCCTAGGCTGAGATCCTCAGTGTGCAGTGCTGTAATGGGGCTGATTTCTAGTTGTGTCTGTCTTCTGGAGGATCCAGTAAAGCAAGCCTGCAAGTCACCCACTTTTCCTGCTTCACTGAGTCCCCCAAGTAGCCAGCTAAATTACCTCTGGGATGCTTCATGTTGTCAAAGCAGGCCAGCAGAGCCTGGAAGATCCTGCTATTATCCTGCTATTCTTCCACTTCTTTCTCTCTGTGTTTGTGTCTCATGCCTCTTAGTCTCTGATCTGTTTCTTTGTAAAATCCCATTTGCTTCCACAATAGTCTTTCCTAGCATTAATTACCCTTTCCTAAGTGTTGATTAACTATTGGCTTTTAATTCCTTTTGTAATCTGCAGGCAGCTGTGTTCCTGTGTTGTCATATCAGTGACAAGTTGTTGATAATAGTAAAAGTGAAGTATTGTCATTTTGCTGTTCTGCTTCTGTTATCCTTAAAGTGGTTTTTGCGTGTTCCTGCATGATATTTGAGCCCCTGTGTTTAGATACTGTACACCAGCAGTGGTCTGGGGAATTGAATCCCAGCTCTGCAGGAGCCATTTACTTCTAGGTGGATTGTAGCCATATTCAAAAACTCGTTTAGGTTCCAGCAGACTTGACTTTGTGGGATGCTGCTCTGAAAAAAGTAAGAGCAGTTGTGAGGCATTTAGGCATAATTGCTCTTTGTTTCTGCCCTCTGTGTGTCTAGTTTGGGACTTGAAGGTTTGGCAGGTGTTTTAGTAATTGATGCTGCTTTGAGATGAAGAAAATCTAAAGCAAGGCCAACGGGACAAGTAATGTCAGCACCCTCAGGCTGAACACAAAGAAAGTTTGTTTTGGAAGGATCTTTAGTTTCCTTCTTGTCATGGTTCCTGATAAGCCCTGGTCATGCAATGCAGCCAGTATTCTCTGAATTGCTCAGTGAGTCAGTGCATTTGCCTTTCACTTCTGCAAACATATTATTATCTTTAGACTTCAAGAAAAAATAAATGTCATAGTCTGTAATAATTAAGCTTGTTTGTGTGGGAGATAAGTGAGCTTGTTGCATTCATTAGCACTTTAAAATCTGTTTTCTCAAGTATTTAAACTCACACCACTTCTTTATAAACTTAGATTGTTCTAGTCTGTAAATGACCTTCTGTTTTGCTTTACATTTGTCCTAGGAGTGAAAAACCAGCAGTGGTCAGAAGAGGCATCGATTGTGTTTCGGAATCTTGTAGAGAAGAAACCTTTTGTGGCACAGATACAGGCAGTTAGTGACAGCACTAACTCTTGGGATCGAAAAATAGTGACTTTTCTTGTGGACACATCTCTTCCACATATTGATAGATGGATTCATGATTTTGTGTCTCAGAGTCTTGTGGAATTTTCAAAGGGTGATTAATCATCACTTCTGCAATGTAGCAGCTTAGCAATAAAGTAAGTAACAGGCTTTGAAGAGAAATATAACTACTACATGGCCTTGAAGACATAATGGGGATATAATTGAAAAATCTGTGTTTGTTTAACAAGTTTGGATTCTGTTGACTTCAGTTGACTTTCTGAAAATTTTCACGTTGTTTACCATTGTAATGCTAGAATATTTGAGTTAAATTATGTTAAAAGTTATTTATCAATAAAACAATGTTCAGTTTTGTTCTCGTGATCATTCCCTAATTTTGGAGAGCTTTTTATCTCATAGCTATTACTCAGAGCCATTACAGGGTAGTCCTTCCTTTAACAAGTGTTTTTTATTTCTGAATTTATTGTCAGAGATATGCATTATTGTTGACCTTTTCCCTTTTTCTTAACTTGATAAGCTATGAATAGTGCCTCATTTGGAATACTGCATTTGTGAGGTGGAGCATTCACAGAAGTGTTGCACTTTGTGTACTTACTGCTCTGTTCTTTAGCCGTGATACCACTTTCCGGAATTCTCTGCTCCCCTCCTCACCCCACCCCCTGACCAGCTGCTAAATTCAAAGCATTCCTTTCCCTCTTTTTTGATGGCTTGTTTTCGTGTATGCTTTTGAGAAACTTCAGAGGACTTCTGCTCCCTGGAGACAGGAGAAAGCAGTGTCCTATAAGCGTGCAGATGGGTGCTTGAAGTCCTCTGAACATAGTATTTTCAGCCTACTTTAGAACCTACTTTATTTTTGGTCTTAGAAATATTTAGAGGAGGTTGGACATGATTATATTTCATAATCCGCTGTCTCAATTTAAATTTGCTTGCCGTAGTCCCTCTAGATTGTTAAACACTATTAAAGCTTAACACTAATGCCATTTTTTCCTGATGTGCACGACTCTGTAGTATTTCTAGTAGTACATAAGCCAAGCTAAGAAGTTCTGCAATAATGCTGTTTGCAGGAGTACAGGAGACTGAACAGAAAGGGAAGCAAGACCGAAAGGTGCCGTGCATGTGTAACAGTAGCACGGGGGAGAGACAATGCTTACAAATACTCTGAGCAAACAAGCTCTTTCAGCATGTAATCCTTACATTTGCACTTTCTTAGTCTAATTCTGGTGGTGGTCTACGGAAGGTCTGGGCTAAGCAGCTCTTGGAAGTCTGGTGTGTGTCTCTCTGCCTGGATGTCCACTGGATATAGCGGGGCCATTGTGATTAGAGTGGGCAGCCATAAACCAGCAAACTCCAATGCAAGTTGCTACTTGACATGGTCCTCTCCATATTTAAGTGTGCTGAGGTTGAGATTCTTAAATGTACATGAGAGAGAGGTAGTATTAACAGTTAAGATAGTAATTAGTTTTCCATATTAATCAACTTCTTCCGTTGCCGTGGCAGAGAAGGTGAAGAATGCACGTGAAGGAAGCTATGTGGTGATGAACTACTGTAAGATAAACTTCAATGCAAAGTTTGCCGCTGTGTAGGACGGGTTCTGAGTCTGAAAATTTGATGTAGGACAGCAGAATGACAAGCATGCCCCTGGGTTCCTGAAGAGAGATTTCCTATGTGTCTAAGACCATATCTCAACTTCACAATTGTGCAGGCTGATGGCTACAAGCCATTTTCATGGCAATAGAACATTTTGCTTTAACTGTTTTAAAGTTTCATGAGAAATACCTGGGCTATGTTTGCATCCTTTAAGGCTTGAGGATCTGCTCTTTGCCTGAAGTTTATTTGCAGCTCTGTACTGATGAGGAGTTTGTGACTCTTCACTTGTAGTATTAGAGGAAAGACCCTGGTGGATGTTCAAGAGACTCAAGATGGTTTCCAAACTTGTCTGCCCCTTCTGAAATATGCCTCACCCTTTCTTTGGTTGTTGGTGGCTAAAAAGCCCTGGTCAGAAGCAAGGACACATTCCTACAGTCCCATGCATTTGTGCAGCTCAGTGCTGGAGTTCGCAGAGGCTGCTTTGTGTGTTGGTAAAACAGACTGCAGTATAGCTGATCGGCAAACCCATGGGCGCTGCTGTCCACATGGAGCATACACCCAACCCAAAGTTACTGACAGGTTGAATTACGTTTATAGGCTGTATCCAGAGGGGCTCTGTCTTCATTCCCAGGATACAGTACCACGCCTGTCTTCAGCAGCTCTACTACTAGTCCAATACAGTATAGGTGTTGCTGTCTGCTTGTGCAGAACTATGATTTTACACCTGCTTGTAGCGTTGCTGTCTTACCCCACATAAGATCCCGTCAGACACTTGCTAACTGACCTGCTAATGCTCTGACACATTTCATGCTGTGCTTAAGTGCAGAGCCTGTTGGGCATACACAGTATTGAACACTTTGAGATTGCTGAAGTTTCCAAGCCATGAAATAGCATAATTATTAGTTATCCCACTGTCCCTAGGAGGTACTAGACACGCCTGCTCTGTGGAAGTTACTAATACACACATAATGTTGCATGGTTTTTCAGCAGTCGGTGTTGCAGCGTGGTTATGAATGGTTTGCAGGTGTGAATGGTTTTCCTGCTTTCATGAATGCCTGGCACTTCACTAGGGCTGCGTCCACGGCCCATGTCTCAGGCAGGTGGAGTTACCATTCTCGTTGCTGCTGGAACCTTGCATGCAATCCTATCCTTCAGGAAAGAGAAGGATTAATCACAGAGAATCCAGATGAGAACAATGTCTAGAAAGTCTGGTTTGAAGAGTAAGATTTGCAGTTGGTCAGGATGGAGGAAGGCTAAGGAGGGGAGCACCTTCAGAAGTTTTCACTGATAACTATTTTTATATGTAGATAAAATAAGGCATATAAAAGCTTTAGTTGCAGGAAGAAAGGGGCACAGCCAGGGAATTCACTGGAACTCCAGTTTCACTATAAATGCCAAAACCATGTAGGATGTATCTGCAAAAGCCCAGCTGATGGTCCCTTGGAATTTGGATTTGGAATGTGCAATTCTTGGGACCCCAGGATAACTTTGCCACCAGAAAAAGGGAATGCAGCTTTGTTAAACATGTTTTGTGGATCGTGAATTTTATAAAATGGAAAATGATCATTGATTACCTAGAGAAAACAGATGATGCTATAGTAAATAAAATAGACAAACAAAGCAGGTCTCTTACCCCGCCTTGCAAACCTCCTCTTTTCTGTTCATTCCATTTCAGCTTATTTTATTAAGCTGACAAAGTTAAAGTTTACCTGTTTTCATCTCCCGGTGTGTTCATTCCATGTCATTTCGACAAACTCTTGTTTTGTTAGAGAAATGTGAGAACTCTCTTTGCCATCTCAAAACGAATTCCTATCTCTAGGGTTCCCAATCATGGACTCCTCTTTCCCCATTTGGGAAGATGTTTGTTGCAAATATATTTTGTCTCTGTGTTTTTACCACACTCATCCTTTGTCCTCACAGTTGTACAGCAGGCAAACCTTTGAGAGCCTAGATTCTTTTGCTGACTGTATTAGACAAAAAAAGTGAGGAAAAACCATGCAACAACAACAAAAAAATATTAGTTTAAACCCTCATAAAGCCTGAAAGCTCCCTTTTGTGTTCTTTTGTTCTTTGCTGGTGTTTTCAGATTGGACTGAAATTCTTGAACAGGAGAATTAGAAGTTAGAGCTTGGCTAGGACAGGAGGAGATCCTGACCTGAGTGGACATGCTTCAAGCATACCAAGCCACTTCCCTGACAGCCACAGTCAGGATTGGTGAAACTTGGTGTCCTGTGAAAAGTGCTACACTGTACATTACCTGCAGCATTCCTTACCTGTGTGTCATGCCAGACCACTAAGAAAGAGCTACCACTGATGCACTGAAAACAAATGTGCTGAGAAGCTGGGTCCACGTCTTGCCTGATGGAGACAGGCTGAGTGCATTCTAAGGGGACCAAGACACCTTGGATGGGGTTCTGGTGGCCACAAAGTCACATCTGCCAGCAGCCAGATGGGATTTTAAAAAATTCATCAAATGTATCTCTTGAGTGCAAAACTCATAGAGAAACTCAGTGGTGCCAGTGGATCACTTCCTGAGCTTCTTCTGGCTTGCACACCCTGGAAAAAGGCATTTGGTAAACACATGGCATAGAAACAGGCATCCAGGTTTGTCTGATCTTGTACCTGTCATGCTTCTTTAGCCTGAGCAAACAGACATGTGGGTGAATTGGGTTCTAAGCACCCTCTTCTCTCCTGCCAGCAGCTGGGATGATGCCAGTGACTTGGGCCATAATCCTGCTCACCTCAACGAGACATGCACTGAGCCCAGCGCTTGGCACAGCCCCCTTTTGTATCCTTCATTTGTCCTAGGTGGGAGCAGTATTTTTGAAGGTAACTACAGACCTTCCTTCAAATGCCATAGGATGTGAAATTTCAGTGCCAGGCAGGTCACACACACAAAAAAAGAGTGAAGTACTATCTCATCAGCAACTGGGGGCATTTTCAGGTGAAGGTCATCACTAGTCTGGGAAGTATGAGGCTGGAGAAGCATTCTCATAGACTGGCCACCTCTGGTATACCTGGGCCCTCTCTGCTCTTGGCTTGTGGCTGCTTGTGGAGACCAGACAACGGAGCTAAGCAGGAGCTTGGGGCTGACACTTTGTGGGAGATTTGGTAAAAAATCATTAAAGGACAAATCCATGGGGGCTTTAAAGAGACTCAAAGGTGAGATAGGGGGAAGGAGATTTGGCAGCAATGTTAAAACTTGATACCACAAGACTGGAAGGCGGCTCTCCTGGGCTGAATGCAGGCTTGGAGCAGCTCTAGCGGCTGTCACTGGATGTATGGAGCAAACTGAGAGGGAGTAAAGTAAGGCACGGGATTAGTAGGTGCATTGATACTGATGGCATTTGTGGGGAAGTAGCTTTTATAAAGTGCCCGTGACTGCAGCTACAGGTCCCCAGCAGTGCTGGTAGTGGGACCATCCAGCCAGAGGGCTGGGTGGCCACGGCTTGGCTGAGCCCTGAGGCCTCTCTGTTCCCTATGTCCCAGCGCTGCACCGCTCCTCCCGGGAAGGAGTTTTTCCAGCCGCAGTCTCAGGGTGCTTTACAGTGTCCTGAATCCCCAAGACGATGCGTGTACTCTTGCGGGGTTTCCCAAAAAGGCAGCTTGCCGAAGCATCTGGCTCGGCACTCTGAAGCACGTTGCCACGGGACAAAAGGCAAGTTCCAGCGTGTCTGAATGGTTAAAAAGCAGGAAAGACCCTTCGGAAAGGAGTGCTGCCCTTGCTGCCGCCCTCCGCAGCGCCCCGCAGCTGCCCCGGGGATGGACGGAGCGCTCCTGCCATCCCGAGCGCGGGCGGAGGGCACGGACCGACCTCAGCGGGGCCCGGGGCGGGGGCCGAGCCGGGCGCAGCTGTTCGGGGCCGGGAGGGGCGGCGGGGCCGGGCCCCGCTGAGTGACGGCCGGGCCGGGGCCGCGGCCGTGCCGGACCCCCGCCCCCGGCAGCGGCGGAGCCGGCGCGGCCAGGACGAGCCGCCCGGGCTCGGCTCGGCTCGGCTCGGCACGGCACGGCACGGCTGGAGAGCTCGGCGCACGGCTGCGGTAAGCGGGCGAGGGGGCGTCGGGCCCGGCTCCTATCGGGGCAGAATATTTGGCAGGCACCGGGCGGCCCCGGCTCGACAGAAGCAGCGGCCGCCGCTGCGGTCCGGGCAGCGCGCAGGAAAGGGCTCTGACTGCTTGGGTGCTGGGTCGCCCTCCCTGCCTGCCTGCATCCCTGCCGGGAGCCGTGCCCGGAGGTGGGAGCGCTGCGCCGGGATGCGCGGAGCCGGCGGCGGGATCCCCGGGCCCGGGGGGCCGAGGTGTCCCTCGCCGGGCAGGCTGGGATGGACGGACAGACGGACGGATGGATGGATGGATGGCAGCTGGCGGCTCTCACACGTGTCCGCGGCAAATCCCGGTGGGGATCGGGGGTGCTGGCGCGATGAAAGGGCTCTACACGGCGCTGGCGGGTTGCAGAGACATCGAGAGCTCTTTTTTACTGCTTTTGCTTGCTTTTGTAATCCACGGAGCTCTTCTAGGAGATGGTTTTCCAGATGATGGTTCGCTGGAAAGCTGTGCTGCTTTTGTAGGGGAAAAGTGGAAATTAGCAGGGGGAAAGGTTCATTGAAGCTGTGTGTTGTATCCGTCTTGGCTCTACTTTCTTCAGCTTGAAATAGTCACTGCCTTGAAAGGCACTGCCTTTCCCAAAGACAACCTTTCTTCATTCAGATGGACACAGCTTCTGCCCTGACTCGTGTGCTCATGTACTGCCCTCTGCTTTTTAAATGGTCATGGATGGTGAGTTGGGCAGAATCCATTACCCTCTGCCTCCCTTCAGAGCCAGCGGCTCGACCCTTATGTGGAGGCCCTTTCTACTTGCTTTACACCTTTCCTTGGGTGTTGGGCCTTGAGCCAGAAGGGTGCTCAGCCATGTGACAGAAGTTGTTTTTAAGTGTTTCTAATTTTTTTTTTAATGGATCATGGAGGAGTGAAGAGTGACTTCCTCATTTCTCATCAAAGAGACAAGATTTAAGCTGAGAGGTGACACCTTTTCACAGACTATCTGATAGAGCAAATACTGGATTAGGTTTTTGGGCAGGCAACCCTTACTTCAGGTTATGTTAGTGAGCTCTTTTGCCCTCTTGAGAGGAGGAGCTGAGCTACAACATTAAAGCCAAACACCATCTTGCTTGCACTACAGTCCCCAGAGCCAAAAGCTTTTTGCAGTGCAGTACAAGTGTCTGCACTGCTGTCTCTTGACAGACTCTGTACCTGTTGCCCTAATGTGCACACAGCTGGGTATTCCAACAAGCGCACTGTATCACAGCCTCACTGCTTCTCATTTCAAAGTTGCTGTTTTTCGCCTTGTCAGTGCTCTTCCCCCATCCCTCCTTCAGCATTGCATTGTTTTTCAGCCTGACTCATCTTGTTCTTATCCACACGCTTCTCAGCTGTGATGGTCTGCTGCCTTTTCTCCAGATACTGTGGTTTTGCATAATATTGGATATATGTTGCTTGTCCCCCATCCCCTGTACTAAATTTGGGAAAGTCAGACAGGTATGGAAGCAGTCTGGTCTATCTCATTACTGATTTTCTTTGCCCAAGTTTTACTTTCATTTACCCAAAGGACCATTTCATTTATCTTTACAAAAGATCCTGAATTAACTTTTTGTAAGAAGCACCAGTCTTCTGTTGCCAGATGTATTGCTCCTGTTCCCCAGAGCAATGTGCTACTAAATGTAGTGCTTGCTGATGAATTGTTATACTTTTCTGTGTGCTGTTTCACTGGTTTTCAGGTGTGTGGAGTTTTTGTGAAAGCACTGCTAGGGGGAACGAAACTGTGATCTGCCTTCTGATTTTTTTTTCTCTATAGCTGAGAGTCATTTTCCCATCATGAGCTAGGAAAACCATCCTCACGTCTCTGTTCAGGAAGAGACCTGTTTTCACTTGGTAAAATTACCAGGCTCTTGGAAGAAACAGGACATAAAGCTGTGTTCCATGACTCCATGGTGCTAAATGCCCCCATGTTCTTGGGCACAGGCTGCAGTGCAGTGGGAGGCTCAGTGGTTCTCTAGCACATCCCAAGCTCACAGCAGACCTCTCCTCAAATAGGGAGGTTCTGGCTTCATATGGCCTGTGTCTGCAGATCCCCAAAGATGGAGATCCTGCGTCCCTGAAGCCTTGCCTTAGAGCTGTATCACCCTCCTGGGAAGGAGTTCTCCCCTTTTGTTCATGGTGAATGAAATAAATACATAATAGAGGTTGTCCTGGGTCAGAGCTAAGTCTCTGCATCCCAGGATACTCTGGCTGGCAGCAGCCTGGGGAGAAGCTTGGAAGCAAGGTTGCAGTGATGCTTCCCCAGAGCTTGCCCCTGTTCAGGCACTGTGCAGTTTGGAAGCTCTCCCAGCTGGAGTTGGTTTCTTTGTTTCTGCAGACTTGTGTGAGGGTCTCACCTCTGTTAAGTCCCTCACACTGTACACTCACTGCTGCTGGAACAGCTTGTTTTGTTTCAGTGTTAATTAAACATTGACGTGTCTGGGGCTTATTAGCTGCACCTTGGTGAGGCGTTTCACTGCAATTCCCTGTGCTTCAGCCACACAAGCAGTAGGGTGGGATTGGGATGTGCAGACATTCATGTGTTACTAACAGCTTGCTTGGCTTCTGGCAGTCTGGCAGGGCTCTTTTACAGGACATCGCCATTGCCTGTCTGAGGCACTGCAGGACAGGAGCCTTTCTGCTCCTATGTTCACGATGCACCCATTAGGTTCTCTGCAAAACCAGTGTGCCACAGAAACAGGGGTGTCTGTCTGAGGAGCAAGAGATACTCAGGCAAGAAACCCGGGATCACTTTCCAGAGGAGATTGTGCTGGCTGTGAAGCTTCCAAGTGGAAGGCTCAAGTTACAGAGCAGGAACTAAGTGCAGAGTGTCATTAATGACTCAAGTGTGCCCACATGCTTTTCACAGGGATTAGTAATTAAGCAATGGAGTGCATGCCAGGTGCATGAGAGAACCTCACCCAAATAGGAGAACACATAACTGTTTACAAGTGTGTGTTTAAAAATATGTAAAGTGGGGGAGATACAGCTGGGATGCTTTTTGTTTGGGCTTTGGCAGATCTTGGCCCGGTTGCCAAATATCCAGGCTAATTACTGATGAGAAAGACTGCTTGGTGAGAGCCAGTATTGGGTTGTGTGGCTTGCAGGCTGCAGGAGTATTGACAAGAGGAGAGCCAGGAGATAGAGGCAGTTTCTGGGTATCACATCAGGAGTTGGGTGAGCTGAGAAGACTGAGGAGAATGCAAGCAGTGTGAGACGTTCCTCAGCACTAGTGGATAAAAGGAGAGGTCGCTATGCTTGAGCACAAGGAGTCTTCCCTCGTGTGTGCATGACCTCGAACAAGCTGTTTGCTGCGGAGCTGTCAAGAGCCAGGATGGGAATGTCAGCTCTGATATGAGGATATCCACAGGAATGAAGCTGCATCATCAGTAAGTCTTGCTATGGCCTGTTGAACTTCACTGCTGCAGGGGTTTGGGTGGTGACGATAACTCCGGATAGTGTTACGTGTTCTCCATACCTGGTATGCCACTTCAAGAGTCAGAAGTCATCTGCTTTGGTAGACCCAAAATGCTTTCTTCCAGATGTTTCCTTTCAAATATTAATTTCAGGATGTCTTAGATTAACAGCTGCTAGTTGGGAGGAAGCCTAGATCTTCCTTGGAAATTTAGAGTTACCTGAAGTGATAGCAGATTGGATTTCCTTAAGGATGAGCCTCTTGCAGGGAGGCTGAGTCTTTCTTGTTGGTGGCTGACTTGCCTGGAGAAGTGAGAGTGTGTGGTGTGCTCTGCTTTCTACACCTGACATGGCACAGCTTCTCACCATCAAGAGCATCTCCTGTCTCTTCTCTGTCTGCTCTCCTCATCCAGGGCATGAATTTGTGCATTTCCTTCTTTAAAAATCATTTCCCTTTAGGCAGCATGTGACTGGCTGCAAATTGGATCCTTCTGCAGCTTTCCCCTCTCCAGGCTGAATAAGTCAAATTGCCTTTGCTTGTTCAGCTTGGAGAGACCTGTCTTCTACTAGAGGACATCAAATTGCCTGCAGCACCCATCTGCATGCTCAGTGGTGCTAAGCAGAGGGTCCCCTTCCAGTCTCCCATGTGGGTCTCCTGCTAGACACTTTCTAATGCAGCTTGGACTTCAAAGCCAGAGCACAGCCTGCTGAAAGTCTTTTGTAGCTTTAACAAGAGTTTTCAGTATCTGGTACGTTCAAGGTGGTGGTGCAGAGTCCAGGCAGTCCAACAGTGCTTGATGCTGCAGCCTGGGTGTGCGCTTATGGCTGGTTCAAATGATGCTTTCCTCTCTGACTGAGAAAATGAGATCTGCTTGAGAAGAAATGTGCAGGAGGCTGTTACCTTAAAGGACTGGCCTCAGGCATTTATCTTCCTTTCGTTTTTAGGAGAACAATGCTCATTTGAAGTAGAGTAAACTTTTAAATTTCTGTACCTCCGGTGCAGGGTCTGTAGTCACTTGTAAAGGCACTGCTGGGCTCAGGTTGTGTCTGCGAGAGAAGGGCCTGTGGGGCCGAGGTGTGATGTTTGTACCTGTGCTGGGAGGAGACACGCCTGTTCCAGCACACCTGCACTGACTTCCCTTGTGAGCAGGGTAAATCGTGATTGCAAGCGCCCAGCAGTGAAGACTTCTGTTGTGCATGGCTGTGTGATGACACTGGGCACGCATCCAACCCCTCCTCTGCTCTGATGTCTTACTGGGTTTTGCACAATTCACATAGATTCACACTTTCAGATGTGGTCTCGGTAGGAGCTGATGTGCATCTTTCCCTTTGCTGCTGCTGGATCTTGCCACGATTTGTTGGTCAGTTCTTGAAACTGCAGGGAACTGGTTATGTTTGGTTGCTCAGTGACTCAAAAAGCAGGGTTGACCATGGAGTCACCAGCACCCAGTTATGCTGGGATACAAGCTCAGGGTTTGAAAATTGTCCCAGGAAGGGCGAATCTGCAGAGACTCACTTTTTGGTGGATTGATCTCCTTTATCTCTACACCCTCACCATGCCTGCTCCAGCACTATGTGTGTAACAGATACCCCTTCTCTGAGTGGTTCTGGTACCCCCTGCCTGGCCTTAGACCACTGTGCAAGTGCCCCAGCTCTTCTTCATCTCCTGATTATCAGCCAAAGGAGATCTCTAGGCTGACAGACCCTTTGCATGCATCTGCAGCTTTTGGGTTTGTAAGAGGACTGACCACATATGAATACAGTTTTAACTTAGAAACGAGCTGGAGGTGATTTGTTCCTCTCATCAGCATAGCATGCATTTTGGATCTGCACCTAGACAACTCACTGAGATTTAAGTGTATGCACAGAAAGAACCTAGCTTCTCTTGAATTTATAGGAAATGGTCACTTGAGGTGTGTATAGCTCCTCCATCAAAAAACACCCAGACCGTGGCATTTATCTTTTAAGTTATACTGCAAGTCAAACAAAAGAAAGAAAAAGGTGATTGCAGCAACTATAGAGGGGATGTTTGATATTGGTTTGTTATTTTTATACTGCAAAAATAATAGCTCTGAACTTTGACTCAAGTTTATACTTCAGCTGTAAAAAAAAAAAAAATCTCATAAATCAAAAGCCTGTGTGAGTCAAACAGGGACAGTTTTCAAGCCATCCCTCATTATATGAATTCCTGCCTTCACTGCTTCTTAAATACTTTCAGTCTGAAAAGACTTCTGCCCTTAAACTTGGCATTTTGTTCAAGAATCATCAATAGCTATACTAGCCACGCTTGGCTACTTCCTTATCCCAAAACCCGAGCCCCATGATCTGGTTTCACATTTTGGAGCACAGAAAAGGTTTTGTGGTAGATTCGAGGGTTGTCTGGGGTAAGGACGTTAATTTTTTCAGGCCTGGCTCTCGTGATATGGCGGAGTACACAGAATTCCTGTCCTCTCCCTTTGGTGGTCGTTTGGTGTGGTGGTAACCAGGGATGTCCCAAACCCTCCTACGTGCTGAGCCTTGGGCATGGTGGCTGCATGGAGTCAGGGCCGGCTTGCACTGATAACAGAATTTATCCCCGGAAAGCCCTTCACCTTTGCTGAGGTTAGATGCTCTTTCTCCCTGCATTTTGCATGGAAGGAAGTGCTTTCTGTGCTGTCCTGGTGTTGGCACGCTGGTGCAGCAGGGAAGTTGTGCGGGGAGGCTCTGGGCTGCCTGGCACAGCGTGTGCCAGATGTGCCACGCAGTGTGCCTGACACAGCACCCGTGGCTTTCCCTGTGACATTTTGGTATTTTCTTGAAATTTGTCCTGCTGCTGTTCCTGTCGCTTTAGCCAGTTCCTCCTCGTTTGTTCTTTTTCCTGAGGCTGGATCATGGGGGGATAATCCGGCAGACCCTTTGACTTGGCAGTGTGGGTGCTGCTCCACAGCCTCCCTGAGCAGCCTGCTGCAGCGTGACTCCATTTCTGCCCTGCTCCTCGCTCCCTGCTTGCCCACCTGAGGAACACAACCATGTCCTGATGCCTGCCCTTGGCTGGGGTGTCACACAGCAGGCCCACGTGGGCCATTTTCCCAGCTGGGTTTCCACCACTTCCCTGTGCAGACGTCAGTGCTGCTCTTAGGTTTCTGTGGCACCCCAAAAAGGTCATGGTGCTGCAGGGGGCTGTACCAGTGCAAAGCACTGCAAAAGAGTTATTTCCAGCATCGTACAAGATGCTTTTCATTTGCACTTACTTCCATTTGTTTGCTTAGCATTTTTGAACCCTTCAGAAAGGAACTGTTCTATCCCCCTCATGATCAGAAATATTGTTTTGTTTTCCTATATTCCTGGTGAGAACTATCTTCCCTGTAGATGACGTTTTATTATTTCCCATCCAATTGAATTTTTCTCTTTAGTGATTGTTGTACATTCCAACCTGTTGCTCTTCAGACTCATGGAATGCAAGTGCTTGGGTTGTCTTCCTGTGTCTGACGAGTGCTTTGAACAAAGAGACCTCATATCTTGCTATCTTTGTAATCTATATGAATTTCAATGTTTTGAGAACTCAAAGTTGCAACAGTGTCAGTCTGTGCAGTATCTGTATGCTGCACTTATATTCTTTTCATTCAATCAACTAAGGAAGCATCACAAGAGTTATAGGGTTAATGAAAAGGAGTGAGAACTGAATTTGCGCTGAATGATCTTGTTTAATTTGAGCTCAGGTAAAGGTGGGACCTGTGTTAAACCATGCTTGTACTCCGGCAGAAGTCAGAATTGTTTGTGGTGTTGGGTGTTTCAGTACTCTATAAACGAAAATAATTACACTTAGGCAGAATTTACCTGCTTTCTTATCTTTGGCAGTTCAAAGCTCTCTTGCCATTTACAGCAGATTTGCTGGTGTGCCTTTTCTTCCAGCACTCATTAGCAAGATAAGGTGGAAGAGGCCTGGGATGGTGAGATAAGGGAGTGCCAGTGAACATACTTGTGCTGGAGGACACATGGTGCTGAATGCCTGGTTCTGCGGGCAGGGGAGCAGTACAGAATGTCCTGCTGCCACGGGCAAGGCTGTGCTCCTGAGGAGCAGTCCTTCCCGTGTGCTCTCAGCAGGAGATGTGTGAGCTGCCAGCGCTGTCTGGCTGCACCAGCAAGTCTGGGAAGGCACTGTGCCCCCCGACACCTCTCTGTGGGGTATGTAGCAAATTTAATTCTCCCCATGGGGATTTCAGCTACGGTTCAGCAGGCTCTGCACCTGTCTTCAACCCTCAGGGCCTTTGCTATATGCAGCCCCGGCTTCATATCTCTGCAAGATGCTTTGAAACCCGAAGCGTTTTCCAGCAGCGCTGCCTGTGTGCACTGACATCCCATGTCTGTCCTGCCTTTCACCTCTCGGTGCTGACATCTCCGTCCTTCTGGAGGGAGGCAGCAAGGTCACCCTGCGGGGCTGCACTCTGGTGCCAGACCGGCCCCTGCTTGCAGCCCTGCCTGCGTTCCTGGGAAGGGTCTGTGGCTGCCTCTGGGAATAGTTGTCCTCATGTAGCCAAGACAGATATTGCCACGTGTGTGGCAGGTGTGGATATTCTAAGCTTTTATAGGGAATTTAGCAGCCTGGGGTGGGATATTCTTTGCCTTCCTGTTTGCTCCTAGCTCCAGCTCCTTCCACAGCAGAATGGTCAAAATTACACATGGCATATGAAATCCAGGCTAGTCGAGGCTCATGCACTGCAATCTAAGGCTGCAGTAGCACAGCACATATCCAGATCTGAGTCCAGGCTGCTCTTCCAGGATCTCCCGCATCAGTGCTCATGGGTAACTGCAGAAAAGCCCCTGTCTCAGCTTGCAGGGGCTGAGCTGCTGGACATGGCTTGTAGGCTGGCTGGCGTGTGGCTCTGCCTGCCAGTTTGCAGCACAGGGAGCCCTGCACTAAGGGCTGCAGGGCGCTGGTGAAGCACGGGAGTGTGGGGTTCCTTCCATCTCACTCAGCCAGACCCACTGACCCCTTCGCTCCTGCTGCCGCGCCAGCCTCTTGGCTGCCCTTGGCTCCGGTGCCCACAGGCTGATGGCTGCTGCCTGGAGCAAACCAGCCCAATGAGAAGCTGATTTTCACCCTCTCAGTTCCCAGATCAGGGGCTGTTCCGGGAGAAAGGAAGGCACCATCTCCTCACGCTGCACCTCCTAAGTGGCGAGTGGCAGGAATGCGAGTGATGCAGGAATTGCCATCACGCTAGTGGGGAACCAAATGTCTGACAAGATGACAGCTTCTAAATTTAAGGGCTTGCTGTTGAGCAAGCATATGAGCATTACTGTGCCCTTTTGTGACCAAGCTAAAGATAATTTTCCTATCTGGAAGAGTAGCTGGGTTGTAACTTGTATAAAGAAATTTCTCCGCAAATGAAGAGTGATCATAAGTGCATAATCTATCCTGAGGGGACAAACAAAGCTGGAAACATGTGGTTCAGGGTAGGGATCTGATGCTCCACAGGAGCTGAAAAAAGTCTATTTATAGAAACTCAAAAAATGTTTGACTCCCTAAGAAATACACAGGCCTTGCTGTTATTTTTAATGTAAATGTCACTCAAAAGAATAGCAAAACTTTAAGGAAAGTCACTTTAAACTATCTAGGACTCAATATTCTCCACAAAAACACAGCCAAAAAAAAAAAGTAGAGACACTGCTGTGGAGCAGAAGGAGACTGTCAGCAAAAGAGCAGAGCTGGATATGCTTTTGTGTGTTGTGCTGAGTGTACTTTTAACCCACTTGCATATTTTAAACACATTGGCCTTTGTCTCTGCAGTCTTTTTGCTTGGACAGGCCCAGTTACATGCATGTGATGGTGTATGGTCCATTATATTATCAGGAGACATGGACCCATCTTCGGGGTCAGCAGGGATTATCTAGATAGGCCATTCACCTCTCTTCTTGAAGGATTGGTTTAGAATGTGCAGTAGCACACAGGTCAGCTGCTTAGCTGGCAGCAGTGCAAACATGTGCTGTCTCAGGAAAGGTGAGTCACTAAATAGCACATTTAACTGGCAGCCTCCTGAACCTGAGTGGATAATACTTTCTGATCTCCTTGTGGCTTCAAAACATGGAAGAAGTGCCATGCACTGAAGCCTCATGGAGGTATTGAGGGCTCAGAGGTACTCAGTGGTGCTACAAATCTGTTTTCCCATCTGGTAACGATGTTATCTGGAGTGCCATGTGCAGGGCGGTGTTATTCGGGGCATGTAAGGACATGAGAGCTCCATACTCTGACTTCTAGGTTATTGTCCTTCAAAGAAATAAATGCCTGGGATGCTTCATTAACATCTAGCTTGCAGAAGGACATCCCTAGCCAGGGTCCTGTACAAAGGAAGAGCTTCCTTTGTCCTGCCCTGTAAATCCGTGATGGGGCAATGTGCTGCCGGATCTGCGCCGCTCTCGTGTCCCTGGGTGATTATGTGTGTGTAGGGTATGAATGGGGGCCCTGAACAATCTTTTGAAATCAGCCATGCTTTTAGCACAAATCTGCAACTCTGGGGTGTTCAGTGCTCCCCAACTAGGCGGGCTGCAGCATCACGCTTCATGTGTTCAGTGTTAACGCTTCTTGTTTTCATGTCAGGTTCTGTTACAGCATAAAAGTGAGATCCACGAGACTCCTCTAAGATGTCTTACAGAAAGGAGCTAGAAAAATACCGAGACCTAGATGAAGATCAGATCCTTGGAGCTCTGACAGAAGAGGAGCTCAGGAAGTTAGAGAATGAACTGGAAGAGCTGGATCCTGACGTAAGTAATTTTTAATTGAGATGCTAGGTAGTGAATCTTAGTAATTGTGGGGGAGTGGGCTGCATTAGTAATGTGTATTTTAGTGGGATCCTTTGCAGAGTCTGTACTTGGTGCAGGAGTGGAAGAGACTAGCTGCAGATACACAGAAGAATTTTTTGCCATTGGAAGCACAGTCTACATATGTGTCTTAGTTTCGGTTTTCCTGCCCTTTTCATGGTGTGACTTGCAGCAGCAATATGAGCCAGGGCAGTAATCCTGTGGAAAATGGATCTCTGTTTCTGATCAGGCCATCTTGGAGGGAATGTTTTGCAGGTTGCTTGGTTTGAGGATTTTTCTGGGGCTTTTTTTGGTGTTTTGGGTTTTTTGTAACGTACTTCAAATGGCCTGTATTTTCCTCCATTTAGGCAGAAATCCAAATCCCAGAGTTTTGCAAAGTGGGACAGTTTATTTTTAGCAACCTCCTAGCATCAGCAGGAGCTGCACATACGCAAACATGGGGTCTGCTGATGCCAAGCTGGTGAAACGTTTTTGGAGCCAGCGCTGTCCTGTTGCAGGGGATGTGCAGAGCCAACTGGCAGGGCTCTGGCTTACGGCATTGTTACTCGAGGAGCTGGGCACTGCCAAGTGAGAAATTGTTGCTGCAACATGCAGTTAGTGTTTCTGAAGTAAATGATGGGTGGTGTAGATTGCATCATCAGTATTTTTAATTGCAATGCAGGAAAATATTTGAGAGCTGGCAAGCTAGCTCCCGGGATTATGGGCCGATGGGCTAGTTATAGCTGTCTCAGAAGACACAGAGTCAGGCAGTATTCTGTGAAAGATGAAGAAAGGTAAAATAATTATGGACATCTGTCAGTGCAGATGTAGTCAGCTTGAAGATTGCATAGTTGCCTCTCGCAGCATGGAGCCTGTGGAAGCAAGCTGTCTCCTATGCCTCCTTGCTTGTGCAATTCACACACTTCTCTGTTGCCTGGGTCTAACTGCTTCCTATTAGTAATTTTCCTTCCCAGGCTTTTCACTGATACGGATATAAATTATAATGAACTACTTTTGTCAGGCAGGCATGGAAAAATCAGTGTGTTGTTCAGCATCACCTTGGATGTCTTAAAAAGTAAATGTTGACTTGTATCCAGTAAAGCTTTAAAGGACATGCTTAGTGTCAAATCTGGGAATAGTCTTACTGCATTAAGGCTGTTCTATATTTAAATATAAGCAGGTGTTTACGTGCCATATGTGTCAAGCACGAACCAACTTCCCGTGGTGGCTTACGTGACTGAATAACAAGGAGGCAGCTTGAAAAAAGGCTGGGATTCACTGGGGTTTTGCTTTGCAACTAAGTGAGACCCTCTCTGTAGTTTTGTGATGGATCATAAAAGGCAGAAGAGACCACCACAACTCTCTGATCTGCTCTGTGAAAGATCATGAGATTTAACTGAAGTGGTTCTTCTTTGGACACAGGGGGCATTGTGGGCACTTGGACAGACTCATATAGTGTGGGGAAGTTGGCTGAGAGCCTCCAGAAAGAAAGGGCTGGAGCTGATGTTGTAGAGAAATATCTACTGGGCAGCATCTGAAACTGAAGGGGGGAAAGGAGCATCACGTATCTTGGATGATGTGAGAATCAGTGGAGCTGGATGAAGTTAGGCTTTGACACAAGGAGAAGCAAATTGTCCAGCCATGTGGGAGAAGAGTGGTGCAATGAGGGAAGTGTAGAGGGGAGAGTGATGGATTGGGATTGTGGCCTGCAGAGATAACCTGTGTTTCTCACCTCCATGTCCAGAATGCACTGTTGCCAGCAGGGCTCAGGCAGCGGGATCAGACGCAAAAGCCACCAACTGGCCCATTCAAAAGGGAGGAACTCATGGCCCACCTAGAAAAGCAGGCAAAGGACATTAAAGACAGAGAAGACTTGGTTCCTTTCACGGGCGAAAAGAGAGGTATGGTCATCCTTTGCAGCATTCTGGGTGCATCACAGTGAAGGTACAGTGGGTGCCCAGCGCAGAACGCTTGTGTCTGATCTGTGTTGACAAAACTTCTTTTTTGACACTGCTGGGGTGGTGAATCTGCTCTCTGCTGTCTAACCCCAGCTAGACAAGAGGTCCCTGTGCTTGCTGATTTGGGCACCACCTGATAAGTTGTTAAATGCTGGACAGAAGTTGTACCACTGTGCAGCCTTCTCCCATCCCTATGCCGTATCTGTATCAGGTTCTGGAAAGAAATCATCTTCTGTCCTCTCTTCTCTCTCCTTGCCCTGTTCTCCTGTGAGCTCCTCATATTAAGCTTCATGTTTCACCATTGCCTTTCATGCTCCATACTGACACTGTGAGCTTCTCACCATAGAGAAACTCCACAGCTGTGGTGATGCCCAGCAGTTCCCCTCTAGTTTTCATCATCTCTTGACAACCCCAGCCTTATTTTCCAGTCTCCAGCAGGTTGCTTGTTTCTGTCTGCCTGTACCATGCCCTACAGCAGCTGCTGCGCTCCTGCTCTGCATGACCCTGAGGCCTGTGAGCAGGGGTATTCTGCCTCTTCTCTTTTCCTCTCCTCTCCTCTCCTTCTGGCATCTTTTGCTATTCTCCTAGCATGTGATCCATTATCCAAGTGACTTTCCTGTTCCTGTTAGAACTCTGAATATCACCTGACATGGGACATGGTCTGGTCAATCCCTGCCCCTGCATTCCAGGAGCTTCTCAGCAGCTTTTCAGCTGTTGTGTTTCCCTCTGTACTGTGATCCCCCTGCAGCAGAAGATCTGTTTGTGCGCTGTTCGTGCTGATGGTTGCCCAGTATGAAAAAAGAAGTGCATGAAAATGTGGGTGTATGAACACATTTCCTAAGTGAGGCCTTTCTGAAAGGTGCCTCTTTACTGACCCACACGGCTCTCTTTTTAAGAGCTTGTGTAAAGTCTGTTCATTTAGTAAAACCTGAGGCAGTATTTTTAGATTTTAAAAAACAGAAAAGTAGTCCTTGAGAGGAGTAAATTAGTAAATTGAGTTCTGTCAGGAAAACTAGTTTGATACCTATCAGATGTGCCCCAGTCCAGTGTTGCCTACCAACCTGGCTAGCCTAGAAGGTAGAAGCAGTGTTCTGCAGGAGACAGAGGTATTTCAAGCATTTTGAGTTGCAACATCATACTTCATTTGTGATCTCAAATGTATTAAACATATTTTCATTAGTAACACGCTGTTGAGAGAAGACACTATTTACATTGACTGTGAGCCAGAGATGGTAAATTACATATTCACAGCTGTGATGAAGCTGTAAATAAATCACCACGTTTGCAGTTTGGAGGGTGATTTACTAGTTGGTCATGGGCAGTTCTCTCCCTGGCCATGCTGCTGGGCAGGGTGGGAGTTGGGATGTGCAGACGTACTGTGTTGTGACATAAAATGTCACGCGTTGTCATCGTCATACATGCGCTGTTTAATTTAAAGTTCCATCTTGTAACAAAGCATGACTGAGATACAAAACTTTGTAAAACTTAGAAATTGACTGAAATTAGGTAAATAAAACCAGAATTAAACCCCAGAAATTTTGATGTCACTGAGGTGTCAGAAGGAGTTGCTGCATGACAGCAGAATTAAGTTTGCTCTGTTTCTCTTGTTCCCTTCTGGTGTTGCACATGCCAGATGGTACCATTTGTGCATACAGTTTGCCCAGCCATACATCTGTGGGACAGGGGTTCCAGATCTCCCCGCCGAGCCAGGGCAGACATTTTGCTGCTGGATACCCAGAATATGCCTGGCTGTGCAGGCACATGACACTCTGCCTATTTTTGCGAGAGCAGCTGTGTCCCAGGAGGCAGATTCCTTCCCCCTCTGTCAGAGCAGCAGAGCACAGGCAGAGGATGGGAGCAAAAGGCTGTTTATGGCAGCCTCCATTTTGTCCCAGGGGACCCTGAGGTGCAGTTGCTTCTTCCTTGAGGCTAAATTTAGCCCCTTTCTGCATATCCCTAAACAGCAGGATTATTTCTGCCTTTTGGTGCCACTGACTCCGGTTTCAGAGAGGTGACAAAAATAGTCCTGGCTGGCATGCTAGGCCAGGCCTTTTGCAGTTGCTATCTCTGCAGTGATCCAGGACTATTTTAGGGGAGGGGACTGCTCCTAAATGTTTCCAGAACCCTCCTACTGCTGTCGCAGCAATGCTGGATTTACCCAGCAGACTGCTCCCTGCTGTGGAGTGTTAAAACATCACAAGCTTCTCTCTTTTCTTTTGGGCAGTCAGAGGTGGACTCTGTGTTGTGAAATCCCAGACCCAGCCCATTCTGCCTCTGAGAAGAATCTGCTGCCCATTGCAGCATGAGTGGTGAGGAGCTGGGAGCAGCTATGCAGGGCCATCAACACTGTCCACTGCCCCATGCCTCCTGGGATGCAGCCAGCTCTGGCAGAGAAAGGGCTGTGACTTGCCCAGTGTTTGCCATGGGCAATGGGATAGGGGACTGGCAAGGAGCCCGCTGCGTTCCAAGCTCCAGACTCTTGGCCGTGTAGGCACCCCCCTTAGGAAAAGGCCATGAGCAAGGAGCTAAGACAACAAGTTTGCATTACCAGCTGGACCTGTGGATTTGCACCTTTGAATTGTAGGGAATAGGTCTGTTTTCTGACCTTTTGCTGTCCAGTGAGATAAAACACAGGGGACTCCATCTGGCATTCTCTTTGCAACAGGGTTGAGCCTGACCAGCTGCCCTAAGCCTGGTCCTCCTTGCATCCCATGCTTTCACTGAAGTGCTGTCTCTGCCTGCTGCCAGAGCCCTCCACCACCTCCTCTCCAGCCTCTTTTGACTGATGTGCCATGTGCCTTGCCAACATGCACTTGGAGTTAGCGGCAAGAGGTGTCTCAGCAGCAGGACTGATCCTGCACAGTGCTAGGTACAGGCTACTGGCCTCTCTTGAGCGCTGGCAAACCTTCACCCGTTTTGAGCAGCCTTCAAAGAAGCGAGGACCTGCAGAGTCAGGCTGTGCCTGGCCTTCCAAGTGCTGTGCTATGAACAGCCATGGTCCTGTACCAGTGTGCTGTTGTTTTCCATAGATGCCGCGCTGGTTGAAGGGCTGAGCTCTGCAGCTGCCCGTGTCAGGCAGGTGCCTCTCTGTTCACAGCAGAACTCAGACCAAGCTGAAGCAAAGGGATTCAGTTTCTCTTCTGATTTTTCTCTTGTGCCCCCTCTGTCCTTTCTACTTTTCAAATCTCACAGCGTGGAAATGCATCTGCAAGGGTAGCTGTGGGTGCTGTCATTATACTGAGAGTGACCTTGCTTTGCATTTATAGGAAAAGCTTGGATTCCCAAGCAGAAGCCAATGGATCCTGTTTTGGAAAGTGTGACTTTGGAGCCGGAACTGGAGGAAGCCCTTGCTAATGCCTCTGATGCAGAACTCTGTGACATTGCTGGTAAAATAATTTAATGGCATTTAGGGGTGCAAGTTGTTCAACTTCTAGGTATTATTTTGTTCTTTTGTGGGAAATGAGCTATTGCACTTTTTGCTGTTTATCTAAATGCTGTCAGTTCTGACAGAATTTATTTACTTGTTAAAAAAGCTACTCTTGGCCTATGTGATTTAATGAGAAGTGTGGACCAAAGCTGAGGAGAGAGAAGGGTTTACCTACGGAACAGGGAATGGTTTGATCTCTTCCTTTGTCTCTACCACTGCCTGTTGCTAATTCCAGCCTGTGCATTTAAGAGCATGACTTTCTTCAAACCAAATCTTCGGGAGGAATCAAACAGACACATTGAGAATGTGGATTTCTTGTGTGACCTGTTAAAGGATCTGCCAGGTTATAGAAGCCTTTCAGTGGGCACTCAGGCCTGATGGTAGTTAAGGAGCTTTTTCAACACATTTTAAGTGGTGGATTTCTTGTGATTTGTGTGGTCAAACAGTCAGATGACAATATTGGTATGTTACTGAACCTGTAGCTTGGACTTCACTCTGTGCTTGGGATAGGACATGCCTTGGCCAAAGGAGCACATGGACACCCCATGATACTTTACAAAGATCATGTGCTCTGCAGACATTATCTACATAATGATACCATCTTTTGGCTTAGAAATGTGTTTCTGCATTAATGCTCCCAAACATATGTACCCTGGCCAAGCATTGCGTCTCTGGAATTTGCTTTTTTACTTTTGATCCTGCTATTAAGCCCTATCCTACAAAATCCACCTTTCTAAACTGTGCAGCAATCATTGTCCCATGGAAATGCTGTTCATGGCAGCTTGTTCTACAGCTGCTGGGAGAGTACACTCAAGTGGGAACAAGAGTACTGATGTGATACAAACTGTGCTGAAATCTCAATATTGACAGTGACAGCCTTGCTCCTGCCTGCTTAGTGGGCTTCATTTAGCAGGAGCTCATTTTGCTCCTGCCTGTTTAGCAAGGATCATTGTGAGCTGTGATGTGTTGGATCCATTCCTTGGCAAGGCCAGGAGCATGGCTCCCAGTAGCCCTGGAAGGGCTCCTATGCCCTTGGTCAGGTGAGGGAGACAGAAGCGGGATGCCTTTGTTCTGCCTGAGTTCCTTCAGAGAATACACCACAAGCACCAGACTTTGAGAGAGTGGGTGCCTCTTGTCTCCCAACGCAAACCTGAGCCCCCAAAATGCACGGTGATGACAGCAGATCCTTGCTTCCCTCTGCAATGTAGATAGTCACACTCTGGCTGTTGGAGAGGTTTCATTGTCTAAATAAGCTATGAACTGGGGACTATCTCTGTTGCCAAAATGCTAAGCCTGAAAATTACTTTTGCAACCTGTGTTGCACCCCTGAAAATGCCATCTGTGAGAAGATGACAAAGAAAAGGGCCAGATAAAATACAAATAAGCAAACTTGAAGTGCTCAGCCTCACTCAGACTTTCAGATGGAGACTGCTTGGGTCTGTGAGATCCAGTTGGGAATGTGTTAGTAGCCATAGGGAAGTTCACTGACATGCTTTGCTGCTGGCTGTCTAGCCTGTGCAACCCAGACACAGAGTCACCATAACAGATCCTATTCTTGTGCTGGGCTTCAAGGATACCTTTCTCCTGCAAACTCCAGCCCTTCTTCACCAAAGTGACAGAATATATTGAGAGACTTGTGCCAACCAAGTCTAAGAAGCGCCTTTGTGGTGGCATGCTTTGATTTTAGCGAGAAATTTATTATTTTCACAACTGCATCTATCCAGAGATCAAGACTTGTTCAGATGTGTCTGTTTTAACAAATATTCATGTGCCTGCACTTTTCTTTAGGAAGTCATAGAGCTATTAAAAAAGAATGTTGTTGATTCAAAAATAAATTTTCAAACTTGATATTTCTGCGTGTAGCAGGCTTACTTTTAGAAACTAACCCTTTACCCAGAAGTTCCTAAGCCACTGATTTCTTATTGGTTATTTGCAGTTGCAGGAATTTCACCAGAGCCCCCCAGACATAGCTCAATTTCCATTTACATATTACTTTGCAGTCTGGCTTGAGTCTGAGAGACACAGTTTGGCTAAATTTGGCTTTTGGACTCTTACAGTGTTTGAATGGTGCTCGTACCACCACTCTCTACATTTTGACCAAGCCAGCAGGGCTTTAGCTTCTCACAATGTCACCTTCCAAGACTGAAAACACAGTGTGCATTGCTATGCTTCAGATGACAGTCACCCCCTTGCTGCCTTGTGTTTGGAGAACATTGGAGCACTGTTGTACAGTAATTTCGCGATTATAAGCCGCACCATTTTGACTAAAATTTTGGTCCGAACCCAAAGTGCGGCTTGTAATCAGGTGCGACTTATATACGGACAAAGAGTAAAAAGTTACTGTTTCAGTTTGGAGGACAGGTGTCTGCTGAGATAGGCAGGAGCTTCTCTTTGAAATGGAGAATGTAAACCCCCTCCCTCCAAATTATTATAATTTTGAAATCAAGGGGCTTTCAGGCAAAAATATGGGAATTAGGAATAACAGTTCTTTTCTAGGGAAATTAAAATAGAAATACAGTACTACAAAGAAACAAACTCCAAACCCTGACAAAGTCAGAGTACAACCTGACACCCCGTCAGGCAGGGTGTTGGTAGCAGTCCCATTAAATGGTGGCTGCATCCTCCTGCAGTGACAGATGTGGCTCAGTTGAAGCAGTGGTCCTGTGGAAGGTGCAGTTTCCTTCCGGAGGTCCAGTGGTGGTGTGGAGAAATCCGGTTTTCCTCTGGAGTCCAGTGGAGAAAGGGGCTCCCTTAGTGTCCCAAAACCTCTGTTTTTATTTTGGTAAGAAGTGTTGGGCTCTTCCCCCTGGCTGGAGCAACTCTCAATGGGATGCAGTAATTTTATCGGTCACACAGTGGGAATTAATGGGCCGTTAGCAGGAAATGACTCACTGGAGGAAGGATGGGTTGTGAAAAGATAAAGAACAATGCCCAGCCTGGCTTCAATGGATGGCCCATTAGCAGAATATCTGCCATTGAGATAAGGATCACCACCCCCACCCTCAACAGATGGAGACAGAATAGATACCTTTTATCACATGTGCGGTTTATAATCCAGTGTGGTTTATGTATGGACAAAGAATGAAAAATTGCTGATATCCGGAAGTGCAGCTTATACTCAGTGCGGCTTATAATCGTGAAATTGTCAGCTGCAAAGGGGGTTGTCCTCCCTTTGTATATTTTTCTTTGCTTGCATGGGGAAAGATAGTGTGCTGTGTCTTTTCCTGGCTCTGGAGCCTCCAATAAGTCATGTTCTCCTGTTTCTGTAGCCATCCTTGGCATGCACACCTTGATGAGTAACCAGCAGTACTATGAGGCACTGGGGAGCAGCACCATCGTGAACAAAGAAGGACTCAACAGTAAGTGATTTACGTCAGCAGAGTGAAAATTATTTTTAGGCTGAAGGTTAGAGCTGTGCATGTCAGAGCAGCCTGTGATTGCTGGGGCATCTCTGGTGCATCCTTGCCCTATGCCAGCCAATGCAGTCTCAGCCACTTCCCTGGTGCCATCCGTGAGCCAGTGCAGCCCAAGGGAGAGCCCCGTGCAGGCAGTGTGCCTTCTGTCACCCATATTTAGGCCTTAACAGCACACAGAAGCAGAAGCTGACTGTCGTGTGCTGGGTGGACCCAGAGGAGTGGTTTCTCATCTTGTGGCTGTTTGTCAGGTCATGCTTCGATCTCCCATGCTTTCATCTCTCCACTTCTGGAAGAGCAGGGACACACTCAAAAGATAGTGCTACTCAGAGTGTTTTCATTTTCACATCTTGCTTTTCACCTGCAGGTGTGATTAAGCCCACACAGTACAAGCCAGTTCCTGATGAGGAGCCAAACTCTACAGATGTGGAGGAAACTCTGAAACGAATACAAAGCAATGATCCTGACCTTGAGGAAGTCAACCTTAACAATATTATGGTATTTGCTCCTTTCTACCCTCCCATCTTGGTAACAAGACTAAGTATCTGATGCATAGAAGACAGACACTGAGTCTATTTTGGTGCACAGAGCTGTATCAAAACACTGAATGTAGCCAGACAAGAAACACCAGTGATTCCCATTTCCATTGTGGGCAGAATAGATTGTTACCTGCTGTGGGACAAAGGCCTGGGGTTGTTAGCAGGAAGATTCCTCTAAGTGCCTAGAAAAGTGGAGCTGTGTTGAGGGTAGTTTGGGGAGACCCAAAACTGTCTGGTTAAAGCCATTTTAGGTTGCTCTAATGATTTAGACAGGCATATTTGGTGGAGGGAATGTTGATGTATATTATAAGATGCTGGAGGAAAAAGGTTTCATAATCCAGATGCTTGCCATGAAAATATGAAGAAGCCACCCTTCTTGCAGGTGTCTCTGTCTCCCACCCATCCCATCTGTGGACTCTTACTTCTTGTAGGAAGTGAGTCAGGATATAGCACCACTTCTTATGTTGCCTTTGGGACACATACATAGATTAAAAAACAGAGTTTCATGGGGTCTGTTAAATGATGACATAACTAAGCAGCAAGAACATGGTTAATTGCACGTGCACATCAAAGACATTTGTGCAATGTTACCTACACCTTCCTAAAGCAGGAATATTTTTACTTTAATGTATTTGATTCAGGCCAGTGACCCCATCCCTTGAGGACACAAGGCTGAGGATCTGGCAGGCAGGCACTATTTTTGTGTGTTGAACTCATGAGTTTGGGATGGGGTTTGGAGACCTGGGGAGTGACAGTGGAGATTCTAAGTTGCTGAGTGCCAAGTCACGGCTCTGTGGATGACTTTGAGTATAGATGATTCCACATTGTGAGACCCAAGTGGTGCGGCAAGAAGTCCAAGGTGAGGATGCCACTTACAATTTTAGATGAAAATTTGCACATTTGAAAAGGGTATCTAAAGTTCTTCATAAGTGAAAAATGCTGATTTTCAAGGATCTCAGAAAAAGCAGCATGGATTTTATTTTTTTCTCGGCTGAGATATAGCGTGGCAAACGTTAGCCTGTAAGATGCTGTATAAAGCAGTCAGGGGTGTCTGTGATTTGTGTTACAAGGAGATTATATCAGGCCTTTCTGGATCAGTTCCTGTAGGTGGAAGTTTTCTGAACGTGACATGAATGTTTTTCAGTGCTGCCGTTCATATCAGAGAGTGCAGGAGCAGTGCTTTGTATGCTCACAGATCCTAGTTACAAACACCCCACAATGCCCATGTTCCTAGGTAGCTGAGTTTCTGGGCAACTAAATAGCAGAGATATGGCTTCAAATCAAGTGAGCTTTCTTTCAGCAGAGCTCAAAATAGGATGAAGACACTGCCAGGTTCCTTAGAATATGCTGGTTATAGCAAGAGAACTTGTAAAAATATTTTTCAACCCTTTCCTGAATTACTTTGGTGCATTTGGTGATTTGACCTTGATGAGAAGTTTAGCAACACATGTATTGCATATTCATTGCATACAGATGATGGCCTAACACATGCTTTCTGCATTTCTTGTCACAGAATATTCCCATACCAACTCTAAAAGCTTTTGCGGAAGCGCTGAAAAACAACACGTACGTGAAGAAGTTCAGCATAGTTGGGACCCGGAGCAACGATCCTGTTGCTTTTGTGAGTACTGCGAGTTCATCGTCCCAGTGTTGTGACAGGAGCTGTTCTCAGGCGAGGTATTTTCAGCATCATTGACTGAGTGCTTCTGCACATTGTGTTGTGTTTGGCACATTCCACACCTCTGGCTGTTTGCTGCAGGTGCTTCAGTTTCAAGGGCGCTAGTGGAAGCCAGCAACAGACAGGCTTTGGTTCCTTCACTTCATTTTTCATGGAGTCTTCAGGGTGCAGTCCTTTAATCCATGCAGTCTCATATTTGTCCTCTAGGATCTCCTGGAATAGGAACATGAGACAACAACTGATGTCCTAGTGGCATCTTCTAAAAGCAGTTTGTCTCTCTCTGGACATTTGTTTCTGTTGGTACAAAGGTGTGCACACCTGCTGCTCCCATCACACACGTCTACTCCAGCTGTCTCTCATATTCTTTGTGCAGACGTGCAGAAGCAGGCTCTGCATCCCCTAATGTGTGGCCTCTGTAGGTGATAATGGGTCTTTCTGGCTGCTATGAGTGATGTTAAATATCAGTGGGGATGCAGAGAGGAGCCTGGCCTTCATGCTACCTTCCAGGCTGCATCTTTGCATCCTTCTCCAGGACCAGCTTTTGCTCTTAGTCACCCAGTTCAGGCACTCTGGACTGGGGAGAAAATGTGTGCAGGCAGGACAGGTGCTGTGTCAGAGCTTGAGGGGTGCTGTGCTGGGTTAGGGGAGCTGTGGGAGTAAATGCTGTGGGTGCTGGTCAGCCCTGCCATCACTTTCTGGTCCTTTTGTTTCATGATGCAGATGGATCCACCCTTGCAGTTTATTTGAAGTGACATGATCTGATCAGGTCTGGGGCATAACAAGCATTCCAGCCACTTCTGGCCTTACCCACTAAGGGAAGCAAAAATTATTAATATGGTTGTGATGCTGCTTGGGAGGACACCTTGGATGTGGAATATTCCTTGTTTTTCAAGACAGATGCTCTTCACTCTGCATGTTTTGATGGGAAGCATCTCAACCCTGCGCAGTGCAGGCAGGGACTCATCGGAATGGAGACAGGGCTAATGCTAGTCAGCATCCTTGTCATGCCATGCTGGCTTTAGAAGAGGGACAGATGAAGCTGTCAAAGGGCAGCTTCAGGTGTGGACTATCACCTTTTAGATAGCCCCAAGAGTTTGTCTATTCAAGGTTGTGCTGCAGCTTCCAGCATGCTCATGTTCAAGAATCCCCCTGCAGCAGCAGGGAACCCCCTTCAATCCACAAAGAGTACTTCCATCTGGTAGCAGTGAAACTGTGCAGCATGTGGGATCCTCCAGGAATACTCTGGAGGTGAGGGGAGCTGAAGCCCTGCTGCCCTTTGGTGCTCTGCCCCTGCCTGTCTGACTGGCAGCTCTTCCTGCCCACCTCTGTCCACAGGCCCTGGCAGAAATGTTGAAGGTCAATAGCACACTGAAGAGCCTGAATGTGGAGTCAAATTTCATTTCTGGGTCTGGAATCCTGGCTATTGTTGAAGCACTCGAGGGCAACACGTCGCTTGTGGAGCTTCGCATTGACAACCAGGTAAAGCGTGTGGGGGGGACAGCTGTGGTCAGGTGAAAGTGGCCTGTGTGGGGAACCCAGAGTGCCATGACACAGAGCCAGGGGCAAGTGCAACTCCCTGAGAAACCCAGAGCTTGAAGCAGCTGAGCTATGGGGAACTTGGAGACAGCTCACTGAGAGACCAAAATCCTGGTTTCTCCAGATGTCCATTAGCTGCTAATCTGACCAAGAAATAAAGTCTTTGGGCAAAAGGACTTGTGGGAATACCTGCTGGAGAAGTTGGAGCCTCTCAGTTGTAGCATGTCTACAGGAACAGGCCAGGGGTTTGTTTTACCATCTCCAAGTCAGAAATGGACACAGATCCAGAGAGAGGTCTGCAATCTCCACCCCTTCCCTCTAAGTGCTTGCTCTGAATCACCTTCTAACCTGAACAACTTGCTTTTCTGTTTTCAAAAGAGTCAACCCTTGGGCAACAAAGTAGAAATGGAAATCGCAAGTATTTTGGAAAAGAACACCTCTCTACTGAAGTTTGGATACCATTTCACCCAGCAAGGTCCCCGGCTTCGTGCCTCCAATGCCATGATGAGTAACAATGACCTGGGTGAGTCAAGCTGGCCACAAGCTGGAAAGCGTGGGAGGGTCCTGTGGGCAATTCCTGGTGGGATTAGGACAGAACTGCTCACGTTAAAGATGTGTTTGAATTAGAATGTGCCTCTTGAAGGGCCTGATGGTGCTTGCCCCTCAAGGAGGAAGGCAGCCCTCACCAGCTGGTTCCTTGCTCCAGCTGCTCTCAGCCAGGCAGTGTTTTTTGCAGTAACAGTGGGTATTGTTGGGAAAGAGCAAGAGCTGCTGATGTGCTTCAGTAGAGCTTGTGACACAGCATGCGGCACATGGGCTATGAGCTGCTAGCATTTGTGATTCCTGCCAAATGCTTGTCTTCCTCCAGCTTCATTCCCACTGTAACAAGGAGATGAAAAGTAGTGGAGTTGAACTTTGACAGCAGTGAAGATTTGGCCCATCCCCTTCAGCAAAACAAACTGGAACTGTTTCTAGGGATATGTGGAAAGCCACATGGCTTTGAGTTATCTGTATGCCCTCAGTGAAGTGATCAGAAGTCTCGTGAAACAAAATGTGGGCAAGTCTGCAAGCTGCCATTTCAGCCAAAGCACGTAGCAGAACCTTTTCATTGCTTGGCTACAAGCTACTGTAGAGCACTGGAAACCTGGCCAGCAGAGCAGTGCTGAATGCAGCTGACACACCCACCATGCTGTACTCAGCAGCTGTCATATCTAGGCACATGATACATTTGTTGTCCTTTAAAAACAAATGAAAAAAATCTCTCCTGCTTCAGCTGGTCCTGTGCTCCTAAGAAGCACAGCCAAGCACAGGGGTACATGCCAGGATCACATAAAATACTCCATACCTGGTCACTTGAGCTCTGCACTGGGAAAGGCTTGCTATTTTCTGTCCTTTGGAACACAGCATGATTTTTAATGACTCTGCAACACCTAGAGTTCAAAGTAATCAGCTTGAAGATTTAAAATTTAGTATTTTCATTGTTCCTGCTGTTGAGAGGACGAATTCACAACTTGCCTTCCATGTAAGAGTTGTGTATTTTTCCTCTTTGGCCACTAAGATCTGCATTTCTTGTCTGATATGGTTCTTGTTTGCAGCTCGTATTCATCGGTCTGGTGGTCTCTGGCAATAGCATCTCAGCTCTACATCTGGACAATGTATAAGTAAAGAAAAACTTTATTTTCCTCCCTGTCAGCAATAGCTCTCTGCTTGTGCTCCACTCCAGTGTTCTTGCTTATCAACTGACGCTACCAGAACATGGTTTTGGTTCCATAGCTTCTGTTCCCTAAGATGCTCTGTGTGAACCAACTGTGAAGGTTTTTATGTTCATCCTCATGAGCTAACTTCTGCATCCTCTTTATACATTTTTGTTCTGGCTTTTTTTCCCCACACCTTTCTTAGAAAGTCAAAAGGTGTAAATCAACTTGTAAGACTAGGTATGAGACTGTTTTGGCTATGTTAACTGTGATCATAGGACCACAGTCCAGTGGCTTAGGATAAGAAGAAACTTTTAAAAATTTTTTTTTTTTTTAATATGAAGAAGCAGATTTTTATTTTCAAAAACTAGCGAAGGAAAAATTATGACATCTGTTTCCTGCTGTCTCTCCATCAGTTATATGATGCACTGGCCAAAGTCCAATTACAACGACAAACTGTGAAATATAATTAACTACAGAATAAGGGAGGTAAGGCTGAAAGTAGCTTCTGGCCTTAAAGATGCATAGGGAGAAAAACCTGATATTCCTTGATTTTACTGTGTAAGTCTGCCTGCTGCTTAAAGCAGGAATTCAGAAGCTGATGCTATCCTGTTTCTTTCCTGGCAGAAAGTACATCTCTCAGCTCCTTTCTACAGCTGTTAAGTCAAGCCTGCCATCCAAATTATCCCGTTGCCATGACTGACTCCTCTTTCTCTTCTTTTTCAGTGAGGAAGAGAAGACTTGCAGAGGTGAATGGGCCTATTTTTCCCAAGTGCCGAACTGGAGTGTAGTTCCTGCCTATGGAGGTCATTCCCAGTGATCTGTGCTACACTGTGGAAATCTAAAGGCAATAAGTGCCTCGACAGAGTATTTGTGGTGCCTCTGTTCTGTTTTATGCACTAACAGTTGAAATTAAATAGTGGCTGTAGTTTTTATGAAGATTTTATCCAGTAGGACTGTTGATGTTTTCTGTAGAGTTGAAAACTATTCAAGCCAACGTGTCAATTTTATGCAACCTCGTTTAGAGTACAATTCAGTGTTAATGGGGATTAATTTTTCTATAAACTTCCTGCACGGTGTTTCATAAAGTTAGGATGTGGTATGCATGAATGAAAGATACAATTGTTTCACACAAATTATAGAAGTATTAAAAAAATACTTTATTTTTATTTTTTTTTCAAAGTTGATCTCAAGTAACTACAGAGTAACTAGTTTAACAAGCACTTCTAACATCTGGAAACATGGCTAATTTCAAGAATTGTAAGTTAACAATTTTTTACCAATATTTGCTGAATCATTTAACTGAAGATGCTGTTTCACATGCATCCCAGTGTTTCTTACAAAAAAACTGATCTCCACCCCCTGATTAAATGGAACTTAAGGCCACCAAATATAAAGCAGAGTCTCAAAAATCAAGTGGTTTAGATGGGTGAATATCCTTCAATCCCATGCATATGTGAAGAAAACAGTCATTCTCAGAGGTGTGATGCAAACCCTAACCCCCAGAGATGGCCAAACTAATCGGCAAATGAGAACCTTCTTTCACTCCCCACTCCTTTCGGTTTCCTAATGTTAAAAGTGTTTGTTTATTCACTGGAGACAGGTTGAATTCTCTCCTTTTGCTGTTTTGTCTAGATGACCATGTCCATTAATTAAATTTTGTTCTGCTAGGAATTATTTCTTTAACTGCTGTCCCTTATGTCCACATAAATGCAAGAATAAATGTTCTGCCCTAAAAAAGCTGTGAAGGGAAATACCCCAAATGTGCACTTACGCTATGTACGATCTCACAGCTTTTTGTTAGTGTACACTCATCATCGAGCCTGGGAGGAATACCCCACAGGCTTGCAGCGCACTGGACCCAGCACATCCAAAATTCCCACTGTTAATGTGGGTGGGATCCTGCTCAGTAAGAAGTCTCCATGGAAGAAGCATTGCTGTACTGAAACCTTAATCTTGGGCAGATGACACATCCTAGAAAATGTTCTCTCTTGCTAGAAATCTGCCTTTAAATGTCTGTTAGCGTGAAGTTTTTCAGCCTTACATTCTGGCAAAAGTCCCAGAGATTTCTTCAGAGCTTTTGCACAAACACCCCTGATGATTTAGCTCTGACCAGCAAAGCAGAGAAACGGTATTCAGTAATGTGGGAAACGCACTTGTTGCTCTTCAAATATTAATACATGTGCCCGTGGTGTCATATAAAATGCTTCACTATAGCTTGTTTCCTCCACTGTGCAAAAAATCAGAAAATGAATGTAGAAGAAAAATACTTGAAAATATACTAAAATGAAAAAAACTGGCAGACTTCTTGTCTTCTATGTGTACTGTGAAGACTTTGAAATTACCAACTACATCATCAAATCAGAGTAACATGCTTTCTGCTGAGCCATCCACTTGACTTTGCACAACACAGGCTCAGTTCTTCCCTTGGTTTAAGAATGTAAATTACCTTATCCTGGAAAATCCTGGTGGTACTAAGAAGCACAGCCATGCAAGGAGATGCACTACCATGTATACTACTCCAGCCCTTAACAAAAAAAGAAGATAAGAACTTTCATGTGTTTCACTGTAGCAGCAACCATATTAACCTTGCAGCTCAAAGGTATATGAAGCTGTCAGGATCATTTCCAGGTTGCTTGGCTGATCCTCAAGAACTGTTTTGCTGCAGGATGCATCTGACAGCTGAGGGTGGTGCAGCAGAGACAGGCAGTGCTGAGGCATCAGGCTGTATGATAAAAGCTGTGCAGCAATGGAGCTACAAAATGGTGATACCGTATTCCTGTTGGGCCCAGCAACTCTCTGGGAAAAAGGAAGGAAAAGCCATCTGCTGACTGCAGCATCTGGCAGTTAGAGCCCATCCTGCTGCAAACTCTTCCCTCTCCTGGAGCCCATGTGCCTTCTCTCAGGCATTACCACTGAGACGCCTGGATACCACCACATAGCTTTTCACATGACAAGTCCTTATTTGTATCAGTCTGACAAAACTAACCCAGAAAACAGGACAGAGAGCCCCTTATGGGCTAACCTGCAAGAAGCAGGCTAATACCGTCCTTTATCCCCTTCTCTGCTCTCTGCAGCATAGAGAACATGGCTTTATGAGATTCCATCTGTACATACCAAATCTTTCTCCTCCCCTGCCTTAGTGCAGCAAGGACTAGAAGAGGCCTCATGGCTCCCCTCTGCCTTTGAGGTAGCTCTCAGGAGAATTGTACCTTGTAGCCAGGTTTAGCATGTAGCAGATGAGGTTTCAGTGTTTATCTCTTCAGAATCAAGCACCTCCAACGTAACACGTTAAGTGTATTTGTGCAGGACTTAAAAAATTATAATGGAAGCACTAAAGGTTATTTATCATAGATGTTTCAGAAATTTACATATAAAATACAGTTGTTGCCATCCTGTGCTACTAAGTGATACAGAAACAGCATTACAAATTGATTACAGCGTTCCAGACCTGCTGATAGACTGAATTACAAAATTGTGTTCTTTTTAGCCTAACACAGGAAGATCACGAGCCACTCCCCATCAGTGCTTTAGATCAGACCCGCAAGTAGAGCCTGCATGTTTCTTCATAAATACTCCAGTCCTCAAAACCACAGAGGTTAACCGGCCAGGAGGGACTGGGAAGCCAGGGAGACGTTGGCACTGCTCAGACTTCTGCTGAAGGCGCCTACTGATGGGAATTTTCTAATTTCTTCACAAGGAGGAGACGTTCAGAGATTTACCATTAAATACTATCCTAGAAAGATTCCCAAAGGAAATATTCCCAAGCTCCAGGGTTTTGCCTCGTTAATGGATTTATCATGAGCACAGCTGGTGAACTGTTGATTTCATGGTAGCAATACTGGAAGCAAGAAAAAATATTTACCATGGCTTTAATGGAACCCAATGCCCATGTATTTAAGTTGCTAGTCAAGCCAACAATGAGGCCTTGCTGAATTAATAGCACCATGGAGAGAAAAGTACAATCTATATGAAAATAACATAACCCTGTCATTAAGCAACTGCAGAAACCTAAGAAACTATTTTCTTGTTTTAAAAGCATTTGCCAGTAAAAAACTCCAAACCTAGTGACTTTGATGTCCTAAAGCCTTACTGTTTAGTTCCCAGAAGGACAGTCAATTTCAAAGACATTTTTCAGTCAAGACACATCTTCCACACTATTAATAAATCCTTTCTGTACCATTCTACAGCATCACGCACATAATACAGCACGTGGGACAGTATTTTAATCTCATCTGCTGTAGGTCCCTTTAAAAACAATATCTCAACAAGTGCTGGAAATTGCAAAAACATCCTGCAGCTTTTAAAAAACTCAACTCATGCTTAAAAAGCACAAATGCTCCCCAGAACTCAAATTATTTAACTGGATAAAGGATCTTGCAGTCTCCTCATAGCTGCTGCTAACATTTATGCACACATGCATCACTTACAGTGCCATGATGCTGGTATTTTGACAGTCTCTGTGCTGCCCTCTTTGTGTGCTTGTTTCAACATGCTTCAAGCTGTCAGGTTTTTTTAGTGCAAGCAGAGCTGAGCCCTGCATATTTCATACACTGACAAGTTGAGGGGAAAAAACAGTTCCCAGGGAGACTGAGCACTGGAAAGAAGATTGGGTTTGCTCTTCATCCAGCAGGTCACACAAATATGGCTGGGCAAATTATCCCCACGCCTTTGCTCCAGCTCCTCCTGCTGCTTTCAGTCAGTTTTACAGGAAAGTTAAATCAGTTATTTCAGGTAACTTCACCTTGCTTCTCACTGATATAAAGCAAGAGATGCAGGTTGATGGTGTGCATGTGGAATATATCTTCAGGATGTAATCTGGTCACATACCCACACCATATTGATAAATCTGCTGTTTGCATACCTTACTATAAGCTATTGAAGCAGATGCATGATTCTTGGAGAGGTCAGACAGGTTGATCTCCATGCAGGAAGAAAAAAAATGGAATTCTTCTTGAATTCCTTCAGTTTCTTTTGAATTGTGAGCAGCTCTGTCACATTGCAGATACTCTGCTCCAAAATCCCCATGGTAAAGGCCACACTACACGACTGTACCCAAAGGGAGAAATCCTGTAGTGCTGGTGATGCATTGGGCACTCTGGTAATTTACAGGCAAGTAATGGATGGTTTTCAGGGCATATTCTATGTTTAAAGGCAGCATATGAACAAGACTTTCCAAGCCAACATATTTTCATAATTTCCAAACCTAACTGATTAACAGATAGAGAACTGGTTACACATGTCAGATTAACCAATGAAACAGCTTAATCTTTTCCTGTGTCCAGGATCCTTGGTGAGATATGTTCAATTGGTACCCTTGGCCGCCTCCTTGTGCATTCACATTCCTCCTTAAGTGTCTGTCCTGAAGCCCTTGAGGTCACCTTGAGCGCCTTCTCTTGACAAACAGAGCAGCAAGCTGTAAGACCTTTGTTGCAACAACTTGGACATGTCAGGACAAGCTGCCGGCAGTGCTGACTGGAACAAAGTTTATACTGGTCCCACAGCACCCCACAGTATCTGCATGCTGGAGGGAGGAGGAAAAGAAGAAGTTAACACCCATACTGCTCTGGCTGTTCCCTTGCAGAGGGCTTGCCAAGGCACCAGGGGGCTGCCAGCTCTCATTTAAGTGGCTATTGTCTTGCAGATTTTTAATTCCTGTTTAGCTTGATCTTCTAGAAACTAGTTCACGTGAAAATATCTTTTTGTACATACTTAAGACAGTTTTCCCTCTGGAAAAGTGGAGAGTGATCATTAGTGCTTTCTCTAGTTCTGAATAGACAGATTTAGATTCTTACTGCCAAGAGAAGTAGAAAGACATGCAGGTGGCAACTGAACTGCAGGAATAAGGGGATGTCATGGAACTTCCTTCCATCTACAAACAATGCAAGCGCTTGTGCAGACGGAGTGCCATTTGCAGTCCTGATAGAGTCCTTCCAGAACATCACAGGTTTCAACTCTTTAACTGAAAACTACAGCCCAGTTTTAGCTGTACCAAGAAGGTGCACACCACAGCACTTCCCCTTGAAACTTCCGTAGGGATGGCTGTGATGTATCCAGAATGTGTTCTGTTTCCATACCAAGTCAGGACCCTACAAGATGTTTAGAGTAATCGCAGAGGAGGAATGGTAGGTTATGCTTGAAAAGTTACCAACTCAGAGAAAAAACAGCACTGCTTCCTAAAAAAAAAGGGCTAGAGCCAAATTCCAGCTACTTGTTGTATCTGGCAACTCACAGCAAAATAAGAGATTACTTAATTAGCAGTAATTGAAGAGCAATCCCAGCTAGAAGATCAGGCAATGTTCTTAACAACTTCAACTAGAGGCCACTGAAATTCAATTGGATATAGAATTTCTCAAGCATGAAAATAACAAGGTGCTGTAGAGCATAATGCCACTACTCTCCCAATACCTGGAAGTCTTGGTTGATATTCTGTGAGAGTGCTGGAGCAGAGGACTGCTGGCAGCAGGAGAGCTATTTTAAACTTTCTTCAGTTGGCCAACCACATTCTGATCAGCACTGTGGACAACAAGCAGGTAACAACAGCTGTGGTGCTGGACATCTGTCTCCGTAGGTGCAGATGGCTCATAACAGCTATTCCCTCATTCTGCAGGGAATACTTCCTTCTACTGCTCCAGTTTTAGTGAACTCTTGTTAGGGACCCCCTTTCCTCTCATTTCTGTGTTGCATGTTAAAGCCATAGTGTTGATAAGTCATCATGAGAAGCAGCAGCACTATGAGATCAAACCAAGTATGAGGATGAACTACACAGGCCAGTTTGGTCGTCCCTATCCTGAACACCACTGGAAATGATTGCAATAGCTTCCCAGCCTTCTGCACTTACATTATCTAGTCCTACCTGAGATGATATCTTCATTGGAACAAATGGCGTAACGATCATCAAATACAAACAGCTTCCCCCTGTAGAATCCATCTGGAAACTCTTCTAGGTACTTGTGAATTCCACCTTTTAGCTGGTAAACCTCTCTGCACACTGCCTGTTTAAAGCATATTAGCAGAAAAGCTGAAGGAGGCCACAGCAGTGGTGGTGTGCCAGAGTTCCCAAAGCAAATGCTGTAAATGCCAGCGGTCAGTGAAAAGCAGCAGCCTCTCTGTGACCATTAGATGGCACCATGTGCAGCCACAGCTCTAGGCAGTGCCACCAGGGAGTACTGGGCAGCTCCACAATGCTGGCTTGTTGGCACGGACCCAACTCCTCATTTAATGTTACACTCGAAGCTGGTAACCTCCTCACCTGAGGAAGGTTTGTTGCATCACAGATCAACTGCTTTTGAACCTCCATGAACTTGTTATTCAGTTTTTATTTACTTAACAATTAGTAAAGCAGAATTTTGCAGGGTTCACATTGATGCAGCAGAATAAAGGGACCCCATGGTTTAAATCTCTGGAGAACCTTCTGTTCCCTTGATCCTTGAGAGAAGGATCCAGGAGAAGAGAGGGATGGAAATTTTAGAACACAAATAGAACAATGCACTGTGCTGGATTTACTTCTGCAACACTGAGAAAAACACTGACTGGCTAATTTTCGCCACTCTGAGATGCTCAAGCCGTGCAGTAATGACCACAGAGCATAACCTAGACGGTCTGTGGAAATACTGCAGAGTATTTTCAAGCCCTGCTAAAACAGTCCTACAAATACCTCTTCTCAGGAAATGGGTAATGTAATTATTTTCACTGCTGTGACACTAGTCCACACAGGTCATACTGAGCCACACTGAACTATCCAGGTCCTTGACAGACAGCATGAGACAAGTACATGTCAGAGGCATTTATCTCCCCACCTGTGCATTCTGCAGTTTGTGCACAGTAAGAATTCACCAGCAAGACAAAAGACAGGTGCCCTTAAAGCAGCCTCAACTCCCCGACACTTGTGCCCCCAGAATGACATCTTACCTTGCTCCTGAGGTAAGCAGAGCCTCTTTCACAACGAATCCCTCCTGTGCAGTACATCAGGACACGCTTGTCTTTAAAAAGCTCCAGGTTTTCATCTACGTAGCTTGGAAAATAGCTGAACTTCCTGATATCTGGAGCCAGACAGCCCTGGAAATGCCCCTGCAATTACAACAGATGGCCATGGAACTGGTTACAAGCACTGTTACTGCTAAGGTCTATGCCTCAAACTAGAAATAACAAATCTCTGGGCTGGAACATTCAGCCCACTGCAGCTGTTTTAGGCAGCTCCTCAGCTGTATTTATGCATCAAAGGATATGTTAAAATCTGTAGGAGGATTCTGGGCACAGCAAGCAAAGAAGAGAGAGCTAAGCAGAACTGTCAGAGAGAGGACAAACCACAACAGTGCATGAGTGGTGGTGGTTGTGACAACAGGATGCCCCTGCTGACAGATAGGACAAGAATAAAAAATGCTGAAAAACATCTCTACAAATTATGCTATTTGAAACATTCATGCTCATATTGTATGGACCACTTTGTTGTCTTCCTGCTCCACACTGTATAAGCACTTGGCCAGGCAGGCTCCATCCTGAGTTGCTGGGCAGGTTCTCTACTGCTTGTGTCTAATATTCATTACTAAGGTGCACTCTGTACACATTACACACAATCTGGAGTATGTAATCTCTTCTAGCAGTAAGGTTACACCCTCACAATCATAAATGCTTCACCCCAGCACCTGTAAAAAAGCAGGCAAGCAGCACTTACTATTTTACTTTCATAGAAGTTCCTACAGTCCAGCAAGATGGTATCGCTTTGTCCTTGAGTGGTCTGAGACAAATATTGTTCTACTTCTCTATGAAATTCCTGAGGGGATAAATGGATTCCTTTAAGAAAACAAAACAAAACAAACAAAAAAAAGAAGAGGGAAGGGGGAAGAGAAGTGAGAAGCAGAACTATAAAACAATGTCACGAATGAGATCACTGATCCAGATTCTCCTTAGATTTCCAAACAAAAAATTTTTGTGATTGTTCACAGACTTTTCATTCCATCTCAAGCAGCCAAGTTTATCCATGCTTGACTTCCTATTGGCAAATGAAAGAAAACACAACACTCTTCCATACGATGGAAGAAGCAGCAGACAGGTACTTATCTTTATGATCTTTTGTTGCATCCCCCTAACTACTCTTACAGCTGCAGAAGAGGGAGTGACATGTTCCACTTCTCTCTGCTCATCCCTCATTACATTTGGAGGTGCAGAAATACAATTTTTAAAATTAAACTCTTATTGAGAATAATGGAAAATTTCCATAAACATGTATTACTTTCAGTACAACTTCAATTTACATAAAGTTTCTCAACTTTCAGGGTTTAGGACTCTTAATCTATTGAAAAACTAAAAATCTCCACCAGTAAAATCCTTTACCTTATTAAAAAATACCCCTACAAGCAACCTGCCAGAATAATATGAACCATCTCCCTAAAATGCTGCAAAAGAAGAGGAAAAAGAGCAAAAAAACCAAAAAAAGACATAGCCAAACCTACATCCCATAAACTACAAAAAAATGGGAACGAAACATAATATTCCAAATGCACAATAAGTTGCTGTAGGAGTTTGGCATCAACAAAACCTCTTGGTTTGGAAAAAAAAGCCCAAAGCTGCTCTGTTAACTGCTGTTTGCTGTGCTCTAACTTACCACCTATGTAAGCATCCTTACAGCAAATCCACAGTCAGGAACACCGTATCAGGCATAATCCACACTAAGCAGCTATAGTTAGCACACAACAAATGCAGTCAGATGGAGTTCATGCAGAGCTAGGATCTGCTTAGTGCAAAAGACAGGAGCATGGCTGTTGGCTCCAAAACGAGTGAAGCCAAGTCAGCAGTCCCTACCCCACAACAAGGTAACTGCTTCATGTCATCTGAACTCTCCCACAAAACCTGAAGTTAATTCTGAAGTTTTCTGAGGCAGCTATACACTTGGCTAGTCAAATTCTGGGCCAGCAAATTCTCTGCACCAGTAGCTTTTGACTACCAGTAGGTATCAATTTCTCTATCTATTTCTTCTGTGTCCTGGCCATTGTGCTAAAGGAAGTATTTTGGAGGTATATTACTGTTCACTCACCTCTCACTTGCATGAGAGGCTTTATTTTTCATTACATAAACTTACCAGTTTCTTTATAAGACACTATCTTTGGATCAATGCCCATAGGTACAATTTCTTTGAATACTCCAACTCTAAGGTCTGGGAAACAGTGAGCTCCTCCTGCACTGCTCTAGGAAATCAAACACAAAAACAATTCACCAAAATTTGCCTGGTGTCAAAATTAAAATTACACACTTGCTTTAATTCTACAGCTCATCAGAATATGAAAATATCTTCATAGCTGAGGGAAAGGAATGTCTTTCCTCATGAAATTCATACTCTAAATCCTGAAGTTTAGGCAGTGGCTCCCTAACACCACCTGGAAGACAGGTGTCTTAGGCCCAATGACTACTTAGGAGGTGAGACAGACAGGAGGTGCAGGGATGTACACCAAATCTTAGTCAGAAACATGTTACTAGCACTTATTGTGAGAAAGCTGAGGCCCCTACAAAAGCATGCTGATCCTGGCAGGAATATGAAATAATGTCCTCCAGTAATGGATCATGTTGACACATCCAGGCCCTGCAGTTCTCTTCATCCCTCTGGCACCAGACACAAGCACAGCTGTGCCTCCAGTCATGACGTGCGTGATGGGAACTGCAGTGTTCATGCATGTGAAGGAGATGTATGGGAGGTCAGCCAGACACAAGATTTATTAACAGTGGAGGCTGGAATCCTCCTCCCCCCTCACTCAAGCATGGGGTTTCCCCTTCTGAAGTCCTGATAAGCCCTTTTTTGGTAGGCATCCCCACTGCAGGCTACAGGGAGTGAGAATTTCTGCAGGGCTGAGCCTCAAACACAGCTTAGGCACCATCAAGTATATAAACATGGAAAAAAAAGTGCAGTGCTGTGCAGCACTGTTCTAACTATTATGGAAATCAGTCTGCGGGAACTGTAGTGGCCACTGGGTATGTTCATAGCCCTAAGCATGGTTCTCACTCCTCTATCCCATGTGTTCATGGCACAGCAACTTGAAAGCCTCATTCAATTGGGTATACAATTTTCAGGAGGAACTGTGAGACACAAACACCATAGTCCACCAATGAAGGAACACTAATGCCCAGAGAGATCATGCAAGGTTGAAGGTTTTGCCAAGGTCTGGGTAAAATTCCATCCCTGTTCTGTTTTTGCATATACGTATGCCTGTAACTAACACAAGTCCTCTTGAAATTCAGCCAAGCATAACACACATTTATGAAGCTAAGACTGAATCATCACTGCAGCTCATCTTGGAATCTGAGTTTCACAAATTTCACTAACTCCTTTGATCTAGTTGCTTATGAAAAAATAATAAGACTCACTGCAAATAAAACTGTTCTCCTTGCAGAGACACCAGAACCTACAGTGGTTGGCAGCCAAAGCCTACCAGAATTCCATACAGTGCACCAGCCACTGCTGCACTCACCATGTGAGGACAGCAATCTGTACATATGCTCCATCTAGGCTCTACGCAGAGTAGGATGAAAACTCTTGATAGTCTCTGTGTGTCTTTTCCGTAAGATACCCAATCCATGGAACTAACATTGTACTTATATGGACATCAAAGTCTGCATGAATCTAAAACAGCAGTACTGCTTCCAGTCAAGGATCTCAAATCAGTGTGAAGAGGACAGTGCGCAAACACCTTCCTGGGCTACGTGTATGTCATGATGCCTGCTCTGGAGTAAATGCTTGTTGCAGAATGGTGGGGCTTAAACACACTCCCTCACTCACCTGCACTGGGGGGCTCTGCAGCTGCACCCACAGCTGCTGAAGCCTGCAGCAGCTGTTACCACTGCCCATGGAAACTCCTAATTTTGGTAAAAACCAGCAAAGATATAGTTTTGGTATGATTTAAGATCCACCGACTTAGGTAAGTGGTATGAGAGCAGAACAGCTACGGCAGAAGTAATACTATCAAGAATAAATGTATTTATTTCTTCAATATTAAATTACCCACATTAACAATGTCCACATAAAAACTATTTCTTCATACCTTGAAATCCTCTTGACACAAAATGTTTTTGAACAGAGGCTGAGAAAGCATAACTTTAATGTAGAGACTGGTAGCTACTTTGCTTCCACCAACTGTCCCATTAATCCCCTCTGTAGCAACTCGTACCTAGAAGGCAAGAGGAGAAGGTGGGGCTGAGCCTTAGTTACAACAAAACAGATCACAGTGAAATCAGCAAAATAGGACTGGGTGACAAACAGCAGGCATAGGGGTATGTTCAGAAAAGAGACTACTGAATAAGCAAGGAAAATATGGCTAGACTGAAGTTGAACATAAAGACAATAAACAGAAAAAAAAAAAACCCAACAATCCAGGAATCACTTCTGAGCCATTTTAAAATAAGACTCACACCAGGACAGTCAGAAGAGTCCATTCAATAAACAGAGAAATGCTATATAAATAGAGAAAATGCTGCCTGCAAATTCTGCAGTCCAGCATTAGAATTCCCTCTGGAAGCTGCCTCAGAAAGAACAATAGGCTTGTGCCCCATGATTCACACAACTAAAAATGAAAATGTGAATATGCATAACATATTGTATCTAATATTAAATTTTGAGATGAGTCATTTTATCTCCAGCACTGATAAATGAACAAAAGCTCTGAAGTGGGGGTGGGGAGAAAGAGTAAAGATTGAATATAAGAAGCAAGGAAAAAAACAACTGATTGGGAAGGTAAATGCTGTACCTGTCTTGGAGATGAGATAAAAAAAAAAAGAAAGAAAAGAAACTCAAGCAAAATACCAACTACCAGGCAACAGCTGAGCAGAAAAGGAAGTGTATCCATGATGACTTTTCACCCCCAGACCTGTGTTGATGTGCCACTGGCACAGAACAAGAAGTTACTTAGGGAGACAAGTCACAGGTAAAAGAAGCTTCCTGCTATACATTGCCCTCCTTCTCCCCACAGACAGCCTAGGAACATGAGCTTTGTGAGGCTAAAATTCACCTTCTCCCACAACCTCCAGAGGCCAGGTACACAAGCAACTCATGTTCTTGGTCTAGCTTGCCAGCATGAAGATAATGGACTGTACTACATTACGGCGTGGTCTAAGACGCTGGCTGCTTTCACCTAATTCCCAACAGTGTGGTTTACAGCTTGGTGTAGCCACTCTGACTGGGAGCCCACTGTGCACTGAGTGAGGACACAGGTGCCCAGTGAGTGGAGCAGGCCCAGATCCATGCCACTGCTCCTGAGGCTGCGTTGTGCTGCACATGTCTTTAGCCACAGGATACAGCCAGCCTGCTAATGCTAACCTGCATGCAGCACCCTGCTGACATCAGGGATTAAGCCACTTCCATCTCCTTGCGTTTATCTAAAAGCACATCACAAATTTCTCATGTGAATATCCCTTCTGACTGATGGTTGGAGTGATAGAAAGACTGATTTTCCTGTTTCCCTGTGTAACAGATGGGAATGGGGTAACTCGTGCAAGGCCAGGGTCTGCACAGTGTGGTGTCTGTGAGGCTCACTCAATGCCACACAACCCAGGGCTCCCTGCACCAAAAGGGATATAAGACTATCTGTATTTTCTTTTATTGTGATAGCTCTTAAACAGAATTCTAAAAGACACCTTACCGAGTCTGACTGCCTCTCTTAATGGGATCTTAACAGCCTAGCACTTTCTGGTGCAAAACACATCTGCTTCTCCACATATGCCATCATTTTGCATTAAATAAAGATGTGGCTTTTTTTTTCCTTAAGAATAGAACCATTGCTTCAAACCTTACCTTGCCAGTGAGATGTAGATGCTGACACAAAGCCTTTTGCCAAGCACAAAGTTTCTCTGGATCCCTCACCTCACAGTAACAGTAATAGAGAAGTACTTCTCCCACCTGGCTGCCCACAGCATGGCAAAGGTAAGCAAACAGAAAAAGAATGTTAAGAAAGAACAAAATATTATATACTATTAGCAGTAACCATTCAAAAAGCAGACAATTTTCTTCTGGTGGATGTGTAGAGAAAAACCCCTCAAAAAAACTTGGGAGGGATTAGCACTGCTGGGTTTATTTCGAACAGAAGGAATGTTAACTAAAAAAAGCTCCCACACTTCTAATTCTTGGGACTGGTTACTAAATGAACTCCTCTGTACTCTCATTGCCAGTGGCCTACCATATGCTCTCCCCACACAAAGAACACAAGAACTACTGACTTTTGTGCACACAAGGATGCCATTAAATGCCCTCTTTGCCAGAATAGCACTTGAAAACTCAAGCACTTGAGCTACCTATATCTAAAAAGCCAAATTTTTTGTGAGATTGCATGTTCCCACATTCTGTGCGGCACAAGCCAAACTCGGTCGTAGCCAGAAACTTTCTTGTGAACTTTCTTTGTAACTAAGTGAGCCCTTCAGAACCTGAACGAGCAGCAAAAAGGAACCCGTGCAGGGGAAGGCTCTTCCTGCACCTTAGAAGCATCGCTTGACTGACTCTCATAGGAAGTACTACTGGCAGATGATTATGCAAATCCGAATACCCCGCTCGCGGACCTCGGAGCGCCTTCCTTACCTTGTCAGTTCATCCTGGCTGACGTGGCTGGTGTCCGGGAGCGCCCAGCAGATCTCCGGGCTGCCGCAGGAGTGCCCGCTCGGCCGGGCCGCGCTGTCCGCCGGGCCCGGGCCGCCCTCGGGGCTCTCTCCGGCCTCCGCCGGCCCCGCACCGAGCCCCGCCTGCCGCCCCACGTCCCCGGAGTGGTGCAGGGCCACGTGCCTGTGGATGCCGCGCAGCTCCTCGAACGCCTGCCGGCAGCACCGCCACCGCACGCCCTCTCCGCCGCCGGGACACCGCGACGCGGCCGGCACCTCCTTGGCTTTGACGAACAGGGAGAAGGCCTGGAAGGCACCGCAAGCGTCCGCGTTACCGAGGTTACAGCGCGGCCCTGCCCAGGCCCGGAGCGGCCCGCGCCCGGCCCCGACCCACCTTCCTGCGGGCGGCCGCGCGCTGCTTCCTGCCCGCCGCGGCCCCCTCAGCGCTGCCCCGCGCCGAGCCCGGCCCGGCCGGCGCCGCCTCGCCCAGCACCATCTCCGCCTCTCCGCCGGGAACTGCCCGCTTGCCTCCTGCTCCTCCTCCGTGCCCCGGAAGCGCTCGGGCTCCGCAGGGTAGCGGGCGGGAGCCGCTGTGCCCGCCCCGGAAACAGCGCGGCCGCGGGCGGGGAGGTAACGCGCCTGCTCGGCCCGCGCGAGGTGTTTCGGCCCGCGCGAGGTGTCTCGGCTCGGCGTGTCGCGGAGCTCCGCAGCGCTCCTCACAGCTCCTCTCGGCCGCTCCCTGCCATGTCGCGGCGGCGGCACAGCGACGACAGCGATGGTGAGCCCCGCGTCGCCCCCCGAGGTGGCCCGGCAGGGAGGGTGGATTGGGCGGGATGGAGGAGCGGCAGGGTTTCTGCGGCGTCGGTAACGCTGTGCTCGGTGTGTTGTTGGAGCAGGGCAGCCCCACAAGAGGCGGAGGACGTCCGAGCCGTCGGAGATCGAGGAGAGGCTCGAGTCGCTCATCTGCAGGGTGGGAGAGAAGGTAGGCGGGCCGGCGGCTCGGGAGAGTTAAAGCCTTGTTTCCCTCCGCCCTCTCCCCTTTCCGTGCGTGGTGTGGGGCCACTTCGTCTGCAGTAGCGACCCTCAAAGAAAATACTTGTTTTATGAGATGGATGGAAACTTGCCGTTTTTTGCTAAGCCACGTGCTGTGGCGGGCAAGTGCTTAAATCGCAGCTTGGTGTTTCCCAGCCAAGGATAAACGGCCGGGCAATAGTTACCGCTGTATCTAAAGATTGCCGATTCTCGTCTGCGAAGGGTATGTGTGTAAGAATTAACTGATCTGGCTGCGGCACAAGGTTCCAGTGCCCACAATGGGGCTGATGGAGGAAGGGATGGCAGAACAAAAGATGACGGTGCTCGGAAAAACAAGGTGTTTTGCGTGGTGCTGTGTTGTTCATCAGTGCTCGCCGCGCTGCCGGGATGCTCCTGAGGTGATGTCAGATCTTGCGTCCCTGGGGAGCGCTGAAGTTCCTGTCCTAGCAGGGGAGCTTGGCGGTCGGGTGCAGCTCTTCTGAGGAGCAGCTGCTCCTCTCAGGCAAGCGGCAAGCGAGAGCGGATCTTCGCTGCTCATGGAACCGGGCTGTTGCCCTGAAAAACGAGGGGCTGTGAAAGGATGCCCTTGTCCAACTTCGTTGTCTTGCATGTGAGAGTCGGACTAGTTCGTTTTGCCTGGTTGACGGTGTTTTTTTAAATTTTGGTTTTAGAGTAATTCATCTTTGGAGAGCAACCTGGAGGGCCTAGCTGGTGTTTTGGAAGCCGATCTGCCAAATTATAAAAGCAAGATACTAAGGATACTGTGTACTGTGTACGTATTAAGGAAGTCTGGGAATATGGGATGTGCTTTCTTTATGCATGAGTTCAGGCTTTAAGATAGTTTAAAGGCCGTGAATAGCTTTAGTTCCTGACTAGAGTTTGTCTTATCACAAACAAAAGAAATAGAGCGTTAAGCTCATTATGTACTGGGTGTAATTCAAGCAAAGTATCTCTCTACATTCCTTTGACTCAAAATGTGTATAAAAACAAAAAAAACCTCTCAGAACTGCCGTGCAGTAGCCGGGAACAAAGCAGTGCTAGGCAAATTCCTGTTTCCACGTGAAATGCTTGAGACCACCAACATTATGAGGTGCTAACAGTTACCTGCCTGTGTTATCTGTGATGTTTTCTCACTTGCTTTCTCTTCCCTGGCAGTGATGCGCCTTTGTTAATCTCTTTGCTAGAGGAGAGAAACTGGGAACGTGAGGAGCAGAAACCAGGCTCTCTGGTAGCTGCCAGCTCTCCTTCCCCTCCCTCACAAAGTGCTAAGTGCTGGAGTAGAGGTGCCATGTCAGGGTCATTGACTGAATGGTATTGAGGGAGGGGTTGTGCAGGGTCTGTTGCAGGAGATAAAACAAATCCGAAGGATGGGTGTGGTGCACGGTACATACCCTGTGCTAATGTTTTGTAGATACTTTAAGTCTGTTTTGTAGCAATGCATTTAATAAAAGGTGTGTAGTGTGCTTCCTTCCCCAGTAGCAGGCAGACACTTCTGAAAGTACTATTACATACGTACAAAAATGGTAGAGGAAAATGACTTTTTTACAGTTGGACTTGGCCTTCCCTATACTGTCTAATACATTACTTGCAAATTGTAAACTTAAAACAACTCCTTGCATTCTTGCAATAAATTCTATTGCTGATATTTTTTGTCCAACCCTCTGGTATACTCAGCAATTAGATATAAATGAAAAGCAAATATTTTAGGTGTACTGGAACGTGGTAACTGCCTTTCTGAGTGTCTGTGGTTAAAACAAAAAAAATAATGTCTGTAGCTATTAACTGTGGGCTAAAACTGTAGGATCACATTTAGCTGTCTTTTCTCATTTAACTTACAACAAGTGGATTCTGAGATGCTATACAGTGGCCATTTGGCACATGGTGAATGAACAACTAACACAGTATTTCTTTTTCTGTGTCAGTGCACGTCTGCTGCCGGAAAAGCTTACTGTTTACACGACATTGGTGGGGTTGCTGAATGCCAGGAACTACAATTTTGGTGGGGAATTTGTAGAAGCCATGATTCGTCAGCTTAAAGAATGCCTGAAAGTAAACATGTATAATGAAGCTGTGCATTTAGTAAGTCGAGTTTTGTTTGTCTATTTGTTTCATGTCCTTTTTCTTTCTGCCTTTCACCTTTTTGGTACAGAAGAGCTGGACCCTGCAGTGTGTGTTACAGTGTCTTTTGCCATCAGTGTGCAGTGCACTAAATATTCCAAAAGGAAGTGTGTGTTATGTGAGAAGTATTTTCTTTTTCAGGGACGAGTCAATTTGCAAAATTGACTTCCAACTGTATCTTTTTTACAGTGAAAAATTAAATTTGCGTTAAACAGAGATGCTTCTCACTTACTGTTCTTCAGTCAAATGTAAAAGATAAAAGAAAGTCAAATACAATTCCCTTGTATTCAAGTTCTTACAAGCTGTGTTTGAGGCTGGTTTCAGTCTGCTGATGAGTGCTGAAGATCACACAGTCAGTTTTATGTGCTGCCTGCCTTTGAAACCATTTGTACCATTCTTGCTGCTTACAGATTTTTGTCTGCTGAAAGGTATTACAACTTCAGCAGTGTCTGATTTAGAAGTCCACTGCCAAGTTCCCTGCCTTCTTCTGAAACCCACTGGTGAAAATTAAGATTCTAGTCAAGAGACTGATGTTAAGTCAACTGTAGGACACTTTTGCTAATAAGATCTGATTGCTAGAATTGTTTTAGTAATCTGATGCTGTTCAGAATAGATGGAAGTAGAAGGGTTTTCTTCTGTAGTATCAGTTTGCGTGTTTCCCACCCTTCCTTAATAGGGAGTATTATCCTTAAGATGTTATTGCAGTGGGAAGGATTAAGGACATTATAATGAACAGTATATTAGGGAGTGCATATGATGCTTGTCATTGAAAGGTTAGTCTGTACAGTGTGCAGCATTTCAACCTGTGTAGTACTGGATGAGTATTCTACTTTTATTGGTGGTTTGTTTTAATCATTTTAATAACGTTTATTTGTTCCTGTGCAGCCAGTTTAAGAAGTATTCATTTAGAACACTTTTTTTCTCTTCTTTAGGTACGTTTTCTGTCTGATCTTGTGAATTGTCATGTAATAGCTGCACCTTCAATGGTGGCTATGTTTGAGAACTTTGTGAGTGTGACGCAGGAGGAGGATGTACCCCAAGTAAGCAAAAGATCTGTAGGCTCCCCGGGCCTCTTTCACAATTTGCCTGTACCGTTTGTTCTGTCCTTGTGCTTTGAACGGGGAGGTTTTAGGGAGAGCAACCTAAACGGATTGACACATAGTTTCCTGAGCATTATTAAAAGCAGTCTGTGGCAACTGGGAAATAACATATACCCTAGGAAAGTATGGTCCTTTATAGTGTAGTGGCCGAATTGAATTTATTTTATCTTACTCTGGCAATTGCAGAGTGCCTAGCTTTTCTGCTATACTGACATGTCCAGGAGAACTTTGAAAGTAATGCAATTTATCCCTTTTTTAAGTCTGCCTAACACAGTTCAAGTGAAAAATTATACTTTTTCAAGCATGAATATTTTTTCTCGTGCCTTGCCTATCCCATCTGCAGCTTCTGGTCTTTGCATTCCTTCAAAACCACTTGCTGATGTTTTAAATTGAGATGTGTATGTGTACAAAATTTGCTGGAGCTTACTTGTATACTCAGGTTTTGGTGTACTGCCTTCCTGTAGGTGCGATGTGACTGGTATATGTTTGCATTTCTGTCATCTTTGCCTTGGGTTGGAAAGGAGTTATATGAGAAGAAGGATGCTGAAATGGATCGTCTCTTGTCTCAAACAGAAAGTTATCTGAAGTAAGTTGTAGCTGGTTAGAAACACTCTTTTTGCTATCTAAGCATCAAGTAATAGTGTTGATTATTTCTCACTTTAAAGTATTCTAAACTTTTAGGTGTGAACCATTTTGTGGGGGGCAGCAAAGCCATAAAATTGCAGTAGGTGAAAAGATTTTTGAATTTGCAAAGTTTTATGGACTTGTCTAGTTCTAGGGTATGTTTAAGGTCTTGTTCTGCTTATGCTGGAGTTTTAAGTGTGCTGTTAAGCCCCCAGTTGCTGTGTGGAACTGGTAGATTGTTGCATTAATACTGTTCAGTGTTGCTGCTTTCTGTGTAGGTGCTTCAAGTTAATGTTCTCAAGATACTATAATAGAGATATTTTAAGTAATCACAGACTGGTTGTATCTACTGTAGACTTCATCAGCTGAAGAGAATGAATAGTAGTAAACTCACAATAAAAACAAAACTGCTGCCCTAAATTAGTCTATTAAAGGTCAGGTTTTCTCTCCTGTTTGAACAGACGCCGCCAGAAGATTCATGTACCCATGCTGCAGGTGTGGACTGCTGACAAACCACATCCACAAGAAGAGGTGATTGCACTTTACACTGCATTCCTTCAGAAAGTTGGAAAAATAATTTTTTACTGAGGTGTTCTTTTATTGTGAAATTAGAAAGCTTCTCTAAGAAATATGAATGCTTTGATTTGTCTGCTGTTTGCCATTGATTCCAAGAAGTTCTGTGTGGGGAATTCCTTTCCAAGTATTGAGCTTTAATAAGAGGTTGAGTTGAGTAAGAAGGAGGGGATTCTGTTCTTGGCTGCTAGGCCCTGAAGAAATGTTATGAAGTAAATTGTAGTGTTTGGTTTTGAACTGCAGGTTAAAGCTTCATGTTAAAAGGACTTTTTGTGTGAAACAGAATGTAGTTCCTTACTTAACCCTGAATGTTTTCCTTTTGCAAGAAAGAAGCCTTTGTAGTGGCTTTGTTTTTTCTTAACTTCTGGAAAATGCTGAAACAAATGTATAGAAACCGTATGCAGATGTTATCATGCTATTTTTCTTTACATTTAAGCCAAAAATACAGGAGAGGAGAGGGAAGGGGAGGGGAGTGGCATCTGTATAGCTTAGGATGGGATTTACCTTTTTGGATATTCTTGAGGTTTTTCACCTAACTTTCAGGACAGATGTTGGAAAGTGAGATATTTTCTGGGATATTTTGCAACTTGGTCCTATTAGACTGTGTTCACTGTTCTAATTAAGTCTTAAAAATTGTCTTGTTAAACTTAGTTTGGAGGGATGGCCTTTCTGATTATGATCAGTTTGTGTACATGAGTTTTTTGGCTGCCCAGTATCTGAATTTTGTTATTTGGTAGAGGAGAGATTATCTGGCTGTGTTTGAGACCCACAGTACTTGCGGACATGACTGTTTATGTCAGGTGCTAGTTGTTAATAGTTTTGTAGTGTCATAATTTTAGTTAACACTAAGCCCTTCCATGTAAAAACATTTCTTGCAAATGTGATTTGAAACTTGCATTCAGAGAGGCCACGGGCCTCCAGACTTCTTAGAATAATTAAACAAAATAAGACTGTCAATGCCATTTCTGTGAGCATGCTGGGATATTATGATTCTTTAATATTACCGAAGAGTAGTGACTCTTCTCTACTGTAGTTTCACTGGGACTCCTGAGGTGTGTGATGGTGTTTAAAAAACTGCCAGCAGTTAAATTTTACTGACACAAAACTGTATGGATTTAGGAATAGTTCTGGCATTTAGAGTTCTTAAGTTGTTTGTTGGTTTACTGAATCAGCAGTTTAAGAAACTTTGGGTTTTTTTCTGTAGTATGGAGTGTATACATTTCAGCTAGTTCAGGAAACTGCCTTTTTTGTTCAGAGATTGACCAGATCTAATGTTTCTCACCTTTTCCTTCAGTATTTAGACTGCCTTTGGTTCCAGATTCAGAAATTGAAAAAAGACCGTTGGCAAGAGCGGCACATCCTGAGGCCCTACTTGGCTTTTGACAGCGTTCTCTGTGAGGCACTGCAACACAATCTGCCTCCCTTCACACCCCCACCGCACACTGAAGATTCTGTATACCCGATGCCAAGGGTTATTTTTAGGATGTTTGACTACACGGATGACCCTGAGGTACGTGATTGCTGTGGGGAATGGTGAGTGGGTTTCACCATCAGGTTCCTGGGGCAATATTGGTGAAAATGTGATGGCCTCTCTCCCAGGACAGTGGGTGATTGGAAGACCAGCTGCAGTTTTGCTTTGGTACTTCTGCAGAAGTGGACTAAGTAACCAAGTTACTGTAAAAAGCAAGTTTGAGAGGAGCAGAATTTGGGGAATAAAATGTTGTGGTGCTGTCATTTTGGGGACAGTGTTGACTGAATTTTCTCTAGTAAAACTATATTCACAGAGCTAGGCTTTGCTTCCAAAAAGTTGGTGAACCAAATCTTTTTCTAGACTAGGCATTTGTTGCAATGTTTATCATCTGTTAAAATTTGTTGATGCATCTTGTGGACCAAGATACTTCCCTTTGCATGAGTCTGCTACCTTTTACCTTCACTTACTGGCCTCTGGTTTTTGCAGTGAAGAAGACCATAAGTGTGTATTTTTTCCACTCTGTGGCTTTATAGTCTAGGTCAGCTGTGATTTTTTTTCTAGGCTGCATGGTGGTGGCCTGCCGAGGGACTCCACAAAGCAAAAGAAGAAGCAGATACTCTGTGACCTTAGAATCATGTTCTCTAATTTTGTTCTTATCTGTTCATGTAGTGTGTCCTAGTATTCATTTTGTCTTAAAGATGAGTGACTCTAAAGTTTATGTGGAAATATCATGCCAGCTTTTCAATCCTGAAGGACAATAGGGAACTTGAAACCTCATGGTGTTTATATGGAAGTTGGACTACTTTTTTCTACCTGAAAATGTATCTAAGAAAGCTTGCTGCCTGTGGTACCCCTGCATTAGCAGTGATAGTCATGAGTCTTCACTCTTTCTTACCAGGGTCCTGTCATGCCTGGCAGCCACTCCGTTGAGAGATTTGTAATAGAGGAGAACCTCCACTGCATCATCAAATCTCACTGGAAAGAGAGAAAGACTTGGTAGGAAGAGCTTAGTGCTGGGGGGGGGGGGGGCTGTGGTACTTTTTAAATGCTACTGTGGCTTTGGTGCCAGTGGGAATATGTCCTACAGTGTCTGGGCAAGAGCTCAAGATCAAGCCTTTCCTGAAGCTGCTGGTGAAAGTTTATTTACTACATTTATCTGTGCTGAAACTGTTGCCTGGAATACTGTGTATTCGTAACATCCAGATAACAGAGAGTCTGTGTAATCCAGAGGGCAGTGGTTTCTTGGGAAGGGAATCCCTTGATAATATGGAATGTGCTGCAAAAAGTATGCAGACACGCCTTATTCCTCGTGGGACATCTGTGGAAAATGTGTTTGTGTTGTGCTTCCTCGAATGCTGATTAGTTGGGGCAGTGAGCATGGAGCTCGTTCATCTGCAGCTGACTGAGCATTGGTGTTTATGGATGCTTCCTTGTTGTGCTTCCTGTGGGAATTAACGTGCCCGAGATAATTGAGTTCACTCTGGGGAGTCACTACAGGGCCAGATTTTGTCAGTTTCAATTCAGCTGTGCCAGGGTGGCAGTCAGGGCACTTTTCTTAATTTCTGCCTGAATTGTATCTGATGCGGGCAATTGATAACCAAGATGGTTTACCACCGCTGTCACGTTCTGTATGAAAACTAGCAAACCCTGTATAATATGCGTGAAATGGGCAGAAGCAATGTTTT